>NC_056730.1:42073641-42321141 GCF_019279795.1 Protopterus annectens | reverse complement strand
TACACATTTCAAATCATACCATACCAGAGTAAACACAACCAGTCCAGGGTTTTGAATTTTATTGACAGGCAGTTACATTTGTGTTAATATATGATCTATATGAGACTATTACTGTAATATTGTCTGCTTTATTCAGCACAAACCATACCCATTTTAATACTGCCAGGTGACATTCTACTCCTTTATATTTATTTGGCATGAATACTACAAGCTAGATTGTTACTCACCAACCTTTGCAACCTGCTGGAATGGGCTTCCTCGTTCCCCACCTGCTCAGCTGGAGCTGTAATGAAGGTAGAGAAACATTTATGCATACCTATCCATCACATACACAGGCTGGATTTTGGTAAACAGTTATTACTATGAATACTTACACATTGCTTGGACATCACCCCTTCTGTCATACTTCTTGGACCCACTGTTCCAAGAGCTCCCTCTTCCTCCACTTCAAGTCGGCATAGTGGTGCTGGACCTGCTCATCAGTCTGAGGGATACCAGTGGCACTGGTGAGATCACGGGCGAGACTTTCCAAGGCTTCCACTTTGTATTGGAAGCTCTGGTACTGGTCCTGCAGCAGTCTCACATCAAGTCATGTTTTTTTTACAAGGAATCCTACCATGACCTTGGACTCCTGTATGCCCCAGCACTGCACCCGAAAGCACATGCCCTCTCCAACACCTTCCATACTGCATACAGTGGAGAGCTACAAGCAGTTATGACCTGTATTCCCACCTCAGAGGTTTAAATACAGCAGATTTCTCACCCATTGCCTTGATTGGATGGTTTTGAATATGCTGAGCTAAGCTAAGCTACAGGCAAACCTGTTTAGCTAATGATGGTAGTGCTTAAATGGGCAGTTTCAGCACTGCTTACCAATGGGCAAATCCACTTAGCTGGGCTACTCATTGCTTAGCATTCATATTTATACAATGCTTACACCCAGTCAGCATAGCTGCGCAATGTTTAGCATTGCTTATGTTTTATTTTATGGACTACCACCGTATGGGATTGAGTCATCATTACTGACATATTATAAATTTGTTTACCTTCCCTGACATCCCCCAATGTGCTTTCATTACATTTATTCTTGTGTGGCTATACTGTATGGGGCACTTGTGTTTATATGGGTGTTTTACAACTTTATTACACTTACACCTCACATCTGGGCCTAATACACTACTCTGGTTGTGAAATATAAGTTACTTCCTACATAAATATACAAATAAATTAAGGTTATACTGATATCATGAGATCGAAATCCCGTTTCAGTGAACACAAGACCAACACGTATAGCGCGAGCTATGCTAACAGCGAACGTTCAAAACTGTGAAACACAAAATGTTGAAGTGTCATGGTTGGCCCATCTGCGGTATAGCTCCGTAAGGTAAGTGTGCGATAGTTACGGACCTTAGGGTTAGGGTGTGGGTCAAGGTAAGTGCATAGATAGGTAATGTATGTAAGGTTTAGTGTAGGGTTAGAAGTAGGGTTTTGTTAACTGTATGTGGGTGGATTATTTGTTTTGTTTGGGTATATGTCTGTAGGGTAAGTGTGCAATAGTTACGGACCTTAGGGTTAGGGTGCAGGTTAAGGTAAGTGCATGGATAGTAATGTATGTAAGGTTTAGTGTAGGGTTAGAAGTAGGGTTGGTTAGTGTATGTATGTGTTTTATTTATTATGTCTGGGTATGTAGTATGTAGCTCGCGGTGGTGTTGGCTGACTATGACGGTTCAAGATTTGAAAATTCACGGTTTAGGGGGTTCGGCGTATTTGCGGTTTGGGCTATGTGTGTCAGTGTTGTGGTGTTTGATGATACGGGTTTTTGATTACTTAATATAGACCCTGATTTCACATACACAATGGAAACAGCTTTGGTGAAGCTTGAGCTGTGAATGACCATATGCAAAGCATATGTTCTAACCACTACATTATTGCACTACTGCTTATGTGGGATGTCTATTGCTATTTAACTTATCATGCCATTTAAACTAGGCTAAGCATAGCTAAGCAACAGGCACACCCATGCAGCTATGCTTAAACTTTATTGCGAATAAGAAAAAATGATTTATTTGTTGGGGGCTGTACTTTGCAAAAGTTGATGACATATAAATTTTCATAATATGTCCGGATTTTTGCCTTATATTCTTGGTCCACTTTTCATAAACTTGTGGTTCTCTGCACATCATTAAAGATTGAAGTTTGACAGTAATGACAGACATTTGCGTTTTATACTTCATAACCTTCAGAAAATTCATGCTAATGCAAAACCTGTTATTCTATCACTTTTCTAAGTTTGTAATAGCAATATTTCACAGTTGTCCCTTATGGCTTTGTCCAGATTTCTTACTCTAATGGGTTGAGTGGTGTGCATTTTAGACTTCAAACCCTTCACAAAATTCATGCTAATGTAAAACCTGTTATTCTACCAACTTTCTATGTTTGTAATAGCAATATTTCACAGTTGTCCCTTGTGGCTTTGTCCAGATTTCTTTCTCTAATGGGTTGAGAAGTATGCATTTTGGACTTCAAACCCTTCACAAAACTCATGCTACTGCAAAACCTGTTATTCTATCAACTTTCTAAGTTTGTAATTGCAATATTATATAGATGTCCCTTATGGCTTTGTCCATATTTATTACTCTAACAGATTGAGAGGTGTAACAAGAAATCTCCCTCTTTTTAAATTGCCGTACAGCAATTCTGGTGTGCAGGGGGCATGTGTATTGTGAGAGCACTGCTCTCAGACATGCCCCCTGCACTCGTACACATCCCCATGTACATATTAGACCATGGCAGTGCGCCTTCATACATATGCATGGCGTGCTGCCATGCTACATGGGAACGGTCCCTTCAGTGCAGGAACGTATTCCTGCACGGACATTTGCTGAATCTGGGGGATAGTGTTTTATACAATATTTCACACAAACACCAACTGAATAACCGAACAAAGACTAAAATCAAAAATAACAGCTGCCAACAGAAGCAAAGTACCTCACAAAATAAAGTTTCATTGAGCACTTTCATCCAACTATAACAGTAGACCTTTTTAGAATGAAATCACAAGAGTCAATCTGTTTAAATAACAATCTAATTAAACCAATAAAAATCACGTATTGAAAGGGATAGCTTTAAAAAAACTCAAATCCCACCCATAACATTTGAAAACAAGAACTAAAACCAAGCCATTTAAAAACATAAATCTTCATACATCAAAATAAACAACACCTTATAAAATGTGCACTTGTTAAACATCATTAAGAACGGGTAAACGTTGACGTCCCACTCGAGGAAGCGTTCCTGCTGACTAATAACGTTAAAATCAAACAGTCTAACCTCCGTGCAGGAACGCAGCAGCCTGTACCAATAGTGTAATCACGATGTCACAGATTCAGGCAGTAGAATAAAAAACAACAATAGCTCCAATAGTATAACCACGATGTCACAGATTCAGGCAGTAGAATAAAAAACAATAGCTCCAACTCGAACGTAATCACAGAACACTATTTATAAATATATGCTCACTTAAACCAGGTGGTATGCAGGCATTGAACTCAATCTACCACAATAGTTCTTTATATTCCACCCTATCGATCCACAGCCCCTCTTTTGGTTCCTTGTCAATTCCCTCCAGAACACCAAAGTGAAAACTGTTTGAAGGGAACTTTTCAATGTGTTTGAAAAGGACATTATTCCCATTCTTGCTCCTAAGATCTAAGTTGTTCTCATAAATTCTTTCCTTTAGCTTTCTCTGTGTCTTACCTTTATAAAATGCCTCACAGTGCTTGCACCAAACCACATATATCACACCTTTCAAATTGCAGTTAAAATGACCGTTGGAATTTATTATGCGGTTCTTCACCATCAAACTTTCACTATCACTTACATAACCACACATTTTGCAGCAACCACACTTAAAGCTTCCTACTGATCTCTGACTCCTAACATTTATATGGTGACTGTTTTCAAGATAATTTTTAAAGGTTTTTGCTCTTTTAAACACAATATGGGGACTGGCACCTATAACATCTGTGACCCCTTCAAAACAGGAAAATATACACCAGTTTTTATTAAGAATATCAGAAATGCCCTTATAATCCGGAGTATACTTAGTCACAAAAGAGTGTGTATAGTTACTGGCTCCTGAGGAATGAATAGAATGTATATCAACCAGACCATCTTTTGGTCCCAAAAGGGGCAAATATATTCCCTGCTGTCTTTTAACCCACACTTCATCCCTTACCTTTGCCACACAATGTTTGGTATAGCCTCTGGAAAGGTACATTTCTTCCAAAATGTTATATTGCTTAAACAGTTCTGCATTGTCTGAAACTATTCTAGGGAGACAGACAAACTGTCCTTTCACTATCCCTCTCTTTTGGTGTTCAGGGTGGAGACTGGTGTAATGTGGAAAACTATTGGAATAAGTGGGTTTCCTATAAATATTAATCGTAAAGCACTTGTTCTCATAATTTCTAACTATCTCAATATCCAGATAGTTCATTTTGGATTCACTATAATTACAGCTGAACTTGAGAAAGGATGTTGTGTTATTAAGATGGACAATAAAATTTGCTGTATCAGAAACACTTTTATTCCATAAAATAAATATATCATCCAAGAACATGACACAGAGAACTCAGGGTTTGGGATCCAACAAGAAAATGTTTTGTTTTTCCCATTGAAACATAATGATGCTAGCAAAACTGGGGGAGCATGCTTCACCCATTGCCATGCCCTGCTTTTGTAAAAAATATTGACCTTCAAAATAAATGAAATTGTTCTTAAGGATGGTTCCCATAACTTCACACAACATATTCATATCCTCATTTTTGAAACACTGGAGATCTATCAAAAAATGAAAACATTCAAGTCCAATGTCATGAGGAATTACATTGAACAAATTCACCACATCCACTGTTAGAAATAATATATCCTCACTGAAATCCACTTCATTTAATTTATTCAAGAAGTCCCAGGAATATACAGATGTTTAAAAAATTGCATATACTTTTTTAAAGCGACATCAATAAACCTAGGTAAAGGATGAACCGTTGACTTACCTGCATTCACTATAGGTCTCAAAGGGGGGGGTCATTTAAATCTTTTTGGATCTTGGGTATACCAGCTATAGGTTCATAGGTTCATAGGTTGGTACTAGACTATTGGCCCTAGGGCCTATACAAGCCTAGCCATAACAATTCCCTGGCTGTTCCTTCCCACACTATTTACATCCCTGGACCCCTGTCTAGCAGGGTGACTGACGTGATCCCCGGGGTGAATTTCCTTTCTCCCATCCAATCGTCAAGGTTCCTTTTGAAGAGGGCCAAAGAGGCACTCTACTTGACATGTATGGGCAGTCTATTCCAGAGTCTGCGTAGTCTCTGGGTCAAGAACTTATCCTTCCAGCATGTTTTGTTTATTTTCATGACAAGGTTTAGATCCCTGGAGTGTGTGGCTCTGAGGGATTGGGATTTCATTAAGTGTAGCATGTCCAACAGCTCTGGGTTTGACATGGCCTTGTATGTTAAGCAGAGATCACCTCTGAGTGGACGATATGCGACAGAGTATAGGAGTTTTTTAAGGCAGTCAGCGTAGGGCATCTACTTTAGGCCTGTGATTCTTTTAGTGAGGCGCCACCAGAAATTTAGAATTCAAGAAATGTGAAAGCTCATGTGATCTGCCCCTGGTCAAAAAATCTTTAATCACAAGATCAATCTTTTTATATGAAATGTGCACACTGTTGAGTGAAGATTCCCCATAAAAAACACTGTGAAACAAGTGCATATACATTCTATTAACATAATTCCATTTTATTCAGAATAATGATCCTCCAGCCCTTGTCAGACTTAATAACTCATACATTTCTATTGTGAACCAACTGATTTACTGGGGTATGCTCAGAACATGTTAAGTTACTCATTCTGAAATCACTTTGCCAAGATAACATACCTCAAAAATCAAATTCACATAGTCTCTCAAAAATAACTAAACAAACAGGAAGCGGTGGATTAAACAATCAACTCCTCATGAGACCGTTGGTATTATAATCAATAACATCATTCTTAAAACTAAATCTAAAGTTCAGTTTTTGCACAAATGTCTTTAAGTCCACTATTAACTCTGTAATATGCGAACGAGTGGTAGGCACAAAGTTACATCCCCACAAGAAATGATTAGCAATTTTTCTCTTGCTAATGCATCAGAAGTTTCTCTCAGTTCTTAAACAAACACTTTATTTACCTTATATACTTAAATAAAACACTTCATATTTGTAACTAAGTTCTAGTTATACACAACATACAAAATATAGTGTTTTATACAATATTTACATTCATTTGGATACTTTATTTCATGAGCTCCACATACAGCTCCAACCCCCAGCATGAAAGTTTCAAAGATTAGTACTAAGCTAACCACCCTTGCAAGCTATTTTAAACCTAGCCAATTGTCCTTTGTGAGATTCAAACCCTGCACCTTGTGATTGCAAGGCAAACACCTTAACCATTAGGCCACCCTCCTAACCCTAACCATCAGTTTCATGATTATTGGATGACCTGTAGGCCTCCAATAGATTATCTGCATTGTAGTGGGTCAAGCCAAACTGATGCCATTCTTTAAATGGCTGCAGTCTAGTGAACGCAATTCTTCCCTTCTCCAGTCATTCTAGTATTGCTTCAGTCTTAATCTTTCGGCAAATATCTAAATATAAAATCCTGTTCAACCTCTTAAAATGACTACACTTGCAATTATTTCATTAGGAATGTGGGGCTAAAGCTATGGAGCTGTTGCACTCATTTTTTTATTTCTCTAGTATCCCTATTTTATGCCACTTTCACTACATCTGACACAGCCTTTCTTTATGATGCTCGCATGCTGTAATGTTTCAAGTTAATATTTTTTTCCATGAATGGTCCTAAAATGATATTAACCCATGTTAGATTTGTCATATGGCTCTGAAAACATTTTCTTGCTTTTCAGCAGAAACTTTGAACTTCTTGTGCCTATGCTTAGATCATGTATCAGCTATCTCAACTGCAAGCATAGAAGTGAGTTTTCTTTCTTCAGTGGATATACTAGTCTGTGCTGTGCTGCATAGGTTGGTACTTCTGTGGTTTCAGAATATCAACATGGTATATTTGATCTGGTTTTCTCTTATCACTCTGCCTAACTCTGTAGTTTACATCATTTAATTTTTGTGTTATTTCAAAGAGACCCTAGCATTTTAACCAAAATGTGTTTTTTGCTGAAGGGACCAAAACATACATCTGAAATCCAGCAGTGTTCTTGGCCTTAGAAAGAGCATTGAGGACCTGTTCCCAAGTGATAGTAGGGTGAGTTATATTTGATTGTATTTCCTAAGGGTAGGTTAGGGGGAGACAAGGGTGTTAGAGCTGAATTTGTCTGTCAGATTTGTTACATGTTCTGGCTTCTCTCTTTTTAATTTATTCAAGTCTTTTGGGTTTCTAATCTCATGATGGGCATCAACGCCATTCCTGGGTCAAAGAATGATTAAAGTTCATGAAATTAGTATTGTTTCAATCTCTGATGTTAGCCAGAAGTGCTCTTCGCAGCACAAGCAACATGCCCAGTACTGACTCCTTCTGCAATTCATATGGAGTTACGTGTATTGGTAACATATTTAAGCAATTGTAATTTTTTTTTTTACAAGACCCGTTGCTCCTACTATTACTGGAACTGTCTGCATATCCTTCCACATTTCCCTCATTTCTGCCTGCAAATCCTGGTATTTTATGACTTTGTGTCTCTCTGTGCATAAGACACTATAGTCACTGGGTGTAGCAATTTCAGTGATCAATGCTACTTTTGTCTTCTTTTCATGGACTACTATAGCTGGTGTTCTTGCATCTGTTTTTTGAACTGTTGGTAATGGATGATCCTATCTCATATAAACTTCATCATTTTCTGTAATGCATTGTAGCTCATGTTTCCAATGTTTTGTTAACTATTTAAATTTTATAATGTTTGCACAATCCCTAGAGCAAAAATCTTGCCACATATTATTCTTTTCGATATATAGTCCTTCTGCCATTAGTATGTCACAGCCAGCAACAAGGTGTGCAACTGTTTCCAATTCTGTTTTACAAAACCTGCATTTGTCTGTTTGTCCCACATGTTTAATGGGCTTTGTTAACCAACATGTATGTAGCCAACTATCTTGGGCCACCAATATTAACCTTTCATCTTTTCATTTAAACTCACCTCTCCTTAACCATTCTTGCATTGTTTGATCCTGATGAACATGAGGGTGTTCCAGCAGTTTTCTATACTTGCAACTATATTTATGCATTTTCCACATTCCTATTCTTCTCATCTGATCCTTTGCATTATATTCTTTATTTTGTTTTTGGCACATTCAGTCGCTGCCTGATTTTTATCTACTTCTGGTTTGATTTTCATTCCTATTTGACACCGATATCCTTCTGATAAACTAAGCAGGGAAGTTGTCTTGGACTTATCGTTCTCATGTTTTAAAACTTTTACTATGCTTGGATCTTGTGAGGTCAACAGATATGTGTGCAGACCCGTGACTGCAGATCTATACAGTACATGTAATCAATTTCAAAGAGGCTCATACCACCTTCAGAATGGGGAATATATAATCTTGGTATACACCAATTTTTATAAATCATTTGATGAGCATGAAGCATCCTTCTTTTCCTGTACAACCGATCCAGCACCTTTTGGGGCCAATCAATCACTCCAAAATTGTAAGTTAGGACAGGAAGAGCAAATTGGTTTATAGCTTGGACTTTGTAGATGTGAGTGGTGTTTTCACTGTTAATCTTAGTCTTCCAAATCCTCTAAAATATTTCTAAGTTTTGTTAGCATTTGTCCGTTTTATTGTTTATAGTTGATCCTTCATCAGTTCCAAAATATTTATATACTCCCTCCTGCTCAATTTCTTTCATATCACATTCTTGCCCCAAAATGATGTTTACTTGGTGCTGCAGCTTTTCTGCTTTAAAGGTTGCATTTTTCCATTTATTAAGACCAAACAACATTTTTATATCATCTGAAAAAGTTTTGACCACCTGCAGTTTTGCTTTCAGTTCCTCATCTGATGAACCAAAAGTGCAAGCTCAGAGACATAATCTGTTAAGTAGACAGCTTAATAGGTATACTATATATATATATATATATATATATATATATATATATATATATATATATATATATTTGATTGAAAGTTCGTTTAGTTGAAAATGAAATCACTAGTGCCACTTCACTGAAAGTGCACTTCACTGAAAACTCATTTGACTGAAACTCATTTTGTTGAAAGTTATATATGGCCTTTTCCCCACTGTAGTGCGATCCTGGAGTTAGTATATATCGTAAGGGGGGTGTGGGGGTACAGCCCCCCACATTGGGGGGTGTGGTGGACAAAGCTCCCCCACATATTTTGGTTATATATTGTCTTCTGGAAACAGTTATTCATTAGACTTGTAAGTTTCCATGTATATAGTTTAATATGTTTACAATATGTGGGGGGCTTTGCCCCCACACCCTCCACCCCTTACTATATATACTAACTCCAGGATCACACTACAGTGGGGAAAAGGCCATATATAACTTTCAATGAAATGAGTTTCAGTCAAATAAGTTTTCAGTCAAATTAAGTTTCAGCGAAGTGGCCCTAGTGATTTCATTTTCAACTAAATAAACTTTCAATCAAATATAGTAGACCCATATAAATATATAAATATATATATATATATATATATATATATATATATATATATATATATATATATATAGATAGATACATACATACATACATATATACTGCTTGGAATTGAGAGCTAAAACAAGGACAGCATCCCATTCTCACAGTACTGCTCTGTTTTGTTTGAACTACAAGACAAGTAAACTCTTATTTTTGTTTTTCTTTGAGGATATACAGAGTAAACATGTATTTTTATATAACTGGTGCCTCCAGTGTTTTCTAGCTGATACAGTTGTAAGATATTAATGTCTAGTAGGCCAAAAACATGCCATGTGTTGTCCCTCACAATGCCTCTCCTGCCAATTACATAAGTTCATAGGTCCATATGTGTTTACTAGGCTAATAACCACAAGGGCCTTTTTAAGCCTAGCCATGCATCCCAAATCTCTGACAAGGTCTGATACCCTTGAAAAGTGTAAGCAGGGGTTTGGGAGATGAACCATTAACAGGTCACCTGTGCCCATTAGAGACATTGGTGTTAAACCAGGGATGAATTTCTGGTTTCCCAACCAATTGTCCGTTGCACTTGAATTGGGTTGGGGGGAATTCTGTTTAACATGAATAGGGAGCCTGTTCCATAGACCCTTTAGTCTCTGGGATACATACCTATCTCTCCAGCAGGACCTATTTATATCGCAAGCAAGATTTAAGAATTTAGAACAAGTAATTCTGATGCTGTTTGTTTTGTGGATATGCAGCAGGTCCAGCAGAGTGGGATCTGACAATGCCCTGTATGCCAGGCATAGATCTCCCCTCAAAAGCCTGTAGGAGACAGAATACAGGGATAAGGCCTTGAGGTGGTTTGCAGAGGACATTTTACTTATGCCCTGTATTCTTTTAGTGAGGAACCTCTGTGGACATTCCAATTGTTAGATATGCCTGGCTAGGTACATTCCAAAGGGGACACTGTACTCAATGATAGGTCTGATGATTGCCGAATACAGAGGAACAATGACTTCCTTGGACTTATATGCCATACCTTTATTTATAAGTTGTACAATATAGAATGATTTCCTCACCACTGTAGAATCATGATGGTCAAAGGCTAGATTACTATCTATATGTGTCCCTATGTCCCTGACTACTGGGGTCAACTCTAAGGAGTGTGTTGTCAATATGATAGTTACTGGGGATGGATGACTTCCCAAAGGATACTATTATGTATTTCTTGGCATTTAGTATTAATTCATGGCTCTGACACCAGTTGTGTGTCTGTGTCAGCCCCTCCTGAAGAATATTTGGGTCAGTGTGAGACACAATGACACCTCCTAATTTGCAATCATCTGCATATTTAGTCAGCCAGAGACCACTGACATTGGCCTTGAGTTATGAGAATTGAATGCCAAAAAGGAGCAGTCCATGGACTGATCCTTGAGGGACTCCACTTGTGACTGGCCTCTTTGTAGAGGTGGACTCCCCAGTTCTAACTTTCTGGGTCCTGTCTGTGAACCAGTTGGCTATCCACAGTGTGACATATGGATTTATACCTAACCTCTTAAGTTTGTCAGCAATGCACTAGTGGGATATTGTGTCAAATGCCTTGGCCAGGTCAAGATAGGCAGTAAACAATTTTGCCCTCATCAATTCCTTTGGTGACCTTCTCAATGAAGTCCACTAAATTGACTAGTCATGATCTGTCCTTGACAAAACTAAACTGGGTTGGGTCCAGTGTCTAGAGGTTTGCTATATCTCTGTTGATCATCTCCGTGATAATTTTCTCCATGGCTTTACAAATAAGACTAGTGAGACTTATGTGTCTGTAGTTTCCAGGATCTGTAGCTGGCCCGACATTGTGCAGAGGGATGAATTTTGCCTTTCTCCACTCATGAAGCACAACACCTGTTTGGATGTTACAGTTAAACAGTAATTCCAGAGGCCCTGATAGGTCATATTTCATGCTATTTAGAATGCATCCTGGGTTATTGTCTTAGCCCATTGGTGCAGTCTTCTTGGTCTTAGAAAGAGCATTAAGAACCTGTTTCCTAGTGATAGTAGGAAGAGTTATATTGGATGATATTTCCTGAGGGAAGGTTGAGGAGGGAGACAGGGTTAAAGTTGAAGCTGAATTTATCAGCCAGGAGGTTTGCTATGTCTTCTGGCTCAGTATAGGTGGCTCCATTTACAATGAGCTCTGCACACAATTGTGTATTGCTTTGAGGTTGCAGGCATAGCTAAAGAATGCTTTGTGGTTGTCCTCAGTCTGGGAGGCTAAACTTACTTCAAATTTGGCTTTGGTAGACTTTATTTGTCCTCTGAGCTGTTTGTTTAAGTTGATGCTTGTGTTTTTATCCTGCTGGGTGCTGTGCCTCCTAATGTTTGCCATGATGTTCTTCTTCCTGTTATACAGCATATTGATTTTGTGATTCCACCAGGGCGGCTTGTTTGAGTTAGTTCTGTACTTCTTCCTGGTGGGTACAGCTGCTACTATGCAGCTATTAACATGTTTGTACAGGGTTTCTGTGGACACTTCTGCATAGGCAGCAGTGTTCTCAGGGTTTATAGGGGCTTGAAATGTTGCCAGGTTCTCACTTAATAACAAGAGGTTAGCCTTAGAATAGTTCCTGAATATTCCATGTTTAGCTGGGGGTCAAGGTTTTATTTTTATTTCAAAGGAGACCATTTCATGGTCTGACCTTACCAGAGAAGGCATTACAGTAGGAGGTGTGCAGCACTCTCCCATATTAGTGAGGACCAGATTCAGTATGGTTGCACATCTGGTTGGTGTATTGAGTATCTGGTCCAGGGAGTTTGTGTTTACAAAATCCAGGAATCTTTGTGCATGTACGTTTGGTGTCACATAGGATTCCCAGTTAATAGTGGGATAATTAAAGTCACCCATTAATATGGTACTGAGTTGGATGGTTAGTGTTTCTAATAAGTTTAAATACATGGTATGGGTTTCCTGAGTCATAGTGGGGGACCTATAGCTTGCAAGGAAGTGGTATTGCATTTTGCCTATGGTGATTTTAACATGGAGCAGCTCAAGTGCATTGTCCTATTTGACCAGCCTTGAAGTATATTTATGTTTGATGTAAATAGTCCCTGCCTGTGAAATAGCTGGCCTAAATGTGTTGGAGGCATTATAACCTAGCACTGTTGGTGTGCTCTCCATGGCTTTAAACCATGTCTCAGTGACCGCACAGATGTCAGCATTCTCTAGGGTAAAGAGAGCTTCTAGGGAGTGGAGGTTTTTGTTTAGACTCATAGCATTAAGCAGTAATACCTTTAGATTTTCTTGTTTTGATCTACTATGTCAGAAGTACTGTCAGTTTGGCATTCCCTAAAAAAAGGCACTATTGGGGAACACAGTGTTTTAGCTAATATTTGAAAACCTAGAGGGGAGAGGTGCAGACCATCCCTGGCAAAGCATAACATAAACTGTTTGGGCTGCTATTTCCATAGCTATACTTGATGTGCTTTCTTTATGGTTTTCCTAGCATGTTTCTTTCTAACCCCAATCATTTGGCAAGTGCCATAGACACTGAAGTGGAGTCCTGCTGGAAGCTAGTAAACTGCAACAGTAACAGATTAAACTAGATAATGTAATTGCTGCCCTTAGAAATGCACCTCCTGTTATTAGTCAGCAGAAGAACAGATAGCACACTTGTCTTTGATGCAGAAGGCTGTGGATTCTATTCATACACCAGGTGAGTAGATTCCCATGCTGCACTCCCAAGTTTGTTGTCTGTAAGATGGGACCTTAAACTAAGGTACCATCAGCCTGAGTTGGTGGTAGCTCCAGTAGATGTAAAAGATCCCACAATGCCTATCAAAAAGAGTAGGGGTCCTTTTATACACAAAATAAAAACTTATTATTTACAGTATATTTACATATTTACAAATATTAACAAATGTACAAATATATACATATGCAAATATATTTATACATATTCATAATTTTTCTTACATTCATGCTAAATGCTCATCCCTATTAGACACCCACTCAATTTTCCATAATTACCATCTGATTTATCATTAAATATATAATTTATTCTTTTATTCCATATAACCCATATAATATAAAATAACTTTTTATCTATTCTTTTACATATTCTTTTAACATATTATTTATTTCTAGTCTTATAATATCCATATTTAATCATATCCATATTTATCTTATCCACTTTTTACATCTTCAAAAAATCTTCTTTACATAGTTTCCCCATAACTTTTTTACTCTTTCATTTCAAAAACACATGTTCAGTAGTTTTTCCTCCCTGGCAACGTAAACATATTATGTCACTTTTCTTTTTATATGGTATATTTCCTTTTACTGGTAATTTATTTATTACCAGACTCTGCAAAAAAATATTGGCATTCTACTTTCTTATTACACCATTTGCTTATTTTTATGACTTTAGTTTTCTTCATCTGTTAGATTTTCCCGTGGTTTTACATAGTGATGTTTTATTGTTACATTCGTATACCATACTGTTGTTTCCTTTTCTATATCATTGTTATTTATATTCCACAAAAGTACTGTTTTATTGGTAACATTGTTTTTCTTAATTTATGAACTTTCTTTCTCTTTTGCTCTTTTTTAACATGCCCCAGAATTTATCATACTTATATTTATACAATTTTACCACTAATCTCTTATCTTTTTCATGTATCCAGTTCAGTGCTTTGTACAGATTTAATGAAGCAGCATATACTACCGTGTTAGTTAACCCTAACCCCCTTCCTCTTTATTTTCCTACAAAACTCCTCTTTTTACTGGGTTTAATTAAGAACTCCTTATAAATGAAACAAATCTGCAATAATTCCTTTTCAAATATTGTTGGCAACATAAGTGCACTTCATAAGTATGCTATTTTCCCATCAGTACTGAATTCATCAAACAAGTCTTTTTTTCTGAATGATAATTTATATGTTCTCCAAAAAAGAGAAGTTTGTTTTATTTCTTCTATTATTTTTCCCATTGAATTCTACTTACATCTTTATTCCCAAATGTTATACCTAACACAGAAATTACATTCATAGTAAGATATATGTATACCCCTATCTTTACTACATCACCTAAACCTTTACTTTTTTCTTTATTTAAAGCCATCCCTATCACCTCTGGACACTCATCTGTACAAATTATTACTTATTGTATCCAAATTTTGTGTTTTGCAATTATTATAATGTCATCTGCATATGTTAACAGGACTGGAATTCTTAACCCTTCAGGTGTTATATGCTCTGCCTCCTTCATTTTATAATTTATTTCGCATACTATCACATTCATAACTAATGCAAAGATTATACAACTCATTGGGCATCCCTGTCTTACACCACCCTTCATATGCACCTCTTGGCTTTACCAAGCCATTTACATGTATATTGACTATATTATTACTATACACTGATATACAGAATTTTCTCCCTTTCTCACTTATATTCTTTCATTCACACTAACAGGATTTAATGCCCCATTGTATCAAATGCCTTAAGGTATCTTATCATGATTTTTGCTTTTTTATTCATAATATCATCCACAATTTCTCCAGCTATCCCTAATAATCCTTTACGACCCTTCTCAGCCCTTTATACTATATATACTATCTTCCATAATGTCATCCATTTTAGTTTTGAATCTCTTTTGTATTATTTTCTTAACGATCTTATAATTATTTTTATTCAATGCTATCAGTCTCCAGTTTTTTAATTTGTCTATCTTTCTTCTTCCATATGAATTTAAGTATTCCACTACATAACTCTTTATATACAAGACCTTAATTTAAGCATGCATTCAAAATCTTTAATATATATATATATGTATATATGTGTGTGTGTGTGTGTGTGTGTGTGTGTGTGTTTTTTTTTTTTTTTTTTTTTTTTGCAAATCCATTAAAGTTTCAAACAGTTCATACCCTATTCCATCTGGCCATGCATCTGAATCTATATTTACTTGTCCTAATACTTTATCTAGATCATATAAAGAAATCACTTTTTCCAACTCCTTATGCTTTTTTTTGTGCTAACGTTTTTACTTTCCATGTCATTTTCACTACCTTATGTATTTTATTTTATTTTATTTACTTTACATTTATTTACAGAGAAAGGCTGACTGGGCAGGGCTGACCATTTTCAGTGGAGGCCCAGAGAAAAAAGCTCCAGTACATTAATAAAAGAAGATAATATAATACACAACAATAATAATCATACAGTGGTAAGTAAATTACAGTAATCTATGCAGTACAATGATAAAATAGAGGTAACATATAATCTTAGTATACAACAATAATCACAGAGTAAGAGAGATGATAACACTTGCATATTTTGAAATTCAGCAGTAGGCATACAGTGATATACAGTAAACTTTAAAACAATGTAGCACTAATAATCCTAAAATGCCTTCTCGCTGTTTTTATAGTCTAAAAGTACTAAAAGAGATAACTTAGATAAGAGAGTGTAGGATATATGTTGTAGGGTTGGAAGTTTTTATCCAGGGTGAGTACAGAAGTCCATGATTTGGATAAATGTAACTTAAGAAGTCTCTTAAAGTCATGTGTATTTTCAAGTGACTGGATTTCTAGAGGAAGTGTATTCCATGTTTTTGTGATAGTAGTATAAAGGGAGTACCCAGAGTTATATTTGTATTTAGTAATGTCAGCTAGTGATTTGTTGGAACTTCTTAGTGGATGATTACTAGCATTGTGGTGTAGTAGTCCCTGTAGGGCAGGGTTTTTTTGGGGTGACAGAGGACTTGGTGGGCAAGCGTAAGTTGGTTGAAAGATATTAGGTTTGGTAATTCTAGCCAGGATAGCTTTTTAAGGATAGTTTCTTATTTTTTAAACATTTCTGGTTTATATTGTATTACATTACTTGTAATCTTTTCTTGTGTTCTTTTTATTTCTCGTTTAAATCTTTTATTTCTCTCAATACACTACCATCTTCCTTTACTACTATGCTTAAGTAACTCAATACTTCTTTTCTTTTTCCTTGTATAATATATCTTTGCTTAAACAACAATTCTTGTATTTTTTCTTGATTTCTTTCATATAATTCTTTTTCTTTGTCAAAGTGCTTTCTATAATTAGGTTCTAGTAGTACAGGCCAACACTAAGGGACTCTGGCTAACAAAGTTTGCAGATGACTGCAAACTGGGAGCCATTATTGAATCCCCAAACTATGTGGATATTCTACAAAAGGGCCTTACAGAAACAGATGCCTGGTGCCAGAGCCATGGGCTCAAGCTTAATGCCAAGAAATGTATAGTTATCCCCTTTGGAAAAAAACATGTACTCATGAATTACCACATAGGTGGCAGGACACTAAACATTGAAAGTGTGATGAGAGACTTAGGGACACAGGTGGACAGTGGTCTCACTATCGATAACCACATCGCTACAACAGTCAGGAAATCCTTCTATGTGGCACACCTCATCATTAAGGGCTTTTCATCCAGAAAAAAGGAGGTCATTGTCCCACTCCACTCATCCCTCATTAGACCCACTATAGAGTATAATGCCCTGTTTGGTATGTATCTCACAAGACATCTGCAACAGCTGGAAAGGCCACAGAAATGCCTCACTAAAAGAATCGCAGGTCTAAAGCAGATGCTATATGCTGACCATCTAAAAAAACTCCAGCTATACTCTGTGGCATATCATCTACTCAGAGGCAATCTCTGCTTAACATACAAGGCCATGTCAAACCCTAAGCTGTTGGACATGTTCCACTTAAAGAAATCCCAATCCCTCAGAGCCACATGCTCCAGGGATCTAAACCTTGTCATCACAATGAACAAAACATGCTGGAGGGATAGGTTCCTGACCCAGAGACTCCCCATACTCTGGAATAGACTGCCCATACATGTCAAGCAGAGTGCCTCATTGGCCCTCTTCAAAAGGAACCTTGATGATTGGATGGGAGAAATTCACCCCGGGGATCATGTCAGTTGCCCTGCTAGACAGGGGTCCAGAGAAGTAAATATTGTGGGAAGAAATATCCAGGGAATTGTTATGGCTAGGCTTGCATAGGCCCTAGGGCCGATAGCCTAGTACCAACCTATGAACCTATGAACCTATGAACCTAAATCTTCCAGTGCATCATTATATGCTTTTTTATATTTGTTGTATCTACTTTTCTCACATCATATTGCCATTGTAAAAATATTTTTTATATTTTCCTTAAATATCATTTTCCTTAAACACCATCCACCATTTTTATAAAATGTTTTCATTGTAATATGATCTTTCCATAAATGTATTACTAATCTCTTTCCTTCTTCATTCCATGCTTTCTTATTTATCATTTTTATTCCTTTGCCTATTTTTATATATTCCTTGTTTTCCCTTATCTCTAGCCATATTGCAAGTTGATTAGAAAATCCTGTTTCAACTGCCTCCACTTCACCTATAACTAAACCTTATGATACTATAATTATTTCAGTATATATATATATATATATATATATATATATATATATATATATATATATATCTTTTATAACTCCATGAATTTTTATCCTAAAATTTTAACTCACCATATCTTATAACTTCTATTTTTCATGTATCATTTCCTTTCTTTTTATACTTGCCTCTTAAATCACAATTAAACTCTCCTGTTGTTGTAATACTCATATCTATCACTGTATAGTCTAAAAATCTGATTACATTTTCTCTTTTTTATAGTTAGTATAGGCATATAGTGTTACAATTCATTATATTTTCTCTATCCACTTTAAATCTACAATGGTTAATTTTCCCATTTTTGCTAAAGCTAGATCTAATATCTTTACTTTATTTTCTCAGAACATGGCTATTCCAGAACATCTCTCATTTCCCAAGTTCCAGATTATCTTCCCTCCCCATAGTTCCTATGTTTGAAATCTTTCTTCATTTGTTATAAATCCTGGGTCTTCTAATATATTTACATTTACATCACAGGTGTTACACCACTCCAAAATCCCAGTTCTACTTACTATATTCTTAATATTATTCACATTTACAGAAAGCACTCTAAACTTTTAATTTTCCCTTAGGTTCATGGTTTCATAGCTTTACATCTAATTCCTAATCTAGCTCGCTTAATGGTCCATTCTATGCCTACCACAAACAATTGAAAAGTTCTACAAATGAGCAATACTACGTATCCAACCACTTGTGGCACATGTGGATGAGGAATTAGCTGAACAATGGGCCTTTACCCAACAAAAAGCTTCTATGAGCTTTGTAGATGTGCTTACAGCATATTATGATTGTTCCATAGACACATGCATAACAGAAGTTGCCACCATTTGTGATGAAACCAGAAAATTTGAGGGTCAGCCATGTTGTATCTCTTGCTTAAATCAGTTGAGCCAAGAGTTATTAACTCTGAAACAACAACTGAAGGATAAGAAAATGCAAAATTTTCACAGGGACAAGGGAGATTACTAAAGGGGTAAATCCTTTGGTACAAATAAAAACATCAAATTTGGCAATCTGGGGAGCAAGCCTTTTAAGAGGAAAAGACCCAGGTCCATTCTAAAAAAAACAATAGTTCATATAGTGGGACATCAGGCGAGGATTTGTCCTCTGCCACAGATTTAGATTTATAACACATCACACTCTCCGGCCTCCAAATGCAAGAACTCATATAACCCTTTAGGGGGAGGGTATGCAGGGGAGGGAGAAAGCACCATACATGTCAGCAACATAGAGACTCTACTCAGAATAATGACACAAAAATAACTACAACTGTGAATGTGTTAAATATTTCATCCACATCTTTATCAGAAGCTGAATTACAACTGTTAAATAAAGGGATAAGCTTTTGCACAGGATATTACTGCTTTTTGTTGTTTATTAAAATCTGAGATTACATTTTGATTCATCATCATCAATTGATGTGGATGATAACACATTAAAATTTCATAAATCCAATTTCATGCCTCCCATGCATCGTAATGTTCATGTGTTCCAAACCAGTGTTCTTAAAGACTTACAGTTCTACTTTATGCAATTCAGGATAATGTCTAATAATCTCTCAAAGATTGAACAACAGGTAACCTTGAATTTACAACATAAGAATTTGGTTATTTTACCAGCTGACAAGGGTGGGGCTATGGTTGTCATGGGTTGGGTCAAGTATCATGCCAAAGCCGAAAGGCAATTAAATGACGGGCGCTATTATATGTATATGCCTTTGAACCCTAGTCCTAGATTTAATAAACAGATTGACCAATTTATTTTGCTAGCTAAGGAAGAAGGCATAATCTCAGATTTGGTATTGCATCATCTTACTGTGCCTGATCCCAGTCATCAATATTTATATTTATTGCCAAAAATACACAAAAATTTACATGATGCTCCAGGTAGACCCATTGTGTCAGGTAGGGGCTCAATTATGGAACCACTGTCGCAATTCTTGACCAAATATCTTAGACCTTTATTGAAATGGGTTAGGGCCCGTATTCAAGATACCACTGAGTTTTTACAGATTATCTCGGACATGCAACTGGAGTCAGGATGGCTGTTATGGACTTTGGACGTGTCAGCCTTATACACCAATATCCCCCACTGGGCAGGTTTACAGACTCTGAAACACTGGTTATATAGAACTGAACTTTATCCACCTGGGTTTAATACATTTTTAATCTGTCTTGCAGAACAAGTACTCACAAAAAATACTTTTTATTATCAAGGCAAATGTTTCTGGCAGATACAGGGTACCGCTATGGGAGCATCATTTGACCCAATTTATGCTGATCTTTTTATGGCCTTTTTGGAAGAACAACTTATTTATGATCCAACTCACAACATATACTTGGAAGAAATTGACATATGGAGACGATATTTAGACGATTGTTGGATGGTGTGGAGGGCAAATGCTGTATATCTTATTGAGTTTGTTGAAAATTTAAATAGCAATAAGTGGAGAATACAATTTACGGTGAACCATCGTGCAGAACAGATTACATTTCTGGATGATTTAGTTACCAGAAACATAGATAACACCTTAGACACACAAGTATACTGCAAATACCCACAATACAACTCATTACTTCATGCATCTAGTTTTCACCCTCCACACATCACACGTAACATACCCAAATCGCAATTTCTCCATATGAGGGGTATCTGTTCCAATCCAGACAGGTATAAATACTTCAAACAGGATTTAACTAAAAGGTTCAAGGAAAGAGGCTATAAATCCGGCAACATTTTGACCGCCAGCAATTGGGCTTCCACACTCGATAGGAATGATCTATTAGTTTATAAAGTAAAACAGCAGTCTAGGAATCCTGACATTCATTTAGTAACCATTTTTGGATGCAATACCAATATATTATTACATTGTATTAACAGACATGGGAACATATTATTAGCTGACCACAGATTATCACACATTTTACAAGACAAATGTCTTTTTTCTTTTCATAGGGGCAAAACTTTAGGGTCATATTTTAGTCACTACAAACATGGACTTAGAGTTAGTGACAAATTTCAATGCAGATTGATGGGAAACCCTCTACATAGGTGTGTCCTGTTCAGCGTTCTATATAGGACAGACCTCTCGACCACTCAGGATATGTATATCGGAGCATGTCAATGACATTAGGAATAAAAGATTAACCAATGCCTTATATGAACATTCCCTGGTACACACCACTGCCAATTTCAGATTTAGTATCATAGATAGAATTATTGGTACAGGGCAAATAAAATTGGTTGGCATACTATAGTCAATACTAAAGAAAAAAAGTGGATTATCAAGTTGGGTGGTTTGTTTCCACCTGGTCTTAATGAACAATTATAGCCAATCAATCAGTAGGTCTTTTGTCAAGAACATGTTGTATAAAAAGGGCAGTTATTTATGATTCACACTGAAGAAGGCTTTGTCTGTTTCAGCCAAAACCGGTCTGTTTGTGCCTTACAGGACATGTTATATTAAACTTTCAATTTTCTACAGACATCACTGTGCGCTGGCCTTGTGATTCACCATTCTATGCCTATCCAATTTCCCTCCCAAAGGTGTGAAGCAAACACTGGACCTTGTGTTTGTGAGTCAGACACCTTAACCATTATACCAACCCCCAGCCATTAGCTGTATACATTAATTTTCACCCACTTTGTTTTTTTTTCTTTTGTACTTGTCCCTTGAAATATTTTTTTCTGTCATTTACCCATTTACCAATAGAATTTTTTGTTTACTATCTCTCAATTTATGTCTTCTTCATTATTTATTTCAAAGACTTTTTCTATGTCATCTTTATTATTTTTTTCTTATCTAATTTTTCTTCTATTTCAACTATTTTTAAAATGTATTTTCTTTGTTCATTTTCTTCTCTTTCTTTTTCTTTTTCCTTACTTTCATTTTTACAATCCATTCATGAATGTCCAATGTTGTTACATTTATAATATTTCAATTCACATTTTTTGCATCAAAAAGCCACATTTCCCCACAAATATAACATTTTCTTTTATCACAGTTTCTTATTAAATGTACTTCTTTCTCAAGAAAATACATTTTGTCCCCATATTTTATGACAGCCCTATTCTCTTCCATATTTGTCACACTTGGTAGGCCAAGGTGGTACAGTGGTTAGCATTTTTATCTCACAGCAAGAGGTCCTTCGGTTCAATTCTCAGCTAGAGCTCCTTCTGTGCAGAGTCTGCATGTCCTGCCTGCAGTTGAGTGAGGTTTAAAGACATACAGGTAGCTGTGTGTGTGTGTATGTGTGTGTCTTTTGTGAAGGCTGGGTCCCAGACTGGCAACCCAACACTGTAAAAACAACATTGCCACTCAATCTGCCACCAGTGATCTGCTATGGCGAGCCTTAACCAGGAAACGTTGAAAGACATTGCTTTTGGTATATGTATATTTTTTTATCTTTCTGTTTTTAACACAATATTACAATCCCATCTGACACTCCATAAACTCCTTTTATCATTTACTTTTGAAATATCCAGTACTTCTTTACATAAAGTTTTCAAATGTCCTTTCAAAGTCTTTGCACTTCTGTTCAAAATCGTACATGAATTTTCTGTTTTGCTTCCCTATAAAATAGTTTTCTCACATAAAGATTCCATGGGTTACGGTCTTTCTTTTTTTCATATTCTCCAAGAAAAAATTCCATTAAGCCAACAGCCTCAAATACAATGTCACAAAATGTCATTTTGTTAATTAAAATAAATGCTCATACCTCATCTTCTTTTACAACCAAAGGAACTATTAAATTGTCCCATACTCCATACCTGTCCATTTGTCTTCCTTACTTTGAATCCTTACCACATACTTTTGTTTTTCATTTTATTCTGCTTTTTTCTTTTCTTCTGCTCTACTTTTGCCTTATTTTACTTTCTTTGTCTAGGTTTTCTTTTCCGTCTCACCAGTATTCTTTGGAATTGTCTCTGCAGCCTCCTTTTGTATTTTCTACATAATGTTCCCCCAAGGAAATGTCTTCTTCATTTTCTGGCTCACTGTGCATCACTATTTCTTTGAGTAAATCATCCCACAACCCTCCAGACTGGAGAGTTATAATTATATATCCATCATTTCCCTACTCATTTCCATCAAACAGATTTCTTTGAAACATCTCCTGAAAATCCTACATGCATTCTCTGATATCAGTATTGGCTTCCCCCTCCATTTTTCTCACCATTACAGTATCTCCTTCTCTCTTTATTTGCCTGTTTGTTTTTCAGGGCCACCTCTGCACCTGAAATAGAAACAGAAAGTGCTTATGCAAAATGGGATCCACTCATAACAATGACGACTAGGGGAGGTTGCCAGATGCCCTGGCCAAATTTCCCTTGTACAGATAAATGCCCTCTCAGGTCTCCCCTGAAAAAAGACTAATAGCCTAGCCTAGTTTGACTAACTTGGTTGACAAAGGATAAATAAAAATTAAATAAATTTGGACACAACACAAAGAGGAAGATTAAGAAACATACTTACAGGAAAATTAATTGATAAAAGAATGACCCACTAGTAGATTATTAACCTTAGAGGAGGGTATGAGGCCGGAAGAGACCATCAATATAAATCAGGATGGTACACAAGATGCAGGAGTTATCACAATTAGAGTTCCTAGCAGTTTTGTAACCCCTTTTTGTTTAGAAGTAAAATAAAATGAGGTCATTTTGAGAAGAAACTGGAATATTTTTATGATGGAACCAGAGGTATTGGAGAAGCTAGGAAGTTCACCATCCTTTGTTTATAGAAAGAACAGGAACTTAAAACAAATTCTAGAAATGGAACCTCAGATCTTTAATAGAACTGGAGGTACGTTTAAGTGTGAGAGTTGCAACTATTGTAAATATATTGCAACAGGGACAGAATTTGGAACAAGATCTTTTAAGGTAAAGACAAAGGGTAGATTTAATTGTAATTCAAAATCTGTGGTTTACCTGGCTAGTTGTGTAGCCTGCCCAGCATATTACATTGGGAAGATGAACAGAAAACTTAAAGAGAGAATCTATGAGCATATCTACCATATCAGGAAAAAGTCACCCTCTAATGCTTTAGCTAGGCATGGTTCCGAACATCCAACTCATCACTTTATCATCGGAGTGATTTGTCAGGTAGTAGCGAGTACAAAAGGGGATCCTTATCATTTAATCTTGAGAAAACAGGAGCTGATTTGGCAACTAAGATTAAACTCCTATAACCCCCCGAGGCTAAACGAAGTCACCTCTATTGCTTGCATTTTAAAATTGAAGAATGTAATTCATTAAAAGAGCCCTTAAAAATGCTTTTTGTTCACCGCCCCTATTGTATTACATTGTTTTATATTTTACTGAATTTATTTTATTTACTTTATACGTTTGTTTACTTATTTATTTGTTTTAAACAACTAGTTTTTTAACAGTTATTTGTGAAAAATGTAATGTTAAGCCTATTCATCTTCCTCGAGAACCAACGTTAGCTATAACAGGGACACACAACTTACATGCACACAAAAATTTTATTTACATTAGTTAGTATATTTTTAAAAACATGAAGTAGGAGAAATCATTTTCAGTGAGATGACAACCAGTTAGTGTATTTGTTATATATTTATATATTATACACATATTTATTTAATTTATAAATGCAGTTTAATTTTTATTTTTATATTACCTATTTTTATTTTTACATTACTTAATTTATTTTACGTGTTTATGTCCTGTTGCTGATATCACTTAATGACAGATCAAATATTATTGGTTAATAAACTTTTAAACAACCATGTGGTATATATTTAAATTGTGATTTTGTTTTTTTCTGATGGTCTGAATAAGTCTGCTACTTTAGAGATGAAAAGCGCTTAACCACTTTGAATCCGTGTTTTTTGTATTACAATAAATTTGTGTTCTACGTGTTGGAGTTTTAGTGTCAGTGTCAACGGGCAGGATTCACGAAGCCTCCGTGTAAGAGTTATAACTTTTACACGGAGGCTGCAGTTAAACGGAGTGATGTCAGCATGCTCTGCATATTCATGAGAGCATGCTGAATCACACCTAAGGCTAACACGGTCCGTGTAAGACAGTAGGGGGCGTGTCCGTAGGCCGAGCCCTGTAAGCGGACACGCCCCCAGAAGAGTAAAAGTGCCCAAAGTAAACACCCACGACAGAGTCCATGGAAATGTGAATAAACACAACACAACACATGCCCCCAGAGACTACGAACATAAAATGTACAAATGAACATCTCATAATTTTTTTTTAAATTGTAAAGATGTTTGCCCGTGAGTGCGCTCGTTTGCGCGGGCGTGCCCGTAGCACAGCCACAGTTAGCAGTCAGTGGGAAAGCATATAAGAACTAAATATGCAAAGTAAGCCAAGAAGCAATAGTGTAGCGGTAGAGATGTTGGCTAAAGACCAGGCATTCATGGTCCGAGCACCCACAACACCAATTTTTATTTTTAGCAAAATAAGCACGAAACAAGTCCCTGACAAACATGTACACATAAAATCACATTTTATGTAAAATGTAATGAAATAGCCCATTTATATTGAAGAAATGTGAGGTAACAAAACAATAACAAATGCCAGATGTGCCCATAGCTGAGCTACAGTTTAACAGGGTGAGTGCATCTGCCCGTAGGTTAGCAGTGGTTTAACTGGTGCAAAATGAGTGCCCGTAGCTGAGTAGTGGTTTAACAGGTGCAAAATGAGTGCCCGTAGCTGAGCAGTGGTTTAACAGGTGCAAAATGAGTGCCCGTAGGTGTGCAGTGGTTTAACACGCTGAAACTATGTGCCCCTAGCTGAGCTGAGCGTAATATGCGTGCTGATAGCCAAATGAGGCTTAAACCAGCATACCCCGTTTGCACGGAGCTGCTCACCGCGCAAACAGGCTAACCGACGGACAACGTTGAGCAAGCCGTATCAAAACTGCCTTTACACAGACACACCCCTCAGCTTGTCTAGACAGTCATAAAAAATAAAAAGTAGTGGCCAGGATACTATACACCATAGTCAAGGTACTGAACCACTAAGCCATGACAGCAGTACCTATAAATGCAATAATAGCAAATATATAGGAATGAATACAAACTGGAGCATGACAATGCAGGTTTAGTGAAGTTGATACAATTCCAAAATGGCCAATCACAGATATGTGCAGGAAAAATGGCCTATATAAGCCCCATAGGTGGGAATACACAGCATAAATGATTGTAGAACTGACTTGCAGCCAGAATGACAGGAGTAGATGAGGGTAGTTGCTTTCGAGCACAGAGATGGGGTGTTGAGGAGTCCAGGTACATGGTCTGGCTCCTAGTCCACAATCATGAGGCCCAACTCATGCAGGGCCAGGTCCTGTGGGGAGCATATAGGGCTGAGGCATGGGAACGGTTGGCTCATGATCTCACCAGTGCCACAGGGATTCCAAGGACTGGTGAGCAGGTCCGTCACCACCATGCAGACCTGAAGAGATGCAAGCAGGACCAATTGAACCTTTGGATCCAGGAGGCCCGGCAAATGCCCAACGCCCCACTACTGAGTAAGTTACATTTAATTATGTATGTAAGAAATTAAACTAGCTCATATTATGGAGATGTGTATTCCAATATTACTTCATTTATATTACAGCTGCAGGTGTCCGTTCTGCGAACCGCAGAGCCTATGGCGATAGGCTGGTGTGGTTGCGCCACCAGGCAGGTCAGTAATCCACTCCCAGTAACTGTAAAGAAATATAAAAGTATGACAGTTAGCAAAAGAGTGCAGTGTAGTCACTAAGTAATAAAATGTGCAAGTAACAGTGTAAAAGTATTTGCAAGTATTGCTTAATTACAAAAGTGTGTTGCAGTCTGTAATCCAAACAGAAAAATGAAAATGTCTGAAATAAATTCTGAAATAAAGATGCCCCACCTGTAAGAAAATAGTACACAACCTGCAGCAGGCTGAAAAGTACAGCTGCAGAAGATGATCAAATCACGTGTGAAATATATCCCTGTTGAAATACTGAAACATGACAGAAGTGAGACTGCTGGAAAGGATTGTAATAACTACAGGTAAAACATGTCAATAAAGCCTAGAAGTAAGTACCATCATGAATAGTAAAATGAAAACAAGTGAGAGAGTGTGAGAAAGTGTCATGAATCCAGCAATACAGTAGTAATAACCCCTGAATAAAGTATACTGCAGTCAGTACAGAATGAAATGCATGTGAGAAGCAAAACCAAACAGCGAAATCTGTTCAAAGTGTTGCTGCATCTGGAATGTGTATCCCAAAATCTGGATATGTTGCTCTCAGTCTGCAATATGCAGATAGTATGATTCTCTGATATACCAAACATCCACACTTGTCTATAGCCATATAAAGCAAATGTAGCAGGACGATGTAGCTGAACAAAGCTAGATATGAATGTGTATGAAGAACAATAAAATGTATATTGATGTAGCAGTAACAGTCCTATCACCAAGTTGAAGTAGTTATCATATAGGATACTGTAGTTAGAACAGTACTGTGTATATATGTGCAGCTATTAGAAATGTACAGCATATGTATTGGTATTCGAAGGTGTTAATATTATTTTCTGCACCCCACCCTATAACCACATATAACCCAATCCAGCAATACAGTAGTAATAACACCTGAATAAAGTATACTGCAGTCAAGACAGAATGAAATGCATGTGAGAATCAAAACCAAACAACGAAATCTGTTCAAAGTGTTGCTGCATCTGGAATGTGTATCCCAAAATCTGGATATGTTGCTCTCAGTCTGCAATATGCAGATAGTATGATTGTCTGATATACCAAACATCCACACTTGTCTATAGCTATATAAAGCAAATGTAGCAGGATGATGTAGCTGAACAAAGCTAGATATGAATGTGTATGAAGAACAATAAAATGTATATTGATGTAGCAGTAACAGTCCTATCACCAAGTTGAAGTAGTTATCATATAGGAAACTGTAGTTAGAACAGTAGTGTGTATATATGTGCAGCTATTAGAAATGTACAGCATATGTATTGGTATTCGAAGGTGTTAATATTATTTTCTTCACCCCACCCTATAACCACATATAACCCATTCCACATGAAAATGGTATGTGCAATCACAATTAACACCCCTGGATATTTGTCCTGTTGGGTCATATATATTTGCATGTCCGTTGATGCATCTGCCCTGTTCATACATCCAAACCTGATGGCCTGTTGCCATCAATCAACCCTGCATGTTATTAGACTGTGTATTGCTGTTCAAATTATGCATGTGTTATGCTCACTGTTCAATGGTGTGAATATCTGGGTGTTTGGTTAATGGGAATACTAATGCATGCTGTTACAACTAATTGTGAATGGTATTATATGTCACTAACCCAAACTGTCATGACATAATGCAAAATATAGGATGACAGGGAAGGCGGGTTCCAGCGGACCCACCTCTCCCACCTCAGCTGGCGAGTGCACCTGGCACTAGTGCCCAGTCTGGACCCTCCTCCGGTGGCCCTGTGCCACCTGCAGGTGGAAGCGCTGCAGGGGATGGGGCTCGTCCCCCCTCTGTAAGTGTGGCCGGAGGAGAACCACCACTCACCCTCCGTAGTGTCCGGACTGTGGTGCGTAGGGAGATCCAGGACTCTGTTCTTGGGCCCCTATGCCAGCTTGAGGCACAGGTGGCACAACTTACGGGCATGCCTGTTGCCCGGCCTACACAGCCCCCAGCACAGCCCCATCCTGGGCAGTGAAGGAACAGTGGCAACTGCCTTTGGGTGGGGATATCAGTTCCACTGTTGCCATCCGTGGGCTCATGGGCTCTGGATATCCAAACCTCCGTCCCCGTCAATTGTGTAATCCCCCCACACGTGTCATACACCGCCCCTGTATGCGTCTTGTTTGTCTTGTCTGTTTACCTACCCAACCTACCTCCCCAGCTATACCGACTTCCTTCACCTGACATACCAATCTCACCTGAAAAAAAAAAAAAAAAGGGCACTCTGTACCCACAAAAAAATTACGCCCCATACATAGCTGCCCATTCCGCACACATGTCTGCTGGACATGGAAACTATCAATTACAATTGGCTGTACAACAAGTATTATTGTTGCCCTGACACCTCTCTCAGTGGTGGAAGGTTTCAAATGTCACACCAAATTACATACATATGCACAGCTGTTGCTGATGAAGAAATGGGCAGCTATGGACCTTACCTACATCCCTCCTGCAAATCCCAAGCTTGTTTCCCTATTGTCTTACCCTCTTTGTGACCCCTTTTTCACCACTTTCCTGTCTCCCCATTTTCATTTATTTCAAAGAAAATAGCGCAGGTGTGCGCCAGAGTAAGCACTGTTAAGCGGTTGTAAGCGGGTGTGCGCGGAGCTAAACACCAGTGCGCATGCGTGAGCTCCGTGCAAACCAGCACTAACCTGGTTACAACTGCTTAAAAGTGCCTTAGTCACTCTGACTGACAGGTCCTGTAGTCAGTTCAAAAGCAAAATAAAATCCCACTGTCAGTCCCGAACCCAGGACCTTGGAAACAGTAGTCTGTATGACCTACCACTAAGCCATGACTGTTATACAAGAACATTGTGCTAAAATAAATATAACATGTAATAGTAGGGATGAATGTAAAGGGAATATAGGATGTGTAGTACACAAAGCATGTCATTTAGAATTACTGTCAAAACTAGTGGATTCCCATAATAGTAGTGTGTGAACAGAAACAGCCATGCTAGTTGGTAGCTTGTAGGTAATAATGTCAGTTAATGTACATATATAAATGTATGTATATTTACATATATATATATATATATATATATATATATATATATATATATATAGTTGTATGTGTCATTGTGCATACACACTTACTACAGGGAACAGGAGAGAGGAATGGAGAAATGTGAATCTACAATACAGCCTGAATCATGAGAGAGATACTAACCTTTACACTCACAGTACAGTGTCCACAGCATACCAGCATGGTCCCCGCCCTTACAATCTGAAAGGGCAATGCCTATCTCACATACCCTTTTATAGCACTGTCCTGAAATCACAGTGAGAACTGCAATCAGTACACAACTGGCTGCATGCAATTAGCAAATGCTGGCTTACAATTGGTGCAGAGGCCATCACGTGGACCTATGCAGATACCTACAAAAACATCCTGTACTAACACTCCACACATGCAATACGTTCATTGCACTGTCTGGAAGCAGACAGAGGGAGAGAGACAGACAGAGACAGAGAAAAAAAAAAAACACACGCTACACACTGTGAGTCTAAGCTGTCAGCAGTGACAGTAGCAAGCCATGCCAGCAGCAGCAGGAAGCAGAAGCAGTGGTAACGCAACCAGCTGCGACAAACACAGGTAATGTAAAGTAGCAGGTTAATAGTCTGCATACTGTGAACCCTCCAAATGTGTCATAAGTCTGTATCTATAGGTATGTCCATGTGATATGTTGTGTGTACGTAGTTCCACCAAAAGGGGATGACTATACATTACATGTCAGTCAGTGTTAGGCCATGATCCTGGCAGCAGTTGTCTGTGCGTTGCTCTCAGCAATGGCTGTAGTGACTGTTTTGAAAGGTCAGCCAGGTTCAAAAGGCAGGATCAGCCCATCACAAAGGCAAACTGGCTGGGAACAAGTGTCTGCAGGTACCCAATATCACTGCATATGCGTCCCATACTGAATAATTCCATAGCTTAGCAGACCAGGCCGGTTATGCATATGATGTGGTAGTTCCCAGGGTCAGTAGAGGTGCCTCCTTAGTGGTGTGGGACCACTGTTGCTGTATGCCAGTGTCCAGGTACATATCTTGTAGTACGGCCAAGATTAATTATCAGTCTTATATGCGGTTGTATGTCCTCTTGGAGTGCATGTAGCACACATCCAGGGATACCATCAGGTCACAGTGATGCTGTGTGTTCTGCTTTGCTGAGGGCGGCCCTCACCTGGACATGTGAGATGATAGGGAGGTGACATACAGCTGTGATAAGTATTTCAACTGGTGGGGGAGAAGGAGGGGGGATACGTGCACTGAACCTGTCTGCAAGAATGTTGCCAATATCTGTGTGTTTGGTGAATGTTAAGTAGGTGTGTATTAACGCAGAGCATATCTGAGGCATTTGGTCCATATGTGTAACATAACTGAAGAAGGCCTTGTGGTTATCCATAGTGTTTGTGGCCATTTCCCTCCCAGAGTAGGCCGTGGCCATTGTTATGAGAGACCGTAGCATAGTACCAGTGCTGACCACAGATGCCTTCCCTTAATGTGAATCTGCTCTGTCCTGCAGTAGCCTCCTGCTATTGTTATACAATCTGCCTCTGTCTGGGGTCCACCGGACAGGATGCCTAACCTTGTGCATAGGGTCTGGGTTAGAAATGTGTGTGCAAGTTCCATGCAATCTGTGGGATGTCCATGGTAAGCATTTGCAAAGGGGTCAGCAGTGTGGGTTGTGGCTTCCACTGGCCCAGTGTGCTGCATGGATACCATCTCAGTCCTAACAAGTGAATAACTGTCTAATCACATACATATCAAAGTAATCTACTGTGCTGGTGGTGGTGGTGGGATTTGTATATCAAGGCCGAGTAACTTGTGTCCACATCACACTAGTGGATGGTGTCCCACATACAGTACCTTGGGATGAACCCCCAGAGTGAGGTTGTGCATTGGACCTGTCACAGTGTGCTGACCGATGGGGCATGCTACTATGTTGTGTGGAATGTGGCAGGTATTGTTGCACAGGTGTTAGCTGAGCACTGATATCTGGCCATGTACTTGTGTATCCACCACGAGACACACACATGCAACATATGGGAGTAGTAGTATATCACTACACATGAGTATCATGTATAGTATGTGTGCCATATATTGCTGACATAGTCTGCTGATATCATGTTTGTGTTCTCTTCCAGGGAGATGGTGCGTCAGCGTAATCCCGCCTACTCTGCAGCGGAAGATGAAGAGATACACCATAGCCTGGTGCGGGAGTATGACATACTGTTTTTCCGCACCAGTCAGAATCAGCAGGAGAGGACTGCACTGTGGCAAGACCTTGTCCGTAGGGTAAATGGCATTGGCACACATAATAGGACATATGAGCAGGTACGACATCACTGCAGTGATTTAATCAGAAATGTCCGTCAGCGTGCATCGGATATCCACAGGCAACAGGTTGCCACAAGAGGTGGGGTGGCCACACATCCCCCCCTCACCAGACTGGAGGGGCTACTCCTAAGTGTTGTGGCTCCAGCCCCGGAACAGCAACAGCAATACACCTGCATCATGATGGAGGCTGGATCCACACAGCAGCACGGCATGGAGCGTGCAGGTAATATGCCATATGTACACTTGACTGTTCTGTACACTGTTAGTTTATGCATGTGTAAGGTGTGTCCATGGTATGTAGCTGTCATCATAGTATGTAATTGTGCATGTGTGATATTGGCAATATCAGCAGCTGACGTGTGAAAGGCAACTGGTGTACTACTGCACTGTATCATATCCAGTATCAATGGCACAGTTGTTCCCACTGACATTAATCTCATCATTTCTGCAGGTCCTTCCGGGGTTACAGCAAGGCAGGCCATCCATGCTGGTGAGTGTGTTTAACAATACCTATAATAGTCCTGATAGTGCTAGTAACACTAGTGTAACTCAGTAGTGCTCTGTGTGTATACTGCAGGGTGTGCATGTGTGCATGTGTGCAGGTGTGCCTGTGCCCATGTGTGCATGTGTGCATGTGTGCATGTGTGCAGGTGTGCCTGTGTCCACGTGTGCATGTGTGCATGTGTGCATGTGTGCCTGTGTCCACGTGTGCATGTGTGCATGTGTGCATGTGTGCCTGTGTCCACGTGTGCATGTGTGCATGTGTGCATGAGTACATGTGACCACGTGTGCATGTGTGCATGTGTCCATGTGTGCATGTGTCCACGTGTGCATGTGTGCATGTGTCCATGCGTGCATGTGTCCACGTGTGCATGTGTGCATGTGTCCACGTGTGCATCTCTGCATGTGTGCATGTGTGCCTGTGTGCATGTGTGCATGTGTGCATGTGTGCCTGTGTGCATGTGTGCCTGTGTCCATGTGTGCATGTGTCCATGTGTGCATGTGTGCATGTGTGCATAAGTGCATCACTGGTAACATTGTGTGGACACTGTAAACTGTGTTTCCTGTCTTCCTCCCACAGGTTCTGGTGCTGCTCTGGTGTCCTGCAGCAGGGAACCTGAATCTGGTGCCACAGGTACTGGTAATGATGATATCTATGTAATGGTACAGGAAGGTGTGTCAGGGTCCGCCATTGGTCAGCCAATTGACAGTACACAGCTGTCAACCCCATCATTGCGCACAGTCATCCTGCCAGTACATCCTTTGTCACCATTGTCCCTAGGTGATGGACAGGATACAGTGGGCATTGACCAGGGTAATGTGGTATCTGTGGCACATGCTTCCCCACACAGCAGCCATGGGCAGGGTCCTGCGATGGTACCACACAGACAGTTGCTCATGGGTTCTCGTGGGAGCATCCGTGGGCGTACTGCCTCTGGCAGACATGCCCAAAGAGGTCTGTCAACCTCAGCTATGTTTTGGACTGTCATGCAGGCACAGTCGCTTATGGAAAGGTACACCAGACAGGGTCTGAGGGAGCTGAGAGCATGTCACACAGCCATGACTGACAGTATGAGTGACATCGCGGATGCTATCCGTAATTTCACTGATGTCACAGACAGACGTTGTGGGGACATATTACAGCAGTTCCACAACCAAATGTCCATGAGCCAGGGCAATGGTGGGTGGTTGCGGCGTCGACGTGGCCGTATGCCAGCAACAGCAGCAGCTGGCAGTCGGCGTGGATGACAACAGGCCCGCGCACACCCCCATAGTGCCAGCAGCAGCCCCAGCAATGCTGGGTCTGTGCTGTCATCAGAATGCCCCAGGAGACCACGTGCACGTGGCTCTGGACAGTCCCAACAGGGACCTGTGTCCAGTCAACACACTCCCGCTTCTGATGACAGTACCCAGTCTGGCTTAGTACTGGATACGGTCCATAGCACCCCTGCCAGGCACAGGTACCGTGTCCGTGCCCACAGACACTGATCTGTATGACCTGCCAGGTGCAGTCTGTGCCTGTCCACAAACCCCTGTATATGGCAGCCATGAGGTGGAACTGTGTGCGTGCATACACACATGCGAAATGTTAACACCTAGGGTGACTACATACACGCACACACTGCACCAACAGTGCCCCACCCTGTACTGCTGCCCCTCACCAACACACATACACACACATGTCAATTGGTGGTATCAGTGGCAGGCTCAGGCATACCTAATTCACACCCTGTGCATATGATGACACTGTGCCACCTCCTGCAATCTCCAACATCATTGTGGGAACAGGTAAACACATTGCTGATGCACAGGGTGACTACATAGAAGTGTATTAGTAGTATCATGTTGGTAACAGTACAGTGTGCTGATATGACTGTGTGTATATCCCAGCATGCCTGATGCAGTAACCGTATGAATGTCCTGAATTGTTATCTGCACCCATAGTACGTACCAAAGTGTAACAGCTGCACATAATTGCATGCTGGTGGTAAGGATGTCAACAGATAGCCACATACATGGGTAGCACAGGGGGGAAGTTAATGCAAGTAGTGATATGCAATGATGGACATGTACAGTAATGGTGTCAAGTTGCCCACAATGACTATGCAATGTGGATGTTTGCGCATGTTGATATGTGTGCAGTACCAATGTAATCCAAATCACAATTAACTATGACATAATATCAGTTCTACCATGGGCATCTGCGCTGTGTATTCCTGGGTACATGTTGATAGTGCCTACATATTTGCATTGTTACTTACTGTTAGTGTTACCCCTTCTTTGTTGTACAATGAACTACTTCCAGCCCTGCTTACTGTAGCTTTGTTTGCATGCATGCTCGCTTGGGGTTCCCTGGAAAACTGCTTACACCTGCAATGCAGAGTTACAGTGCTTCTGTGGACTCCTAGTGACATCTGCATAGCGTACGATACGTATGTCACGTTTACACGTCACTGTCCGTCCTGTTCGCATGTACGTTGCCTGTGACACATTGCACATGTCTTACCTGGCATTTACCCACGTGTGCAGTCATATATGCCAGTGCTATGAAACAGTAGCAGTACACCCACACATACACACCTTCAGTATGTTGTTCCCCATTGGCCCTATGTGTTGGTACTCACCATGGCAATCACACTACTAGGGTAGCATGTGCAAAGGTAACCTGTGAATCACCTCTATGGTCCAGTTGTGGTTTATGTGAGTCATATGGCAATGTCACAGCTGCCACATGTATGCAGTCAGCCATCACCCTTGGCCAGGAACGTACAACACATGTGTGGGATGCCACCACATAGCCAATCTGGGGACTGAGCTCTCTGAACCCAGTAATGCCATACCCTGTCAGGTGGCATGTCATATTACAGTGACTACAATACAAGTCAGACATAGACAAGCACTGACAGCATGCTGAACACACTGGGGCATACGTGGGGACTCAGAATAGCATCCTGCCTGAGCATCACACACCTCCGCAGCTGGCTCACAGGCATATGTTCCGTCGGAACAGAGCACATGCCACACATGGCACACACATCCCGTGTGCCACACACTCACAGCCTGTAGGGCTACACAACACACCTGCTACAGATGTGTCAGGTACCTGTCTTGGGTGCTGCACTGGGGTCCCGCTCAACAGGCTGTATCTGGTGAAGGTCACAGTGATATGCCTCAGGGGCACTATGGTCCACCACAGAACACATGCATACAGGTCAGTCAGAGGCATGGACACATATGACCCAGTCATTGACCATGCCACTATGGATGACCTGAGACATACCTCCCTGGACTACATGATAGGGAACATAGAATGGATCTCTCAGCATGTGGCACGGGCCAGTATGAGCCTGATCTTGGTTGCCAACATACCCTCACCAGGTATGCTACCACTATATGAAGGAAGGGTGTTGTATGTCTACATTCTGCTCAGTCTCCAATGTCATTCATAGGGTATCCGCTGGCTGTCAACGTGTGCTTACATGCTAGGGAAGCCACAATGATGTGCAAGGGTCAGCTTGCACTTGACACCCATGGCCCGATGTATATTGGTGAAGCTCCTTGATACACACATACTGCCTTATGCTGCAGGACACTGATTACATAGCCACCTCCGCGGGTATCACACAGGTTAGGACACTAACAGTGCTGCTACGCAACACCAGCAGTGTACACCGCAAGATGCATGCACTGGACACTGTCCTCAGCATGGTGAACTGCAATGTCTGTGCAGTACCAGAGTCCTGATTCATGGCTCACAGGTGCAACCCATCACTGCCAGGTTATGCCTCATACCATGCCTGTCGTCCCCTACACATGTAACACACATGGACAGGGGGGTGGTATCCCAAGGCACCACAGATACACACACCTCCAGGTTGTTGGCACAGCACAAAGCATCAGGGCCTAATCATGTGCAGCTAACAGTGTGTCGGACTGCCATCTGTTTCATAGCCTGGCACACACAACCCTCCCATACACAGGAAAACCACCTATCCTCCATAACAACACTGGCAATATGACAGTCTCAAGAACTGTCTTTATATGGCTGGACTGCATCCAGCCAAACATTGTGCGTGAGCATTACTGTAGCTACAACACACTAGTTGAAGGGTTCACAGCATGTGGTCACTGAATTGCAGTGGAATGACATGTTATCACTCCCACAACAGGTGGGAACATGCAGCACCTGTACATCGACTACATGTAGACTATATGGCCCAGGCCAGATGTGTATCCCCTGCTGTAGGTATTTTACCATATACACCCACACTGTATAGACACATACCGTGTGCGGCCCCTGCACAGTAAGACACAGTCATATTGTTATGCATTGCAAATACCATTTATCCACTCGAGGCATGTGTCAGACATGGTAACTACTGCAGGTCACAGGTATTTATGTGTATGTGTCACACACATACATCATGTGTGCAATGCCATTACTGGTTTAGGCAATGGCATGCATTGTTATGCACAAAGACCCACACAAGGTCATAATGTGTGACACAACCACACGTGGCAGTTGTGGGTTACCAAAACATACCTATCTGTACTCTGACAATGGTAATAGACCCAGTAGCAGAGCGCACTATTGGCATTACTGGCCAACTAGCCCTGTTTGGCTGTGCTGATAGTGTGGTGACATTCCCTGTGTTTACTGGGGGAATATGCAGCATCTGGTGTATTGTAGTATTTGCCAAAAGGATCTGTTCTCTCACACTTGCATGTACACACACCCTACTACCCCCCCACACACACGCACACTTGCCATTTGCAGGATTCATACCCCTATCTAAGTAAGTCACGACACGTGAGAGAGACGCATTAGCGAAGTGCACTATTCAGATTACTAGATGGTTTCTCTTCTCTGGCTGTACTCATAGGGTGCTGACATCATCAGTGTTTTGAAAGGGTAATGTGCATCAGGTAGTGTGATCTCCTGATTGCCAAAACTAACATGTTTTTCATACAGAAATGCACACACACAAACTCCCCACATCCAAACACACACACACTTGCAGGTTTCAAACCCCTACCTAAATATGTTATGGTACTTGAGAGTGACGCTGTAGCAGATTGCGCTATTCTGATTACTGGTAGATGTCTCTTCTCCAGCTGTATGTATAGGGTGCTGATATCATCACTGTTTGGAAAGGGTAATGTGCATCATGTAGTGTGATCTCCTGATTTCAAAAAAGCACATGTTTGTCATACAGAATTGCACGCACACAGAGTCCCCACATCCAAACACATGCCATTTACAGGTTTCAAACTCCTACCTAACTATATTATGACACTCGGGAGAGACGCATTAGCAGAGTGCGCTATTCGAATTACTGGGAGGTTTCCCTTCTCCTGCTGTACTTACAGGGTGCTGATATCATCTGTGCTGAGAGGGGGAATGTGCATCCTGTAGAGTGCTTTCACAGATGCCAAAAGGGACATCTCCCTCACACAGACTTGCACACACACTAACCCCCCTCCACACACACTGAGCAGTTGCAGAATTCAAACCCCTACCTAACTATGTTATGACACTCGAGATGGACGCATTAGCAGAGTGCGCTATTCGAATTACTGGGAGGTTTCCCTTCTCCTGCTGTACTTATAGGGTGCTGACATCATCAGTGTTTAGAAAGGGGAATGTGCATCCTGTAGTGCATTTTCCCAGTTGCCAAAAGGGACATTTACCTCTCACACACACAAGCCCCACTCACCCACCCACACACACACACACACACACACACACACACACACACACACACACACACTGAGCATTTGCAGGATTCAAACCCCTACCTAACTATATTATGACACTTGAGGGAGACGCATTAGCAGAGCGCACTATCCGAATTACTGGGCATTTAGTCTGCACCTGCAGTATTTATAGGGTGCTGACATCTTTATTTCTACAGAGGTATGTACATGTAGTACTACCTGTCAGGTGGGGGATAGCATATATATGCATTTGCAGCCAACTACGTCAGGGTCAGATATGCACATCGCACTGGCAGGTTATGTTCTATACCATGCTTTATGACCACAGGACCTGTAACACACAACACAACCAGTCCAGAACACCACACCCACATCCAGGACACACACTTAGCTTCCCTGGGAACAGTGCCGGGATATGCAGGTGTTCACATACAACATTCCAGTTGTTAACATCAGGTACAGGCATATTGTGTGTGAGAACTACTCAGGCCTCTACCACTTCACCCTACAGCCACTACAATTTGTGGGTCCATGTGCTATGGCAGAACCACACACCACAGCCACATGGGGGAATACATATTGCACCTGTCCATCTGCAACGTGGGTACTCACTGTTCCACACCAGAGGTAGACCACCATTGTTGATATCTGACCATACCCACCTTTCCCTGGACATCCATATCCCATCTCCACCCCCAGGCAAGGTTGTCACTGCACACAAAATGTATTTAGCACAAGCAGACTCTACACTTGTGAGGACTGGGGTGGACGACTTCAGAGGACCCATGCTGGGGGACTGTACTGGCCACTCAGCATAATCCTTGACAATTGCATTCTATGAGCATGTGTACGGTTTGCATTGATCATGCTATCCCACATATACCCATGACTGCTCCACAACAAGACACCTGTCAGGTGTACACCAGCCATATATGAGCCGTACAGCAGACAGAGTGAGCTAATACATTGCAGAGCTATAGCCCACAGAGGGAGGACATCTGTGAACAGTTCCGGCACGGCACTTCATTCACACATAATCATCACAACACAGTGTTGACAGTGGAATTGTCCAGAGAATGCAGATAGGGCTCCCCTCAGTCTGTTATTGATGGACACTTACTGTTAGAGATCCTCAGCAACCCTCTTCCAGCACACACCGACAACATGGCTGAGGCTTAGCACATTCAATCCCTGGGACCTCCACGGTGCCCCTGCTTGACAGAGGCACAGCTCACTAGCCTCACACATTGCCTTATGTGACCTACTTTATAGTGGCACAGTAGCCTACTGTACTGGGGTTGCAGATGCCAAGCACACTCTGGCTGAGCTGTCATTCCCTAGGGCAACAAGCCTAATATTGACCTCTACACCCATATGTTCAATTGTCAGATGCACAATATTTGTTGTGCTGTTCTACTGTTTGCAGGTCTTTATTGCCACAGCATTCCCTGTTCCTATGACCAACTTGTGTATCTGTGGAAGATGTTTGCATATGACGGCGATCCACTATATCACTTATGTCTCTGTAGTCATTTACTGTGTGCACTAGGCAGATTGCTGTGTTGTGGTTGGTTCCTGGACTGACACGTACAAATACCAGATATGTGTGGCCAACTGCTAAACGGAGATATGGCCTAAGTGTGTGAGCATGCCCAGTTCAGCCTTTCCATGGCATGTTGTCTGACATATGCCTCATTTATCAAAGTGTGCGAGCATGCCCAGTGTGAGCTTTCCATATGTTGCACTCTGAAGTCCACCACATATTTGGGTGTGTGTGAACTTCAACAATATCTCAAGTTTATGGTTGTGTGTTGGGTGTCATGTTGTATACTAACTGGCCTACTGCTTCGTGTCTGCCACAGCAGGGATTATACTGTGCCTGCAGGGATTGCATGGGATACTTTGCAGACAGTTCTCAACATACTTTCATAATGACCTAACACTGTAGTACCGTATAGTGTACTGGTTCAGTACTTTCACTGTGGTGGACAGTATCCTGGGCTTTAGCCCTATGACTGCTTGACATCTTCATAGTGAGCACAACAGACTGTGTAGGGGCCAGTTGTGCACATATGACCATGTTGTATTATGTTAAGATATGGACTACCTACACCAGGCTCGTCCAACATTGGTAGTGTATTCCACAACATGGGTGGACATTGGCAAACACTAGCGATGTTCCCTAGGCCATTTCTGATGCTAGTCACAGGGTGTGTTTGTCCTTCGACACACATTGTAACTGAAGTTTGCCATGACATATGTCATGGTTAGTATACTGTGCCTCCGTCTACCTCTGACATAACAGTGATACCCAGGGTTAGCCTACCATCTCCCATCCACTCATCAGGATTGCTCTTGAGGGGTGTCGATAAGTGACTCTCTGGCTGACCTGTACCGGGAGTTTACTGACGAGTGGGGGTGCCTTCTGTGTTATGGATCATTCTGTACAGCTTGCCCTATGTATGTCAGTGCTGGGGTTCAGGTCTCTCATGTGCATAGCTCACTGCCATTCAGATTGTACAAGGTGCAGCATGTTCATTGATTCCAGGTTGGACATGGCTTCATACATCAGGCACAGCTTGCCTGTAGCTGGGCAGTATGGCAGTGTGTGGGGCTGCAGTTTGTTTACTCAGGCAACACATGGCATCTGTTCATGCTCTTTGCTACTCCTGGTGGGGTACTGTTGTGGACTTTACAGTTGATGGAGGTGTCTGCTGAGGTATATCCCACAGGGGCTATTGTAGTCAATTGTGACACTGATGGAGGATGACTGCAGAGCCACAGTGACATCCCCTTATCTACATCTGCCAACCTTCATGTTTGGGTGGGTATATAGTATATGTTTCTGCGAACACTACAGCCACATGTTTGTCCAGTGCAGGATATCTATCACCTTTTGTACCCAGGTCTCTCATTACATGTTAGGTATGTCATGGGTTAACACCTGTGTGGTAATTTGTGGGCACTTACTGTATATCCACGGTGGTTGTCTATACACAGTTCTGCAATTAGCTTGCTGACATGGCTATGGCTCCAGTTGTCTGTTTGTAGGTGGCCCTTTTGTGGGTTGCTTGTGTCAGCTGGGGGTTGGATATGGTGGGCTGTTTGTACTCCTCTGCATACATGTTCAGTCACAGTCCTTCCATGTTGGCCTATACCTATGGGACATATATACAGAACGGGGGGGCAGGACCAGGCCTTGTGGGATGCCACTCATATCTGCTTTGTAGTCTGACATGGATGCGGCATGTCTGACCATGTCAGTTCTGTCCTTGGTCTGGTTTGCAACCCCTCTACTGACATAGGGGTATATATTTAAGCTGGTGAACATATCCATACTGAACTCGTACGGTATTGTCTAGAAGCATATGCACGGTCCAGCTACGCTGTGTGGACCACATTGCCCTCATCAATGACCTTAATGACTGCTTCAAATGGGTCAAACATGTTCAGGGGCAGGATCTGCAGTTAAGACAGCCACACTGTGTAGGGTCCAGTATCAGTAGGTCCACAATAGCCTTCTGTCTGCGGTACATACTGATCCTTTCCATAGCTGTGCAGACCAAGCTTGTCAGGATCCTGGGGTGGTAGTTTGCAGTAACCATTCAGGCAACACCTTTGTTGTGAAGGACCACTGTTGTTGTACACTGCTCTTTGGTTACATATCCTGTGGTAAGGCTGACATTGGGCAGTAGTGTGATTTGGCATTCCATTATTCTTGGAGTCCATGTTGGCCTCAGCCCAGGACACCATCACATACCTTTGCTGCTGTGTGTTTTGCTTTGCAGATGATGGCTGTTACCTCAGCATCTGCAATGTCAGGGGACCAGCAGTCTGCTGGGATAGATATTTTGCACTCTGGGGGGTGTTTGCACTGCACCTGTCAGGTTGTATGTTAGCAATATGTGTGTGTGTTTGGTATGTTGTTTGCAATATCTGTGTGATTCGGAGCATATCTGTGGATGCCCAACATGGTTCCTACCATCAGTTAGGTAAGCCTTGTGATTATCCTTAGTGTCCTGTACAATTTGTATCTTCATAGGTTCATGGGTTCATACTAGGCTATCCACCCTAGGGCATTAATAAGCCTAGCCAGAGTGTGTGTGACTTTCGCCACCCCTTGCTATGTGTCTATTATGGCCATTTATGAATTTCTTTACTGTGCCTCTGTCTGGTCGTGACACAGTGAAGACCCCAGTATACATCTACGTTCATCCATCCACTTGGCAATATTCCTGTTGAGGGGTGTCAGTGAGGGGCTCTGCCTAACATGGATTGGGATCCTGTTTCTGGGTGTGGGGAGCCTCTGGGTTATGTATCTGTCCCTCCAGCACATCTTATTTCATTATGTGTTGAGGCTGACATCTGTCACTCTCACAGCTCCAATGGCTTTGATTTCCTGTGGTGGAGCATGTCCATTACTCCTGTGTTGGACATGGCCTTGTACAACAGACATACAATGCCTCTGTGTAGGCAGTCTGTGACTGCATTCAGCTGGGGTGTCTACAGCCAGGCAGCATATGACATATATTTCACAGCCTTTATCCTCTTGGTGGGGTAACTATGAGGTCTTCCGAACCGCTGCAGGTGTCACGTACGGTACATCCCATATGAGTCATTGTACTAGATTATGGGTCTGATAAGGGAACTGTACAGCAGCACAGTGACCTCTGTTGATGTAGATGTGAATCCTTTCATGATACGGTGTCCAATATCGACAATCTTCCTAGCCACATTGGCATTGTGAGTGTCACATGACAGATTACTGTCGACTTGTGTCCCTAGGTCCCTGATTACTCCTTGCATGCATAATGGTTTGCCACCTATGTGGTAATTTGTGTATACCTTGTCTGGTATTTGGTGGGACATTCATACTGTCCAGTGTCTTCAGGATGTCTGGGTGGAGCTCTTGTGTGTGAGAGTGTGGTCTGTCGCATGCTACAGACTGTACAGCAGTTTTGACTACACTTAGGTGCACATGGGTGGTCTCCGCTGCTTTGTGCATTGTCAGTTACCTGGCCATATGGGTGTCTGTGCTGCATATGGATACTCCCTCCTTTGATGTTTTGGTCCAGGTGTTGGGGCCATAACACATGATATGTGGTATAACCTGGTAGTGTTGGTGTGCTATCACTAGGCTTGCAGCAGGCTTCTGTCACTGCACAGACATCGATGTTCTCCATAATGGGAAGTGCCTCAGGGGCATGCATATTGCAGTTTACACATCTGGCATTGGTCAGCATTACCCTTATGTTTCTTACCACTTATGTTTTCTAGGGTGGTGGGTAGTCTTTTTGGCATTGCCTACATACGGCTCTATGGAGGTGGCAAAGGCCTTATCCAGTATCCAGACGCACAGGGGTAACAGGTGCAAGCCATCCCTGGAACAGCAGCATGGCTTGTCATGCTTGACATCTCAAGCAGACAGACATTAGACCCTCTTGGACTGACAGCTGTAACTGTGCCAGCTGTTAAACATGATCATTCTGTGTTTGTACTGTGGCATTATTCTTGGTGAGGGTTGGATGCTGCACACAGCCAGTGTCATACCGGCCTGGGGTACATACTCAGAGAGATCATCCATGTCTCTTTTCATGTAGACTAGGGAGGTACATCTCAGGTCATTCACACCAGCATGGACATTGAGTGCATCATATTTCTGCTTGCTTTGGGGTGACCTGCGTACTTGTGTTATGTGGCATTTTGTGGCAGCCTACAGGCAACTTACTCTACCCTTTCCCTTGTTCAGTCTGGTGAGTGGGACAGCAGTGTGTCTGCCTATACAGACACCTATTACAACTGTATCAGGCATGTTGTTTCTCCTTCTGGCCTGTGACTGTTTGGCACACCAGCTTTGTGTACTATTCGTTGCATGTGCTATGTTTGGAGGTTGTGGTTGCTTGTGATCTGCTTTGGAGGCTTCTGTTGGTGTGGTGTGTTTGTAATTAGGGCCTCCGGGAATGTTTTTTCTGTGTTTATGTGTTTGGTTTACAGTTGTGGTAGGTCTACGTGGGACTGGGTTTGTGGTGTATGTCGTTACCTTCTCCTCCTGACTAGTTTTGACAGTACTGAGTTGGGGGAGCTCAACCTCTGGTTTGGATACATGGTTGCATCTATCACATATATTTGTATTTATTGGGGGGAGTTGTGGTTGTCTGTGTACATGGGACAGGTGTCACATTGCCTCTGGATTCACAGATTCTACTTGTTGTGGCTGGACTTAGTGGATTGTATGTGTGGACATATGTTATTGCCATACTACTGGTCAGTGATTACTTCCCTTTTTATGTTTGCTCTGTCATGTGGTAGCTTCCTCATTCTCTTGCATGGTTTGGTAATGGCTGGAGTCCAGCATGCCAGATGCCTGCGTGTATGGCATTGTATGTTGTTGTTATTTGTGATTGCATACTCCAAGCATTCCTGGCTGTGTTCATGGAATGCCTGTATAACATGTTCTGCGGTGTGTCCCATATTCTGCACTTGCACAGAGCCTTTCGTGGATTCAACATCAGTTTGGAGGGCTGCAACCTATGCTTTACACATGTTTTTCACTGTGGTATTCTGGCCAGGGACTGGGGTTGGGATGTGTATATCCAGTGTGATTACTCTATGGTCTGGTCTTACCAGTGAAGGATACACTTCTCATCTTGCCATCCAGTACACATGTTGCTGATTATCACATCCAGTATGCTTACCCCTCTTGTGGGAGTGGTACGTTGTTCCTGGGCATTTTTGTTTATGGATTCTGGGAACTTTTCTCCAATTGTGTTGATGCTAGTATAATGCTCCCGGTGTATGTCTGGGTATTTTCACTTAAGCAATATAATGTTATTTTGGGGGCTTGATATATTCATGTATTCCAACATAGGCCAGGTGCAGTTCCTGGTATTAGGACAGTAGTCTGCAGCAGGCTATATACTGGGAGGTGGTTTTAGCCATTGGTATTTGACCATGGCTAATCCATTCTGCTTCTTGTTGTGGTACCAACATGGGGGTGTGGTTATCCTTGACATTTATTGCTAGTCACCCTCCTTTTGTAGCTTGTTCCATGATTTGCAGCTGTACAGCACAGTATGAGGTGTGACCTGATAGTGTTAGGGTGCTGATGTGAGCCTTGATCCAGTTCTCTATTACAGGACTGATATCTACATTCTCCATACTGTGTGCGTTTACACTGCACACATCTTGCTGTTTAGACTTCTGGCATTGGGTAGCATTACATCTAGGTTCCTATCCCTTGTGGTACCTATGAAGGTGGGTTTGTGTTTTGAGACTTACATATTCAGGGCATGCTGTGGGTACTGACAGCCTTTGCCAGTATCCATGGGGCATGGAATGATAGGTGCACGCCACCCCTAGCAGGTGGTGCATCATGTCATGCTCCGCATGTCTTCCCAGCCTGAAACACATTGGCTCCCCTTTGACTAACTGCATTACTTCAGCCAGTTATTGCACTTGATCATCCCATCATCATTTTGTGGCTTCATGCTTGGTGAGGGTGGATGTTAGTCAGGGTGCTCAGGTGTGCATATAGTACATGGTGTTACATTACTTAACACATGGCATTCATGCCTCAGGTGGTGCTGCAGGGCTGCCTCTGTCGGATGCATATTACACTTCCCTGTACATGTTTGTGACCAGGTCATGTCATTTTAGGCATCCATGTTATTATTTGAGTGAGTCAGAGGGGGTATCATTCCCAGGGTTCCTACTGAGCCAGTGTATGTGCTATGTGTTGCCTCTTTGCCAAGGCCAGGGCATACTGGGCATGCCTCCTTCTGCCTACTGGGGCAGGCTCAGGTTGTTCCTCCTCCGAGTCACGCTCTGCCTGTGATGGCCTTGGCAATGGTGGGGGGCTGTTTGGCCCAGCCCTATGCTGGTCCTGCTGCAGCTGTTTTCGTGAGATCATATTATGTAGCATAGCACATACCATGACAATTTGGGTACATGTAGTTGGTGTGTACTGCAAGGCTCCACCAGATGTGTCCAGACACCGGAACCATGACTTGAGCAGCCCAAACACACGCCCTATTACATTACATGTTTGTGCATGTGCCTCATTATGGCGTTCCTGTTCAGGTGTGTGTGCGTTTCTGATGGGTGTCATCAGCCACGGCTCCAGTGCATAACCTGCATCCCCCACTAGGTGTCCGTGTGGGATGTCCCCATTGGCAAATGTCTGGTACAGCTGCGTCAAATGCCAGATGTGGGAATCATGGTAACTCCCAGGGCAGCCAGCACACACATTCATTATTATGCCCTGGGCATCACACACGACCTGGCAGTTGATGGAGGGGAAGCCCTTGTGGTTAATGTAGGCCCTACTCCGCTCACCGGCTGGTGCTTTGATGCGTATGTGCGTGCAGTCTATTGTACCCACTACCTCAGGGTATTCCGCTATTTGCTGGAAGAGACGCATATTGCTGGCCAATACCTCATGGGCATTGGGGAAATATACATGATCACCGACATGTGCTGACATGCCATCCAGCAACTGGTGCAGTACCCTGGAGGCTGATGCCTGTGATATCCCCATCATATCGCCAGTTGGTCTCTGGAAGGTACCTGTTGCTAGTATTCTTAGGCCAACACATACCTTGGTTTCCACTGGGATGGGTTCCCCTCTGTTGATTCTGTGTGTGAGGTGTGGCCTGCACAGCTCAACAATTTGTTGCAGGAGCTCTCTGTCCACTCTATAGCGCTCTACTATCTCCAGCTCATGTAACCCGTGGTAGGTGACCCTGGGCCTGTACACTCTTCTCCGTCTCCTCACTGTGGGTTGTCTGGCACCATCTGCATTGTCACCACCCTCAGCAAGTCGCCTATGTCTCATTATGACAGCTATGGCAGCCCCTAACATTTCTGCTCTGAGTGAAGCTTTTTCAGTTTTCACTTCTATTAGCTTACTCCTGTCTTGCAGTGTCTCTTAAGAGAAACATCCTGCACTACTGTTTGCAGAGTTTTAAGTGCTGGGCTGGGCTACTATTCTGCCTGTGTAATTGCCTGCTTCTAATTGTTTTCACCTGCTAGCTTCAGCAGTTATCCCTGCTAGCTTCCTACTAATTCTGTTGCTTCCTTTTTCCTTTCTGTTTCCTCAGGGGGGAGCAACGTGCATACTAGCAGAAACACGCTCACAGTGGCTTACATGCGTGCACACATGCTTACACGGTTCAGAATCTACTTATTTGGGTTAAAACGCACCCACACCCACGCAAACACTGTTACACGTCTGCCAACAGCCTCCAACATGTTCAGCCTGCCCTACACAAGCGCACACCAGCGCAAACAGTGTTAAACATCTCCCAACACGCTCCCACATGCTCAGTCTGCCTTACACGCGTGCACACTGCCCTACTCGCGCTTCATGGCGCGCACATGTGCGCATGCACGCCCAGCAAGAAACGTTGGTGTAAGTAACAGTGCACACCTTCCATTTCTTGACTTTCCCAGACTTATCTTGTGGCACTCCTCTTTCCATGATCTGTGTCTGTCATCTGTCATGTTACACTGACCTCCAATGAACTGCATTTCTTTCTACCATTCCCCCCTCTGATGTCACCTATCTCCTACTCTATTTCTCCCCCTTATGTATCTCTTACACTACTCAGACTGTGCTCATTTGCTATGTGACTGTGAGATTCAGTATCCTAACCCTCATTTACATGAGATTGCCTACTAATGCTTAGTTACATGTCTTAGACTCAGCTTCCCCCCTTAGCAACCACTACACGGTGGCCATGTTGTTTTTGGTCTGCTGGTCCCTGCATTGTCATTCCATGTATTGCATGAAACCCACATTTGTGGGTTTATAACCTTCATTTTTATGTTTTATACAGTGCAGCCCGTTTGCTGGGCTGCGCTGGTTTAAACATCGGCGATCGCCGAAAAAAAATTATATTTTTATTATTTTTGCATCGGGTTACCTTGCCAATGGCCACATATTTGGCCATTGGCATGCTGCCTGAGACATATGCACCCTTTATTTGGAGCTGACATGGCTCTGTTGTGGAATTTGCAGAAACGTACTCAGTTGTCAACTGAGTACATTTCTGCAGCTAAAACGTCTCTTACACGGGCTGGTTTCTGCTTCGTGGATTGCTAATATACTTCATTTGCATACCTTTCGGCTGCAAGTGAGGTATTTAGCATGTCCACGCCCAGTCCATGTAAGAGACGTTTTAGCTGGTCTCTTACACGGAGTTTAGGGCTGTTCATGGATCGCGAGTCTTGCATGGAGTGTTACACGTCTCTTACACTCCGTGCAAGCCTTCGTGAATCCTGCCCAATATCTTTTTCAAGTTTATGTTTGGACTTTGTTCTTTTGGATTGCTGAGTAAAAATTATATCATCCCAGCTGTCAGAATAGGCATTAGAGACACATATGAACCCATTATGCAGACCATACCTCTCAACCTTTTAGCAAAAGAAATCTGGATAAAGCTATAAATAATGTGGGGACAAAGGCTCCAAAATAGGGATTTTTTAAATATTGCTCTTATAAACTTAGAAATTTGATAGAATAATAGTTATTGCATTATCATGAATTTTCTGAAGGGTATTAAGTCTGAAAGTCAAATCTCCTCTATTATTTTCTGACTTCAATCTTTAGTGACTTGCTAGAAAATAAAAAATATGGAGAACAGAGATTCAAAGATGGCCGCTGTTCTGTAGACACTGCTAACATACAGCTCTTCAATCTCTATGGAATAAAATCAATCCAGAAGAAAAAACAGGATCTATTTTAACATAATAATCTGAGCTAATAAATCTAGTCAACACTCAAAAATTCCGGAAAGAAAAAATAAACCTGAATAAACATCCAAACTACTTGGATTCTAACAGATGATCTGAAGCAAAGGAGGGAGATAAAGAAAGAAAACCGTGTGCTCAGGAAACTTTCCCTACTGAACTTTATCTGCAAACCAAGACGCTTCACTTACACAAAATGTCAAAAGAAGACAAAAACATGGACATTACAACAACAAAAACTAAACTCTCTGAATTACTATCACCTGAGAAAGACTTAAATTCTAAAAGACAGAAAATAACAAAGCAACAAGATACTGCAAAATCAGGGAACAAAAATAAAGCAGATCAACCTGCATCAAAGCAGCTTTACTACATTTTCAAGAGGCAATAAAAGAACTGCCCACCCAATTACAATCATTTGGAAATTCTTTTAACCAAATAATAGAAAGAATGGACAAATCAGAAGCCAAAATCACAGAGAATGAAGAAAAAATAGTTTTAATTTCCAAAAAATCAGATGCACATGAAGTAGACATCCAAAACATGCAAGCAAAAATCATTGACCTTGAGGCAAGATCCAGAAGGAATAACATAATCATCAGAGGCATGCCGGAAAATATACAGCACAATGAACTGATCCCTTCTATCATACAAATATTTGCCGCACTACTCAAAGACCAAAAAACAGCCCACCAAATAACAATAGAGAGGGCACACAGAGCCCTGAGAGAATCTCAAGCATCAAACAATCCAAGACCTGTATATGCCAAAATCCTAAACTTTCAGGATGTTAACACAGTCTTAATATCTGCAAAGAAAAATGGTGGGTTCATAATATGGAACAATAACAAAATATCACTTGCTCAAGATCTGCCCATACAAATTAGACAAGCTAGTCAACTCCTCTCTCCTTAATGTAAATTCTTAATTGACAGAAAGCTAAAGTTTCAAATGAAATACCCAACTACACTGATATTTTATGTGGATGGAGTTAAACACTCGGTCGCTAACCACAGAGAAGCAAAAAACACTTTTCTGACAGTTTTCAGAAAAGTTCCCGCCATGGATAACTAGATACACTCACCGGATCGGCTCATAGAGCTCTCAATGTCGGCTGTGAGCCATGCAAACAGCTGGGGACTTCTTGCCTCATCAATTTGCTCTTGTCTTACCCTGGGCCTTGTTTTTTGAGTGGTGTGACCCTGATTTTCTCTCTGCAGGCCACGAGGATCGCAACAGGAAACATACTACAACTCCAACATACTAGTTTTCCCACAGGAGGAACTACAAGTCATTTGTTATCTCCAGGAGGTCGACTTGAAGAGGAGGCACTTCCGGAAGTCCGTCTACATTCAGAGTCCCCCTACGAGAAACTAAGAAGCCGGCTTAGCTGACCGGAAGATTCGTGAGGCATCTAAATGGAATTTAAATCAAAATAAAAAAAAAAAAAAAAAAAGTGAAAAATTGAAGAGAGAGTCGGAAAGCTCTCTATTAGTAAAAACACACCTTCAGTTGCTGGGAACTCTAATCTGCAAAGAGCGTTACTATGCACCGACCCTAATTTAAATGGTCAAACAGTATTTCAAATATAGCAAACTGCTTACTTTAATACAGACTATTAATAGGATGCTACAACACTCAGATACTAACAGAGGCATATAAGTAATATCTGAAGAGACAAAATAAACCCATGCACCCTGAGTAGATATAATGAAGAACTAGATAACAGTACCAACGTAAAACTATAGATAAAAGACAATGTATGCATATGTCAAGGCTCTTTACTGATCCTTCCCCAAGCTACGTCACTATGAAAAAGCTATTATCCTACATTGCACCTAATTCCATGTCTCTTAAATATATTTGGCTTTGAGACTAAAAAAAAAAAAAAAAGGAAGGTAGCTTAACTCAGGCAATAAGAAAACTACCTGTACGAAGAATCTGAATTTTATCTCAATGTTTAAAAGGGAACTAGGTGCTTCTTCATTATGTATATGGGGTGTAACATTGCTGCTGGTAGAACGGGAATGGTACTAGAGACTGTGTTTTTTTATTTTTCTCTTCCTCTCTATGGAGATAATGGGTTCAGTATAGGGCAATACTATTTAATCTCTGCTATAATATTTGTGAAAATATCAAATATAGATGGGCTATTGTTCCAGGGGTCAAGAGCATATATGTGTATGCTTAAAATATTCTGGGACTAAAGTTTGGCAAATTCTTTATCTCCCTTCCTTTTCTCTCTTATTTTCCAACAATCAGCAAATTCTGCCCTAAAGGCAAACACTTTTGATACCCATGGATTATCAATCTCTTGATAATAAAACCGGCTCGAATAGAATATCAAATGGCTGTATAAATACTTGTTCCCTTCTATACTTATTAAATTATTATTAAAATGTCCAGGTACTACACTCTAGATAACTTGAACCCCAACAGCCTTTTTTTCTCCTTCTCATATCTATACACATCTGCTATACCATTAACACATTTTCACCTAACTCTTCTAGCATACCTTTTGTTCACTGCCTCTCAGTGTATGTCGTCACCACTCTATCCTATTCTACCCATTACTAAGTATATAATTGTATACCACTCCTTCTGTATTCGTATTTTCAGATAATTTTATAAAAATCCCAGAATTAACAGAACTTGCCAACGAATATGTTATCACTTCTATACTGCTATAACTAGTTTGTAAATTAATGTCTAACATTGTACATATGTCAATATGCTGTAAGTTGTTCTTTAAGGAGAATATTTTATTATCTCACGGAGTAGAATTTAATTTACTGCTCTTTCACCAAACTGTACAAAACTTATGTATAGCTGCAATGCTTTCTCCTGGGTGCATAAGAATGGGTAAAATTAACTATACGACAAATAACGATACTGTAGTAGAGATATGTCATGCCAAGACTTATATAATATAAGTGCGCTCAAGAATCTAACACAAGGCAAGGGCAACGAAACATATGTTGTCAATTACACTGGGGATATCCAAAGACCCAACTTGAGAACATTATCACTCTACACCACACAAAATGACAAATAAATGAATCAAGAGAAGAAACAGATATATCACAAAACCAAGGAATATAGGGAGACAATAAAAAGTTAAAAGGAACTACAAAGAGAGGAAAATCTACAAAGAAGATATAAAACAAACTCATATGCAATCGCAAATAGATACTCAAACTCTGCAATGGGAAAACAGCAACATGACATTATGTAGGCTAAGAACCCATATACTCCCAAATCTAAGATGGAAATAAACAGAGCTAAGAAACTTCCTTCAAGGGGGGTAATGACCAATCATAGCAAAAGTTTAGACTGGGAATTAATACATATTACTACTATAGTTAGTAAATAAAGCTTGAGATAACAATTTAGAGTTAGAAAATATGTAAATATTGGTTAGAGACAAGTCTCTTGAATTGATGTTCCCTGACTTAACTAAGACCAAACTGGTTGAAAATATGTTATTTAAATTATAACATTCTATAGTAAATCTCATAAGAAGAGGCTTAGGTTATAAAAGCAGTGTTTTTTTTCTAGGGAATGAGTTGGGTAGGCTTTGTACAAATAGTGATGTCATGCAGGGTCATTAAGCTTCTTTTACTTCACAAACTCTAACACACAAGTGAACACTATACTAATATTAAAAAAATATACAAGGTCTAAACCTCTTCTGACCCTGCTTAATTCCTGGTCCAGGAGGCTAGTGGTTAGGCACAGGGAAGGGACGGGAATAAGAGAATGCTTTCATAACATGTTTTTGACAAGAAATAAACGCAATCTGATATGTATACTCAAATCTCAGGACTACATACATAAATCAAGAAGCTATGTAAATGTGGGAATTTGATTCATGGAACGTCAAGGGCCTCCAGAACATAAAAAAAAAGGAAATTGTTTCTACACCTTATTTTGCAAGCTAAGGCAAACTTGATACTAATTCAAGAAACACATTTATCTATACAACAATGGTCAGAAATCAAAGAAAAAAAATGGAGAAGAGAAATTATAGCTTCGGAAGGCAAAATCAATAGTTCAGGAGTAGCTATAATCATTAAGAAGCAATACCAAGATAAAATTACAGAAACCAAAATAGATAAAGAAGGAAGATGGTGTTATGTAAACCTTTCAACCCCTGCCTATTCTAAACCCATTTTACTGCTCAATATATATGCACTTGTAATAATCAACACTCCTTCTTTGCATCATTGTATCCTATCTTAAGTCAATACCATAATCACTATATGATTCTAGGAGGTGACTGGAACACCTATCAAAACCCAAAACAAGATAAATCAAGTTTACATATGTCATACAATAAGCAGGCATCTATAGCATTAAACAAACTTAAATATGACTTTAATTTATATGATCCCTTTAAATATGGCAATAACCCAAATAACTCAAATAAATTTATGTTTTACTCCAACTGTCATAAAATGTGGTCGAGAATTGATTTTTTTCTAATTTCTGAAGCACTAATTAATCTAGACCCTACAGTAAACATACATACTCGATACCTATCTGACCATTCAAAAATTACCAAAAGCAAAAACTTCGTCTCAAACACGTTTTTGAGGTTTTATTGCATCAACATCCACCAAATCGATTGAGCGCTTTCATCTGCCCTGAGCAGATTTCTTCAGAAACGTGTTTGAGACGAAGTTTTTGCTTTTGGTATTTGCTTGTTAGTTTGAATTCGAATTTTTTAGTCTGTTCTTTGGAAACATTCAAAAATTACCCTAAACTTTATTAAGAACACCAAAAATAACACACTAAACTGAGGATATAATTGGTCCCTGAACCCCAATCTTTTAAATAAAAAGGAGATAGTTGAGGAAATACAGGATATCCTTAAAACAACTCTGGCGAACTTATCAAAACAGCAACACCTTCCAGATATCGAATGGGCGACAACAAAAGCTCAAATCAGGGGTATTTTTCTTCAAAAAGCAACCTACTATAAAAGAATCCAACTCAGAGAGGAACAACAACTGGAGGTTAAAATTAAATCATTAGAACAGGATCTAATTAAGAACTTCAACACTCAAACTGAAACAGAATTATTGAAATGTCAAAAAGACCTTTACATGTTACACAATAATAACTTATCATTCCACGAAACTAAAATACTTGCCAAATATACTAGTTATGTCCAAACACCATCGTGAGCACTAGCGAGGATTATTAACCAGTCAAGAGTATCCTCTCAAATCTCTGAAATAACCTATGAGAATAAGAATTATACAAAAATGGTGATATTATTAACATATTTGAAGATATATACTCACAAATCTATGGAGACCAACAGTCCTTACTCATAAATGAAAACAGTGAAGACTTCCTACAAAAACTTAATTTCCCAAAAATTGATATTAAACTGCAAAAAGAATTACTAGAACCAATAACCATTGAGGAAATAATATCAACAATCAAAAAACTGAAATCCCATAAATCACCCGGACCAGATGGTCTCACAGCGGAATTTTATAAAACATTTTTCCTTACCATTGCACAAATCCTATCCCACATATTAAACTATATAATAAACAATAATATTAATGATATACACTTTAATGCACCCAAAACTATATTTATACTCAAAGAAAAGGCAGACCCTCAAAATCTGGATAGTTACAGACCCATATCATTATTAAATATCGATACCAAAATTCTAACATCTATTCTGGCTAATAGAATGAAAAAATAATGGATATAATTATCTCTAGTGAACAATCTGACTTTTTAACATCCAGACAATCGAGTGATAATACATTAACACTACACACACTAATCTCATACGCTAACCAAAACAACCTAAACATGTATGCACTCGTCATAGATGCCCATAAGGCCTTTGATAGAGTAAACACAAAATTTTTATTTCAAATCTTACCTTACTTTAATATACCCCAAGAATTTATTCAAACCCTACAAATATTATACAATAACCCATACGCATCATTATATATAAATAAAACACGGTCTAATAGAATTCAGATCAGAAATGGTACACGTCAAGGTTGTCCGTTATCTCCGTTATTGTTTAACCTATATCTGGAACCTCTTTTTCTAAATATAAAACAAAATATATATCACAACACCCCAGTAATATACAACACCAAAATTTCCCTGTCAGCATTTGCAGATGACCTCAACATTTATTGTACAATGCCCACTACGGACATAAAGAAAATAATATCTGCTATTGAAGACTTTGCCACAATATCAAACTACAAAATAAACCTCAAGAAAACTAACATCTTCCCTTTAAAAACCCCTAAACCTTTCTCACTTTTACCATTGATAGGACAAATAAAAATGGAAGAAATGATTAAATATTTAGGGATTACATTCTCCACGGATAACAAAGATTTTTATTTAAATAATATTAAACAAAAATGGAACCACATCCTACTTGACCTAAATAGATGGAAAAATCTGAAACTACCACCATTAGCCAAAGTCTCAATTATAAAAATGAATATCTTACCCAGACTATTATACATCTTCATGTCCTCCCAGCTAACCATACCCAAGAAATTCTTTAAGCAGATTCACACTGAATTTGCTAAATTTATATGCGAACCTAAAAAGAGTAGAATTTCATATGATAAGCTGATGACTCCTAAAAACAAAGGTGTATTACATTTACCAAATTTTGATAGCTACTATTTAATTATAAATGCCAATAGAATCTTAAGAATCACAAACTACAATACATCAGATAAAACTTGGTGTCCACCCTGGGTAGGAATATACTTGAAACATACCAAAAGTCTGGATATAAATCCCAAAGCATTGCCATTTCTAAACAACAATATTACAAAATCATATAATCTAATGGAACCCCTTAAATATGCTGTAGCACTAACACAAAAACTTTTTAAATCAGTAAACCTGCTTCAACCTATGATGATATTACAACCCATACATAAAAACCCCAACTTCAAAATAAATAACCAGATGTTAGATTTAAAACGCTTCCCACATATAATAAACATAACCTTACAAGATATATACCCATACTTAAACTGTCCTATTCATGAAATAAGAAGTCAAATGAACCTTCCCAAATCATATCTGTTGATCATGAGACAGATTAAAGAAATGTGTATAAGCTATCTTCATGATATCAACATTAATAAAGAAGACATAATGAAATGTAACTTACTATGGAAAACTCTTTTACTAAACAAAAAATATACAGCATGCTCATATAAATTGATAAAAGACATGAAATTTCAAGATCATATACTCATATCTGACTATTGGAAAGAAAAAATACCTTCTATTGAGAATCACAAATTAATCCAAGCAATTAACCTAACAATAAAATCCATATCCCTTCAAAAGTTAGCATTCACTCAACTCATGATATATAACAATGCATATTACACATGCCTTAGCTTGCATAAATTTAACTCTAAAAATTCCCCAACTTGCCCACATTGTAAAGATAAAACTGCTGACTTTTTTCATATGTTCTGGAGCTGTAAATGTGTAATCAAACTTTGGAACTCCCTGAAATTACAACTGCAAAAGATGGACTATCAAACATCAACGCTCACTTGGGAATTTATGATACTACATATTCCCCCAAATAATCTATCCAAAAACCAAATAATCATTCTTATTAATATTTTCATATTAATGAAACTCTGCATAGCTACCAACTGGCTTAACCCATACAAGAACTCTTGGGAGAATTTCAGGATTTTGGCGATAAAACATATACTAGCCCATAAATACATAATAAACAAACAAAACAAAAATCCCAATATTTTTAAACTCTGGGAACAGATTTTCAATATTATACTTACATAAACCACTAAATGTAAGCTACAATACAACATACACAAGATTCACAGCAACATTATGTAGTCATAAACTGAGATGTTGTTACTAACCCTGGAGATAGCATTCAGAAGAAGTATATGAAGTCAACCAATTTTTAATGTTAAACTATGAAAGCATTCGTGTAAATATGTTTAACTGTTTTTATGTAGTTATGATCAAATATCACCTTTATATATTAATTTGTATACTGTGAAAAATAAAGAAATATTATTGAAAAAAAATATGGAGAACAGACTAAAATACAAGGCAAAAATCTGTACAGTTGAGAGATATATCACAGACTATGACAAGTTTGTGAAAAAAAAAACTTTGCTAGGACTAGGATATCTTTTACATAAAAGTCATAAAATTTTATTACTGGATTTTTATTGCATTTCTCTGAATTTCATGATGAAAATGGTTGAAGTTTATTGGCATCTGTGTTGCGTCAAATCAGCTTGTATGATAGTTAGATTAGCCATTACAAAATGTGTTTTTATATAAGGAAAGTTTATGTATACTGAAATACGTAACCTTGGTATCTAATGAGTAAAATAAATTAGTTTGAAGTATTTGGTATGAATGTTTCTTGATACTTTTATTATTGTTTTAGTTCATTGATCGTCTTCATTATAAATACTGCCATTATGTTAGGACTCGCTTTCAGTGAAGACTGTATGCCAAGGAGCAAGAAGTGAGCATTAATCAGATTTGCTGCTACCATTGTTGCTTTTATTTATTGATTTTTATTGGTAACAAACTAATAAGATCTCAAATGCCTTACTTAAAACACATTTAAAAACAATGTCTAGAATCTGATACCAACAGCAAAAAGAAAATTTTAGAAATTCTAACAGTAGACAGATTTAAAGAGCTATTCCCATTATGATAAGAAAATGAGTATTGCAGAGTAATCTCAATAACTCTAACAAGTTATTAATTTTAGTAAAATGCTCATTAGTTGATGGCACAATGTTTAAAACTTAATTTTTTGCATCCATGTATAAGGCTCCATTAACACACATAGCATTTTCTCTAAAACAAAAATCAAGTAATGGGTTGATTTGTTTCAAGTGTGGGAGGAGGATTGTTCACATTGCTGACTGAATTATTTTTCACTAGTACTGAAGAGAATGCTAGCCATAGAAATATGAAAACTGAAATGCATGCTACAAATGAAGTTCATATGGAGTGTGACAAATCTACAGCTAGAATAACTGAATTAACATTTTGTCATTGTATTACAACTAAGCTTGAGAAGTGGACTGTTTTCAGGAAGGAAGACATGTTCAAGTCCTGTTACATCCTAGAAGTGTGATTACCCTTGTTAAGTCCACCTGACATGTACACATGACATTAGTAGCAAAGAAAAAAATGATGGTAATATGCTTTCATGGTAATAGAAAGGCGTATTCCAGCACACTTGCAGAAATTCAAACAGTCCTAGAAACACTTTCACTTCTGTAGTTGTAACTCCTGACTTAACTCATGGTGTCTTATTAGGAACAAGATTTTTCTCATTTTAAAGAAAAATGTAAAATGTGGGAGGAAGGAGAATCTATGGATACAGTGTGATAGCTTGATTCACCCATTCTGGTAAAGAACTTGGGGAGTGCAAGACAAGAACATGAAATAGATGTCCAGAATCAATCCAGGAGAAAATATGAGGCAAAGAATCTACAAAAGGAGCTACAATGTGGTTATAGTTAAACAGTAAACAGGATTTTTCCTGCTATTAGAAACCCATAATCATAAGAGCTGTTAGATGAACTGAAAGAAAACAATATTATAAGAAACAGTACAACACTGAAGTCTGCACAGTAACTTACAGGAAGTGTTAACACAGAAACAGAGAGGGCAAAAATGGAAGAAGTAGTGGACTTATGTTAGGACGTTCAGAGTGAAGAAATGGTAACAAGAACTAAAAGTGACATAGATGACAAAAATGAAGATTCTAAGTGGGATGACCATGCCCTGGCCCAGCAATCAAGGAGCCTCAATCCTCACCATTAACACCAGGGAGGTCATCTCATAGAAGAGGAAAGGATAACAAATACACACAGTAAAGTACAATTTCCCTTAAGTGCACACAGAGATCACAGTCAGTCTGGGGCTGGTTGCTCCCTTGCTCTCCAGATCCCCAATAAGACTCCCCATTGGCACAGCTATAGGGTCCAGATCTCAGCCTAGCTTGGAAGCTAATCTCTCTGTCCAACCAGTGCTTTGTGTCCCTGCCCAGGTAGCTGACACACCACACACACTTTGAGATAAGTATTTATACAACTTCACAGCCACTCCTGGAAAAGGCTGACACAGATTCTCTAGCTGTGCCCCTTTACACAGACTATATGGTAGTACTTTCTGCCACCACCACCACCTTAATAATTATCAGCTACCCAAAGGCCCTTGAAAGGGTGTCCAATTATTACTGTGCAATATTATTATCCAATTGGTAATGTGACTATTCAGTCTAAAGCTTATTAGAGTGGCTTATTATGATAACCTCTATAAATGTGCAAGTACTCTAGAGCCTACTATATCTACGCAAACCAGCCACAGGTAAAGGTTTTTAAAATATATAATAATAAATAATTAAAACACAAGACAATACTACTATACCACAGAGATATCTAAGAGTTCAGAGATCACACAGAAACTTACAACAATACAATAGGACAGGTCTGATGTCAAAGAAAAACACTTAATCTAACTTTCTAATATTTAGCTATTCTTAAGAGAAAACACAGTGCTATAATCCTACTTACATAGATATATAGAGCATAAGCAGTGCTGGGGTTGATGGTCCAAGACAAAATGCTTTTAGTCTCTCTCTCAACAATAGTTTTAAAACTCACTAACAAACAGCTCTGCTAAGGCCCTCCCAAATTACATCATTTTGACTCTTAGGTTTTCCCAGTATTCACATTACATCATTTTGACACTTAGTCTGGAGTTCCCAGGCAAACAAACTGCATTATTTATCAAGCTAACACCTGCTCAGGAAACTACAACAATAAAAGACATTTCACATGTATACTTTAACAATTATTCCTTCAGTTAAGACAATAGAAATAATGTGTTCAGCCAGCAGCTTTGGCACCACTTTTTCGATAATTGTAACTTCAAAGAACATTTGAAATGCTTGGCTTGGTTTTCCTTACAGCAGATGGTAATGTTGCAACAATCTTGAAGTTCACAAATTACAGTGATTTCTTTCATTTAAGGACACAAGCCTGTATTTTACATTTATTTATACAAATGATAAAATTATGTATCAAATTTTATTTTACTAGGCTGGCAGCCTTTGCCCATCTTTCCCCAATCTTCACATCTCTTCCCCCCCTGGGGAACTCAAGCTAGTTTTTCAAGTAACCTTTGAGAAATGCCGCTTGAGAAGGTTAGGTCTATCTGGGTGTACCTCACCCATTCCCTGTCTTGAGAGCCCATCTGCATTAGCATTGCTACTCCCACTGCAGTGCTGCACTGACATATCATACGGTTGCAACCCCAGGCTCCATCTTAGCAATTTTGGCATTTTGCTGACTGGCTCTGTTTAACCATGTTAGGGGGTTGTGATCTGTCTTTACAGTGAATTTTCTTCCATACAGATAAGGTTGAAGTTTCTGTAATGCCCACACTATAGCTAGACATTCCTTTTCTACAGCTGCATAGCATTCCTCCCTGGGTTGGAGCCTACGACTGAGATAAACCACTGGGTGCTCTTCCCCCTCTGAAGAAATCTGGCTAAGTACAGCCCCCACCCCATGGTTCAAAGCATCCACCTGCACAACAAATTCTTTGCTGTAATCTTGACTGGCTAACACAGGGGGTCCTCCCAAAGCTTCTTTAAGCTTCTGAAATGCCTGCTCACATGTTGGGGTCCACACTACCTTATCTGGCCTGTTCTTCCTTGTCAGGTCTGTGAGGGGAGCAGCTATGGTACTATAACTAGGGACGAATTTTCTGTAGTACCCTGCTGTCCCTAAGAATGCCCTCACCTGATTTTTGGTAACAGGTGCAGGCCATGCCTGAATAGCTTCCACTTTGTAGGTTATGGCCTTATCTTACCACTCCCCACTCTATGTCCTAGGTAGGAGACCCCTGCCATACCCACCTGACATTTGCTTGGCTTAATGGTCAACCCTGCCCTCTGTAGTCTGCCCTGCACCTCCCTGACATGCTGAAGGTGCTCTGGCCATGAATTGCTGTAGATGGCAATATCATCTAGGTAAGCAAGGGCAAACCTTCCTGCTCCTGCTAGGATATTACCCACCAGCCTCTGGAAAGTTGCTGGGGCATTCTTCATCTCAAAGGGCATCTTTGTGAACTCATACAAGCCAAAAGGAGTCACAAAGGCTGACTTCTCTCTAGAACTGGGAGTCAAGGGCACCTGCCAGTAAACCTTGGTAAGATCAATGGTTGTAAGATACTTAGCCCCACCCAGCTGCTCTATGGCCTCATCTCTCCTAGTCATGTGGTAAGCATCTGACTCTGTGTGACTATTTGATGTCCTGTAATCCACATAGAACCTGGTGCTTCCATCCTTCTTTGGCACCAACACTACTGGCCAGGCCCAGGGACTGTTGGACTCTTGAATCACCCCTAGTTCCAACATCTCCTGTACCTCTTCCCTCAGAGTCTGTTTGACTCTCTCAGGCACCCTATAAGGGGCCTGCCTAATAGGCCTTTGGGGTCCTATATCCACCTGATGCTGCAGCAGGTGGGTGCTCCCCGGTTTCCCAGTGAACATGTCCCCAAATTCCTGCAACACTGTTCAGATTTCTCAAACCTGGGTAGGAGATAGCTGCTGGGACATTGCTACCCCTTCCACCGAGGTGTCAGCCTGAGCCTCAATGAGGAGATCAGTCCACAGATCTCCCTCAGACTCCTCCTGCAATCCACTGCAAATGTTCAGCACAAGGGCCTCCCTATCATGGTAAGGTTTCATCATGTTAACATGGTACAATTTGTGCCCCTGCCATCTGCCTAGCACTTCCACCATGTAGTTAACATCACGTACCTTTCTTACCACCTTGTAGGGTCCCTCCCAAGCTGCTTGCTGCTTGTTGTGTCTGACAGGAATGAGAACCATTACCTGCTGCTCCACAGCATATTCTCTAGCTCAAGCATTCCTGTCATACCACACCTTTTTCTGTTGTTGGGCTTCTGCTAGGTTCTCCTGAGCCAAGCCCATGAGTTCCCTGAGCCTTGTCCTGAGGTTTAGGAAGTATGCCACAACAGACTCCTTGTGAGACTCACACTCACCTTTCCACCCATCTTGAATTAAATCTAAAGGTCCCCTTACCCTATGCCCATACAGCAACTCAAAGTGTGAAAAACCTGTGGATTCCTGGGGAACCTCTCTGTAAGCAAACAACCGATGGGGCAAATATTTGTTCCAGTCCCTCTTAAACTGATCTGCAAATGCCTGTAGCATGGACTTGATTGTAGAATTTATCCTCTCAACAAGACCATTAGTCTGGGGATGGTAGGGGGTGGTCTTCATGTGCTTCACCCCACAGAACTTCCACAGACAAGCCAGCAGGTCTGAAATAAAACTGGCACCTCGGTCAGTCAGTATTTCTTTTGGGAAACCTACCCTGCTAAAAATCTCTAACAAAGCATTTGCCACCTTTTCTGCCTCAATGGAGGACAAAGCCACTGCCTCAGGGTATCATGTAGCATAATCCACTAACACTAGGATATACTTTTTCCCCTGTGGAACTTGGGGTACTCAGAGAACCCACAATATCCAAAGCTACCCTCTGAAATGGTTCCTCAGTCACAGGCAATGGCATCAAAAGAGCTCTCACCTTGTCTCCTTCCTTGCAAACCTTTTGGCACTGCTCACAGGTCTTTCAGTACTCTGTTACATCTCTGGAAATTCCAGGCCAATAGAAGTTTTGCATAATATGCCTCTTTGTACGTTTTATGCCCATATGACCTGCAAAGGGAATATCATGGGCTATGGCTAGAAGCACCAGATGGCAATCTCTAGGCACTACTAACTGCTGTACTCTCTCTTCTTCTAGCCCTCCCTCAGGGGTCCACTCTCTGTATAGTAACCCTTTGTCCCAGTATACAGATTCCCCCTTCCCTTGAGAATCAGGTGCCACCCAAGCTACCTGCCTCAGGCCTTGCAACATAGGGGCTGAGAGCTGAGCCTGTCTCAACTCTTTCCTTGTAACCATTCCCAGCTCCCTTTCCACAGGAAGTCTGGCATCCTCTGACAGTGGTGCCTCACTGTCAGCCTGGGTACTACTACACACCTCTACCTTTGCAGTTACCCTGTCCAAGGAAACATCAGTACCCACAAGCAGCTGTGGCTCACCTTCAGTCTTACTGCTACAGAGTAGCTTCCTCCCTGAAGTACCCACCTCAGCAGTCGTGGCTGCAAGTATGCAATCTGTCTGGGTCTCCCCCAGGCTACCAGACCCACATGCTTGTCTTCTATCCTCACTGCGTGTAACTGCATAAGTACATAGCACTGCCTCATCCAAATCCTTCCCTTTCAGGACATCTGCAGGATGGTAGTTCCATACCTCAGTTGTCTTAAGACACCCCACTATTAGCATTTTGTCTTTCCCACTTACTGGCTCCCTTACCTTTGGTTCCCCACCTTGCCTCCATTGACATCTGTATGCCACATGACCCCACTGGTTGCATTCAAAACATTTAACCATAACTCCTGGATGTGTACCTGGACTAGTGGCTTCCCCTGCTACTGGCAGATTCTGTTGGGGCAGCCTGTGCTGCCCACCCTGGGTTCCTTTAGACCGATGAGCAGTACTGGGGGTTCCCCTTCCTGTGCAGGACTACTCTGCTGGCCAGGTATAGGTCTCCCTTCTTCCCTAACTCATGTGAAGTAACACATTGTCTATCAACTAACCAGATCATCATGTCCTCAGGCAAAGTGCTAAGGGCTTGTTCCCTCACCAAAAGGTCTGCCAGCACTTTAAATGTGGTGACCTGACATCCACTCATCCAGCTATGAAAATAAGTGCTCAGTTCAGCAACATATTCACATACATTTTCATCTGCCCTTGCGTCTATGCTCATAAAACGTTTTCCTTTACATTTCAGGTGTTAGCTTAAAATATTGTAACAGACATTCTTTACAGCAGTATAATAAAAACAGACAGAGTCAGGCATTTGTGATATACACGTTACAGCTTTCCCATGGAGTAAGGGGGTCAGGAACAGTACCCAGAGCCTTTGGTCAACACTATACTGTTTGCATACCCTTTCAAACATGTGAATAAAACTATCAAAATTATCACCCTCTTTAAATTGCAGAAGAAATTTACTGACCTGTTGTACTTCTGGGTTCCAGTTACTCCCTTCCCCATTACCTCCATGACTCTGGCAAAGAGTCAGCATTTCCCTCTCATGCCTCCTCTGATGCTGCTTTTCTTCGGCTTCTATCTCCAAACGCCTGGCCTTCAACTCAAGTCTCTTTATCTGCAGCTGGATTTTTAAGTCCACTGCAGAAAGGTTGAACTGTCTATTCTCCGAGGATATTGTATCTCCACTGCCAATCTGATTGTCCTCCTGGATGCTGTTTTCTGATGCAGCTGTAACCAAGGCTGCAATCAGGTCTGCCTCAGTCAGGTTTCCATGCATCAGTCCCCTAGCCTGGCACATCTCCGCCAGCTGGCTCCTTGTCAGCTTTCCATACTCCTGTGCTGACATGCTGCCTGCTCACTCTGACTAACTAAGCTAACAAAAGAAATAAAACAATTGTGATCTGAACTCTTAGTATACACTGCATGGCTGATTTAGTGTACAAAACACCTCCAGAGATCACTGTACATAAGCTACAGAATTCACTCTACCCACACCACTACAAGCCAATTAGTATGTTAAGTAGATCCCACCACTGCCAAACACTTGTGTGAGGATATCTTATCCCAACCACTGCCACCGCTTGTGACAACCATGCCCTGGCCCAGCAATCAAGGAGCCTCAATCCTCACCACTAACACCAGGGAGGTCATCTCATAGAAGAGGAAAGGATAACAAATGCACACAGTAAAGTACAATTTCCCTTAAGTGCACACAGAGATCACAGTCAGTCTGGGGCTGGTTGCTCTCTTGCTCTCCAGGTCCCCAATAACACTCCCCACTGGCACAGCTATAGGGTCCAGATCTCAGCCTAGCTGGCAAGCTATCCTCCAGTACCCTCTCTGTCCAACCAGTGCTTCATGTCCCTGCCCAGGTAGCTGACACACCACACACACTTTGAGATAAGTATTTATGCAACTTCACAGACACTCCTGGGAAAGGCTGACACAGATTCTCTAGCTGTGCCCCTTTACCCAGACTATACAGTAGTAATTTCTGCCACCACCAGCTTAATAATTATCAGCTACCCAAAGGCCCTTGAAAGGGTGTCCAATTATTACTGTGCAATATTATTATCCAATTGGTAATGTGACTATTCAGTCTAAGGCTTATTAGAGTGGCTTATTACGATAACCTCTATAAATATGCAATGTACTCTGGAGCCTACTATCTCTGCACAAACCAGCCACAGGTAAAGGTTTTTAAAATATTTAATAATAAATAATTAAAACACAAGACAATACTACTATACCACAGAGATATCTAAGAGTTCAGAGATCACACAGAAACTTACAACAATACAATAGGACAGGTCTGATGTCAAAGAGAAACACAATCTAACTTTCTAATCTTTAGCTATTCTTAAGAGAACACATAGTGCTATAATCCAACTTACATACATATATAGAGCATAAGCAGTGCGGGGTTGATGGTCCAAGACAAAATGCTTTTAGTCTCTCTCTCTCAACAATAGTTTTTAAACTCACTAACAAACAGCTCTGCTAAGGCCCTCCCAAATTACATAATTTTGACACTGAGGTTTTCCCAGTATTCACGTTACATCATTTTGACACTTAGTCTGGAGTTCCCAGGCAAGCAAACTGCATTATTTAGCAAGCTAACACCTGCTCAGGAAACTACAACAATAAAAGACATTTCACATGTATACTCTAACAATTATTCCTTCAGTTAAGACAATAGAAAGAATGTGTTCAGCCAGCCGCTTCGGCACCACTTTTTAGATAATTGTAACTTCAAAGAACATTTGAAATGCTTGGCTTGATTTTCCTTACAGCACATGGCAATGTTGTAACAATCTTGAAGTTCACATTTTACAGTGTTTTCTTTCATTTAAGAACACAAGCCTCTATTTTACATTTATTTATACAAATGATAGAATTATGTATCAAATTCTATTTGACTAGGCTGGCAGCCTTCGCCCATCTTTCCCCAATCTTCACACTTAGCAACAAGTGTCTGTACATAAAAAGGAGAAAAAATTAAAATAATTTGTTTTGTGATACGTTTTGCAGAGGAATACTAACAAAGAAAAGGAAGGAAAAGAAAGTGAGATGTTAGGGTTCATTCACACTAATATAGATAGAAAGCAATCTAAAATAAAACAGAACACTCAAGGGGGTTGTGCAGATAATAGGAAAAGCAAATGAGAACATTCTTTTTTTTCTAGAACTACACCTTTGATGGCAAAGGTATAGAAGTAGTTGCAGTGCCTATATCTTCGACATCAAGAAAAACTAGGGTGCAAAGTAACCCCAAATTAATGGATTTACATGTGAGATATCAATGCTAAAAAAAGTACAATGGTAAGATTGTACTTTAAGTAGATCAAGAGAGAGAGAGAGAGACAGAGAGAGAATATAACCATGGTTCTTGCAAAAGACAGTGAGCAAGATGTTTCCATTACTTCTTACCCCTAATTTGAGTTAAAAGATTACCTGTTTTGTAGAGCAGGTAAAGTCAGAAAAAAAATTCTACATAATCTGCTAGTGCCAAAATGCAATGGGACACTATTAATGAAGTCAGCCCATCATCCCACATTGGGGGATAGCCAACACTAAGGCAAGGACACTAGCCTAATTTCTATAGGCAGACATTATGAAAGAGGTAGACAACTCGTATGTCTCTTTCCCTTAAGGTTGGAAAGCTGCACCAAAGCCTGAATTAAAGAGTCCATTGTTCCAAAGCCTATCTCAGTGGTGCCATTACAACATACAGATGTACTTCTTATGGGCCTACTAGTAAAATTTTATTGCTGATATCAGAATATGCTAGTAATAACAGACATACTATACAAAATTTGCAGAAGTGGCTCCATTGCAGAAAGTCAGTTATAGGATTACTGCCATTGACTTCGCAGTGTTATTCTCCAATGTGGTTATCCCTAAAGAGTTATTTACTGACCAAGACAATCTCTTTATGTTAAGAGCACTGCATCAGTTATGTCAGTGCTTTTATATCAGCCTACTGTCCACAGACTTATGAATTTGTGGAGAGGTTCAGTAAAGCAATGACATAAATTGCTGTTGATACAGCTGGTAAAAACTTACACTAATTCTTACCTTACTTACTGTTTCAATCAGAGGTACCGCAAGTGTCAAGTAGGTTTACTCCATCTGAACATTTGTTAGGTAGGCAGAAACATAGGAAAAAGTGCAGAAATTGTTAAAAAGTGCAATAGAACACATCATTATGCAGGATATACTAAATCCACATGCATAAAGCCCAGAATATGCAGCAGTGAATTTATAATTAAAATGTCTGAGTTACATAATTTAACTCGGGAGATTGTGTATTAGTATTATTACCCTCCATGGATAACACATTTCTAGCTACAAAGTGGCAAGGAACATATGAAGTGATTAAAACAATAAATGCAGCAACTATAAAGGTTAATCAACAGAGAAAGAGAAAGAGCAAATCTGTCACATTAATGTACTTAAGCCATGGAAAGAAGTAGAAGGTTCTCCACTGAGCTTGCAAGCTGAAGATCATGCAGGAGAGACCATAGAATCAGTCTCTGAACTGCAGCTAGAAGAAGCCATGTAAACAGGAGTGTTTTCAGAAATGCCTGGAAGAACTAAACTGATAGAACATAACACAGACAACACGTGGAATGAAGACCAGACTAATACGTTAGGGCCATAAAAACAGCATTTAGTAAGAGAAGTTCAAAAGATGCTCATTCTAGGAGTGATAGAAAAGTCACACAGTCAATAGAACAGCCGGATAATTCTGTAGTTCCAAAACTTGACTGAAGTATTAAATTCTGTAATGGCGTTAGGAAAATAAATAGCATTTCAAAGTTTGATAGCTATCCCATGCCCAGAATTGCTTCATTGATAGAGAACCCAGGAAAGGCCAGATATTTCATGAAAATAGACATGACAAAGGGATACTTGCAGAGATCACTTACCCTCTCTGTCAAAGAAAAAAAAACAGCCTTTGTAACTTCCTGCTGGTTTATTTCAGTACACTGTTACCAAATGTCTTATGTAGAGCTCCAGATACCTTTCAGAGGTTAATGGATAAAATACAAACCCCCCCAGTTCTGATATGCTGTGGCACACCTGGAAGATTCTGTCATTCATGCAGAGGAATGCGAATCTCACATATGTAAAACTGAAGCAGTATTAGATTTCATGAAATAGACAGCCTTGACTAAGATTGCTAAGAAAAGTAAACTGGGTATGATAAAAGCCAAGTATTTAAGATACCTTAAAAGAAGAGGAGTAATAAAAACAGACAAAACCCATAAAGAATTGACCTATACACTCCATTAAAAGAAATCTGAAGGCTTCCTTTGGACTAGCTGGGTATTACAGAAAGTTTGTAACTAATTTTATAACTATTACCTGTCCTTTAACAGATCTTACAAAGGGAAAGCTCCTGTTAAAATTAAATGGACTCCTACAGCAGGTAGAGCTTATCCATCCATCCACCCACCACCCCTTGTTCCTATTTTTGCACATGGGGTTGTGGTGTCACTTCAACAGTGACAATCATCTAAAGCCAAAGTTTACACCACTGGGTGGCTAGCCCTACCACAGAAGTAATGCTGTAAAAACAATCCTATGTTCCAAACCAATGTTAATTATTTTTAGTCTTAAGAGGGAATATGCCCTGTACAGATGCATTAGAGGTCAGATTATGAACACTGATATCTCAAATTACTCAAGATAAACAGCACCTTGTCTTTAGTATCAAATGACAAATTATGACACCGAAGGAGATATTCAGCCATAAAAAGAGAGTATTTAACTATAACATGGGCCTTCTATTCCTCAAAGTAGTATCTACTAGATAGGCTTTTCAATTTAGTAACTAACCATATTATCCCTTTAGAATGGCTAGGTATACAAATAGACAGCAATACCAAATTAGGCCACTGGGAGCTGTCTCTCCAATTCTTCCATCTCACAGTGATCAACAGTCCTGGACTAGTGAATCAGAATGCCAGTGGGTTGTGGAGGTCCCACAATCCTTCATATTTAGTCCAAAAGCAATGGTTTTATGCTGGGCTGCTGTTAGTTGTAACATGTTAAGTATAGTTGTAACATGTTAAGTATAGAAAATCTACAGTGAACCTTCGAAAGTGACTGATATTTGAGAAATTCTCACAATTAATGTTTTAGATAATGAGAAAATTAATTGCTCATCAGTGCATTATATAAGAAAGATGTATATACTTCCTGTAAACAACATACAAGAAAGTGAGTTCTTTATTGGGAAGTTCAGAAAAGATGTCTGACTGAGGAGATTATTACAACGAGCTGTTAATGAGTTTTTTTCTGCAGTCCAGGATTTCATTCCCTCAGCTGACTGCATGACTCTGAGTAAGTTACTTAACTAGACAGTGACCCTGCGTGGCACCTGAAGACGGCCACTTGTGTCCAGTGGGATTGGGTTTATTTCAAATGCTCGAAGTTGCAGAAGATCAAACCACACATCATTGAGGACAAAATTATTGATGTTCTATAACATCGAACATGAAAGAAGACTAAATTAAAAGAGATAAAAACTCTGCTTGTAAGTTTTTGCAGGGGGGGGGCAAGCCTCCCTGTACCCCCCCCCCCACAACCCCTGCTACTTAAATATACCAACTCCGAGATCACACTGCAATGAAGAGAACGGCAAATTCCCATTCTGTGCCAATGAAAATAAGAAGACACAAAAGAAAGAAAATTGGAATGTGATACAGTGCAGTGCGAAAAGCCTGGGCAAAACAGACAGATAAATAAAGGACAGTGTGAGTTCAATGTATGGTGTACTTGGAGAAAGAAACATCAACAATGTAAGTGACATTTAAAATGAAACAGGGTAACTAATCATCCATTTAGGTATAGTGTTACAGTATGCTGTGGACTTCATAAGGGCAGATTTTACAAAGTGGGTCAGTGGCACATTAGTCTCTGTCAAAAGGTTATCATGGCCATGGAGAATAGTAATAAGGATATATTACAACTGCGATCACAGACCCTTGTGTGAAACAAATATACAAACCAGAGGAAGGGACAAAACAATGGTGGTTCTCAAACAAAATACCAATTAACATTAGGAAGCATGCAGACCATTAAGGAAACATTGTATGTACCATGACTGAAGCTAAATAGTACAACAGCACTGAGTCGTTAGTGTCTCATACTAGATACTCTCTGCATCCTTGTGTAACATGTTCACAAACACTGGAACCCGGAGTGGGGTAGAGTATCAAAGCAGTTGACCCTTCGCATGAAGGGGTGGGGGCAGCTAATATAACATCGAATACCAGTAAAAAAGAATAGCAAAAATTAAATCCAACATGTCAAATTCTCAAACGTGTGAGATTTCAGGCAAAAAAATACGCTACAATGCTGAATCTTTGAGAAGTTAAAGAAAACAGATGAAAACATCAAAACTCAAACACTCTAGTAAAATGTGTAATATAGAGGGGCTGCAGTGTCTGTACATCTAATGGGGGGGGTATCTCTCCCAAACCTTCCAACCTACACTTAGTAACTCTATGGTAGTACTGTATTTTATAGTGCAGTGTAATAACGTAATGGTGAAGACAGTATGTTTAGAGCAGGTGGTTGTAGAGGTACAGGGATCACAGCCCATTTCACATTGTTGCACAGTACATTGATAGTGCAGTATATTATATTGTTTGAAATTTCAGTTTTCTGAAAACTTGTCCTTGTTAATTTGATTTTATGCTACTTTGCCTTATGTTAAATAGCTCCATTTCAGCATCTCACTATGGTGACAAAGCTTGAAAGGCAACATACAGCATTTTGAATATATTCAAGAATGGACAGCCTACACGACCCTCTTACTAATTCCAGTGTTTATGAGGTGTGCAGTTTTGATTTTTCTTGCAATCACTTCATCCTGTCTTCTCATGCCACCTGTTAACCCCACCAACACCACCTGATTTCTTGCAAACTGAAACACCAGTATATTTGAACTTACAAGTCACTTCTCACAATAACACAACTATCTATACCACTAAGTATTTGGTGGTAAAAACAATTTCAGCTTAACTGTCTGAGAGACTGTTTCTTTGTAGCCTACATCGCATTATATGCAAGTTTGCAGAACTGAAAAAGAAATGTGCCTCATAGCCAAGGTGTATCTTCTGGGTAGCCACTGTCTGTACATCATATGTTGTATAATAGTAGAATCTTTGAAGACAACATATAGAATTTAAATACTAGTAAAAGAAGTTGAGAAATAATTGCTGACACTAGATCAGTGCACTGCATAAAGGGATATGCCCTAACTATGGACCCAGATTTAAACAGTGTCTCAGATGTCTGACATGATGGCAGGAAAGGGAAGGAAAGGCAATTCTCTAAGTATTCCCTACAGGGAAGCATGGCTTATAGAGGGGAGTAACCCTCAGCTGTAACAGGTGAATATAAGGGAGGGGTGGATACCAAAGAGTAGGTCAGAAATGAAAAATCCTCCAGTGGAAGCAGTCAACAGCACATTCTAGCCAGGATTCCCCTATGACCCACACCAGCTTCAGCCTTAGAAAGGAGGTATTCTGGAGCAGTACATGAAGCTGGTAGACCAGGCTATAGATGGGGCACTGGGGTAGCCAGAAAGAATGAAACAGAAGGGGAACAAGAAATAAACAAATAATTGCTTACAACAATATAGTTATGGTTATTTATTTGATGTAGGAAATACATAACATACCTGGTTTATAGGTATATCCTATAGCAGAGAAGATGTAGGTTTTCTGAAATAATTCACTGTAATTTATTTCCATGTCTGCAACTCTTTCACAGTCTTTTCAGACCCTTTGCCTACCAGTTATTGTATGAAGAAAAGAAGCTACCATTATCCCAGTCCCTAGTCTTTATTATCTTTGATGGTACATCATCACATAGAAAAAAGTTGTGCATTTTAAAGGCTGGTTTCCATAGGATTTGTGGGAGCATTTCAGAAGCTTTACACTGACAAGAAATACTGCTCCGTGTAGCCTAAAGTGGCCCACCTTCAAATATACATAAGGAAAGCAAAGTACTGTGGCATATAGACATGAAGCCCTAAAACTACTAACCAGATGATGTGCATTCATTTAGCAACTTGATCACTGGAACAACAAGGCAGAGGAGAGTTTCAGTGAGTGGCCTACTCCATCTTACCAATCCTGAGGGAGGGAGGGAGGCAGGTAGTGGTACTGATTGCTTCAGTGCAGGTGGCAGCTTGCATGACATCATGGGCTATAGGACCCTTAACCCACACTCTAACCCTAAGGTCCGTAACTATCACACACTTACCTTAAGAAGCTATACTCAAACAAACAAAATAATCCACACACATGCACTTAACAAAACTCTACTTCTAACCCTACACAAACTCTCACATACATTACCATCTATGCACTTACCTTAACCCACACCCTAACCCTAAGGTCTGTAACTATCGCACACTTACGTTATGGAGCTATACCGCAGAAGGTCCAACCATGACGATTCGACATTTCGGATTTCGTGCTTCAGGATGATCGATGCTTTCGTGGTTCGATGAAGACGTGTCGGCGTTTATGTATTCGAGTAAGTACACCTTTGAGCTTCTAATATAGACCCTAATAAAAATGCATGACCCAGCCCAATAGCTGCTTAAGTGATGGTCTCTCCTGGTTTACCCTTGTAGTGGTGATGGGAAACATATGGGTCATTTGGCTGGGGGGGGGGGGGCTGATGATTGACAAGCAGTGGTGGTAGTCTAGAAAAGCATTTATTCATTGTTTCTATGTACAACTACTGAAAATTAGGCAAGAAACACAATGAGCGATGTCAAAAAAGCAAGGAAAATAAAAACTTCCAAGTTTTATTAGTGCTTTCGGTGGGGTCAGTGCCTCACCTTCTTCAGACCCCACCGAAAGTGCTAATGAAACTTGGAAGTTTTTATTTTCTTTGCTTTTTTGACATCGCTCATTGTGTTTCTCGCCTAATTTTCAGTAGTTTTTCGTTTGTTGAGTTTGTTTGGTGAAATTGTTTCTATGTACACTTTGGGAAAAAGAAGCAGGTGTTTCCCCTGTATACTGTATATCTGGAGAGATCTGGGTCATGGAGCTGAGACTGAAGCATCGTTAATGCTTGCTATGCAAGATACTCTATGCCCTGCTAGTAGACACCAGCAGTGATGAAAGCCTAGTTAAAAACAAAGGCCTTCTGTATAACGCAGATTGGTCTTTAGATGTGACAAATGGATATCGATAAGGCAGGAAGGTAGTAGTCTGTGAAAAAATGGCTTTATTATGGGAGGAATTTGGAAAGCTAGAGAAACTCAAAATTACAGCTACATGGACTGCAAACTGTCAGCTCCATGAATGTACAGTATATCCAACAACAAACTGGTACCATGGTACAGACAGAAAACTATCAAATCCAGTTTCTACATTAAATGGCTTCATCATTTGAATCCAGTTAGCCACTGCAAAGTCAACACTTTGTATCCATTAGAAAAAGTAACACCGATCGCTCTGTGATAGTCTTAGAGCCAGTGTGATACTGCCATTATTGTGTTTATATACATCTGCATGTGCTGCTTACATTCATTATTCAGGGGAAACTGGTCTAATTGATATGAAAATGTTTACTTTCTGGTGCATGATTAGATTTAACAAACAAAGCCATTCACTGGAGAAACCCATCTTGATGGTTCGGTAAACATTAAAGAAACGCCAATTTTCTGTCTACACCCTCACTCTGAGTTCATTGTGTGTTGCAAGAGTTTTGCAAGGTCATGAAGACTGATTTCATGTAGTCTGAAAAGACTCCACAAGCCAGAACACAGAAGGGCTGGAGATGGAATTGCAGCATAAGAGGGAGGAGGAAGGTTATTTCACAGGTAGGTCTCAGCAAGGGTGAAGAGAGTTTGAAATAGGGTCATAAGTTCATTAACTTATGACCTATCAGACCTCAAGGAGCTTGACTTTCATAACCAGTGCTGATTATTTGCTACTTCTTTATATACAAACACATCAAGATTATTATTTGAAGAAACTTAATGATCGACTTCTGGTTGTAAGGGGAAGCTTATTTTATAATATCATGATGGTGCTGTATAATATATTACATTACATTTGCTGGTTGGTAGAAAGAGACAATAATCCTATCTAGTCTGTGCCTTACTATTCTACATCCCATCAATCAACATACCTTCCCCCTACCCTATTTCCACCTGCCTCATGTTCTCATTAGTACCTCTCATAATTCCCTCTCTATCAGTCATTCTGGTCATAGGATCATGGAAGTTTGTTAGGCTACTGACCCAGAGGTCATTTCAAGCCTAGCTGTTTCATCCCAATGTAATACCACAGAAACTCTAGTTAATACCCTGGATTGTATTTAGTAGTGACTGCCCATGTCCAAGAGGGTTATGGGTGCAATCCCCAGTAAGAACTTACGGTGCCCTAGCCACTCGTCCAAGGCCCTTTTGAACAGTGTCATAGAGGTGCTCTGCTTCACATGAATTGGCACCCTATTCCAGAGATGTGACAGTCACTGGGAGATAAACCTGTCCCTCCGTCATGTCTTATTCAAGTCGCAGGCCATATTTAGGTCCCTGGAATGGGTAGCTCTACTCTCATGTAATTTATGGATGTGCAGTAAATTCATTAGGTTTGGGTCTGAGATTGCTCTGTAAGCAGGCATAAGTCTCCCCTAAGAAGACTATATGATACAGAGTATAGTGACAGGGATTTTAGTTGGACTGTGCAAGGCACACGCTGGAGCCTCTTGATATTCTCTGTTAGAAACCTCTGAGGTCTCTCCAATTGCTGCAGGTACTTTGTACGGTACATGCCAAAAGAAGCATTATATTAAATTTTGGGCTGGATAAGTGCTGAGTATAGAGAGGATATAGCCTCCTTTGCTCTAGAGGTGATGCCTTTAATAATCAAGTGTGCTACATAGAAAGCCTTCCTTACTGCAGGAGACACATGCTGGTCAAAGTTAAGGTCGCAGTCAACTTGTGATCCCAGATCCCTTACCACTTCAGAGGTATTTAGGGTATTGTTGATTTGATAGTGTGAAGGGACATTGTTTTTGCTGAAGGGATTGATAATGCATTTCTCCGCATTCAGTTTGAGACTATAACTAAGACACCAGTCATTGGTCTGCATAAGACCCTTCTGATGTATGCTGACATCATTTGGAGATTCAATAATTGCACCTAGCTTGCAGTTGTCCGCAAACATGGTCAGCCGCAACCCCTTGGTTTTGGCCTGAAATTCTGAGAAGTATATACTAAACATTAGGGGGCCCAGCACTGACTCCTGTGGCACCCCACTGGTGACAGGTCTGGTGGGTGATCTGGACTCCCCCCACTTTGACAATGTGTGTCCGGCTTGTGAGCCAGTTTGGAACCCATCTTACAGCAAAGCGGGTTTATATTCAGTTTGCTAAGTTTATCGGTAATGCCTGAGTGTGGGATTGTGTTGAAAGCCTTTGCCAAGTCGAGGTATGCTTTGTGGACAGATTTGCCCTTGTTAATGGCCCTGGTCACATTTTTGAAGAACTCCACCAGATTTAACAAGCAAGATCTTTCCTTGATGAAGCCAAATTGGGTTGGATCCAGGGTTTGGATGTCACCTGTCTTTTTTATGAGGTCCATTATGATACGTTCCATGGCCTTATAGATGAGCCTGGTCCGACTTATGGGTCTATAATGCCTTGGGTCTGTTGCTAGGCTACCTTTGTAGATGGGAATAACAGTTGCTATTTTTCATTCTGCAAGAACAAAGCCTGTGGTTAGGCTATGATTGAATAGGGTACTTTATGGTGATGCTAGTTCATGTTTCAGCTTGTTTAGAAGACAGCCTGAGATGCCATCTGGTCCCATAGAGGCTGTGTTTTCTTTTTTTGCCTTGGACAAGGCTTTAATGACCTGCCCTTCAGATATGTAAAGTGTGTGTCTGTGTGTGTGTGTGTGTGTGGGGGGGGTTATTTGGGGAGAAGGTTTGTGATAAGTTTGGAGGGGATAAGGGAGTGAAATTTTCACCAGATCTATCCACTAGCATGTTTGCTATCTCTACGGGATCAGTGTGTGTGATACCGTTAGTCACAAGTTCAGCACATGCTTGGGTCCTACCTTTTAGGATAATCATGGAGCTGTAAAAGGCCTTATGGTTATCCTTGGCTGTGCTAGCTAGGTTTTTCTCAAAATATGCCCTTAAAAGATTTAACATGTTGCCTTATTTGCCTGTTGAGGCTGAGGAGGGTGCTTTTCCATTGTTGGGGCCTTGTCTTGGTTTTCTTGGACAGCAACTTTTTGCATTTGTTGTAAAGTTTGTTGATGATGGATATCCACCAGGACAGCTTGGCTTTACTTGGGACTCTGGATTTGATTCTCTCTGGAACATCTGAGTCTATACACTTATGCAAGTGATTGTACAGGGCTTTAGTGTACGTTTTGGTGTAGTTACCACTTCCAGCTGGGTGTGGGGCTGGGAATGCATTTGGCTTAGTGAAGTTTTTTAGTCTGACTTTACCCCTTGTGAGTTCTGGTATTAGTGCCAGCTCAAAGGTGACTAATTTGTGGTCAGGTTTAACTAATGAGGGGTTGACAGTTGTGGCAGTGCATCAGTTTGACTTGTTAGTGGGAATCAGATATACTATGTTTCTTCCTCTTGCCGAGGTTTTAACAATTTGTTTCAAGGCATTTGAGTTAACAAAGTCAAGGAACTTTTGCACTAGTTGGTTTGGCCTAGAGTTGGTTTCCCAGTTGATGGTGGGATTATTGAAATCCCTATAACAAGACTGTTTGGCAATATTTGGATTGACTCCAGTTTGGTCAAGTAGGCTTCATGCGCATCATGACCCATGGAGGGGATCTATAACTGGCTATGACTTAAATGGGGGTCTCCATGGTGTTGTCCAGTCTAACTAGACAGGAGCTGAATTTATCTCTAATATAGATAGAAACACTGCTTCCTTTGGTTCTCACATGTTTGTTTTACGGTCCATTCCATTCCATGAGTCTGCAGTCCTCTTTGTGAAAAAAAGTACTTTAAGACATCCAGGGACTGCTTAGTCCCTACACTTTGCTAATTGTTTGCCCTTTCTTCCCCATCCCTTCTGTTCAGAATGGCCCCTTCATATTGCGTTGATACAATCTTGTACAATAATAGACTGCATCCTGTCTCTTCTAGTTTCAGGTGAGATGAGTTCTAGCTCCTAATTTCTTTGGTGATATTCCCTTCCTTCCATCTCATGGATATTTCTTGTATCTTTCCTCTGAATTCTATCAGCCTGAGGTCTTTTCCATATATGGCACCCAGATCTGTATCCAGTATTCATAATCTTCTCTGACTAAGGTGCGGTCTGTCTCGTTCTGTAATCCATCCCCCTGAGGATACATCCCAGCATTCAGTCTGCTGCTCTCACTCCATCTCACTCTACCCCAGGTGGTCCATTCCAGGTGTGATTAACACCTAAAGTCATTCCCCTGCTCTATTGCCATCAGTTCCATACTTTACAACTGGGGCTTCACATATACACTGCTGTAGTTGAAGACCATACACTTTACATTTGTCTGCACTGAACTTCAGCTGCCTCCTTTCTGTCTACTTGTTCATCCTTTACAAATCCTCCTTCTCTGCTGTTCCTATATTTGTGTCATCAGCAAAGAGTCTGATCCTGTTCTCTGTTCCCTTAAATATGTATGAGACAAACATACTGAATAGTAGTGAACTAACAACAAATTCCTGTGGTACTCCACTAGTCACTTCACTAATTCTTGACTATGTTCTCACTGCACCCATCTGTATCCTACTATTCAACAATAGAGCTATCCATTTCTTCAGTCTTGGTCCTTACACCCAAGCCCCAACCACCCAGGTTTTCCTGTCATTTTTTTCTAGTAGTCATATTTATTTATTTTTTACATTAAGTTCCTCAGTCTGGTATTAGTTCCCCAACTGTGTGTCCATAGTTAAGACTTTAAAATAGAACTGGCTCAGCCCTTGTCTTATGGACAAGGCACAGGTCACTACTTAATAACGTATAAAGAACAGAATACAATTATGGTAACTGAAGCTGTACTGAACAATTCAGGTTTTCTAACCCCATGATTACTCTAGATACCCTGTCTTACATATACAACTTAAAAATAACCTCTAAGGCTCAAAACACTTACAGGATACATTTGAGATGCATGGCTAGACTTATAAAGACCCCAGTGGTTGTTAGCCTAGTATACACCTATGGACCTATGTAATCACATTCTTTCAGGTAGCTTGCTTCATGGCTATAAAATGCAGAGCTATATTCAATTATGGGTTGGATCCGAAAGGTATAAAGTGGTACAATAATCTCTCTCAAATGAGATGGGCTACAGAATATGTTTTTCTGACTTTGTAAGATATGCATTGATCAGCTTTTACATTGTATTTTTATTGTTACCCCTAGATAAATACTTTTTATGATATCACATTTATTTTGAAATCATGATTGGATTGTTCTCTTTTTTGCCAAGTTTCATGTTGTTGCATTTACCAGAATTAAAAGGTCATTATTACTGCATGAAGTACGTATCTTGTAGACTTCAAATACTGGCATTGTATGCAGATTAAAGGAAAAATTGGAGGACCTCCTGAATCCAATGAACATGCTGTCCTCTGAGAAGGTAATGGCAAACACTAATGGTGGGACCGGTTCCATTTATATACATGAAGACACTGTAGTGTTTGTACAGTTTTTCTATGCCAATGTTGCAGAACTGGATGAAATACCCCAGAAAGAGTGTATGTGTTGGATAGTGTTGGGGTACTGTGATTAAAGGGTTTGTTTATTTTTCTTCTGGAAGGAAGTAACAGTACCTCTGGACGGGCAGACTACATAATGGTCCCCATTTTTAAAAAGGGAGCAGGAGAGTGTGTTTCAGTTGTCACAGTATTATTATGCTTCTCAGTCTCCCAGGGAAAGTTTACTACAAGGTGCTGGATAGGCGTCTCGGTCCAGTAGTTCAGTCTCTAATTTAGATGGAAAAATGCAAACCTTATAGCGACCATGGATCAATGGATGAGTTTTTGCCTTTGTACACATATTGGAGTGGTTGAAGGGGCATGCTTCTCCTGCCTTTATGTGTTTTATGAACTTGTGGAAGGCACATGACTGTACTTAAACTCTGCCTTGGGGTGCTACAACAATATGGGGTCTTAGGGCTATAGCTGCTGCATTCCATTTAGTTTCTGTATTTAAATAGCCAGACTTGTGTCCTCATTCATGGCGTTAGGCAGGTTATATTTAGAGTCAATACAGAACTCTTGTCAGTGGTGTGTGTTTTCTTCCCTTCTGCTCCTAGCTTTCATGGGCAGCTTATCATAATGCAGCCAAGGTCTGGACAGTATCCATTCTGGGAGGGCTGCATTTCTGTTTGTAGATGCCAAGGTCTGGAGAGTATCCATTCTGGGAGGGCTGCATTTCTGTTTGTAGATGCCAAGGTCTGGAGAGTATCCATTCTGGGAGGGCTGCATTTCTGTTTGTAGATGCCAAGGTCTGGAGAGTATCCATTCTGGGAGGGCTGCATTTCTGTTTGTAGATGCCAAGGTCTGGAGAGTATCCATTCTGGGAGGGCTGCATTTCTGTTTGTAGATGCCAAGGTCTGGAGAGTATCCATTCTGGGAGGGCTGCATTTCTGTTTGTAGATGCCAAGGTCTGGAGAGTATCCATTCTGGGAGGGCTGCATTTCTGTTTGAAGATGAAGTCGCCCTCCTAGCCTCATATTACTGTAATCTCCAGAATGTATTGTAGCGGTTCACTGCCAAGTGTGAAGTGGCTGTGAGGGAACTCAGCACTTTCACATCAAAACTTATTTTCTCTCCTAGAAAATATTGACTTGGTCTATGCCCATCAGGAGAGGGAGTTACTACCTCAGGTTGAAGAGTTTAAGTATCTTTGAATCTTGTTCACTACAGAAGGTAGAGGCTATCAGGAAATTTACAAACATATGTGTACCATGGTCACAGTACAACAATTGTTGTACTGTGCTGCGGAGAAGCAAGAACTAAGTCACAGGATAAAACAACTCTTGAGTTTACTGGACAGTCTGTGTCCCTTATCCCTCCTATGGTGATGAACTTTGTATAGCATCAGAAAGGAAGAGATTGTGGATGCAAGTGGCAGTAATGAAGTTCCTTCACAAAGTAGGAAGGATCACCCCCCCCCCCCCCCCCAAGACAGAGTAAGCAGTTTGACAGCCCAGGGGGATTTTCTGTTCTCCAAGATGAGAGGAGACTGTTACGAAGGTGGTTTGGTTATCTAGTGAAGATGCTATCTGAACATCTTCAATGGGTGCTGCACTAGGCACATAACCTAGAAGGACACCTGCAGACAGGTCTAGGACATGCAGGCAGACCTCTTAACTGTACACATTTTCACAGACTGTCCAGATTTTTCATCATATTTTTGGTCTGTTTTTCATAAAATTGTGGTTTTCTGGCAAATTAGTGGCAAATCATTAAAGACTGAAATTAGAGAATAATGACAGGCATTTGAGTTTCAGACTTCATACCCTTCAGAAAATTCATGCTAATGCAAAACCTGTTATTCTATCAACTCTCTAAGTTTGTAAGAGCAGTATTTAAAAATTGTCCCTATTTTTTGGGCCTATGCCCCACTTTTCTTTATAGTTTTGTACAGAGGTTGGGAGGTATGCATGCAGGAAGGATTATATCTCTTATCTTCCCTGCAAATCATTGTGAAGCCCTGCAGAATAAACTGGAAATGCTTGCTAGGGATAGGAGAGTCTAGTCTACCCTGTTCAGCTTGATTCCATCATAACTCTCATCAGGACAAGCTGTGAAAATGGATGGCTGGAGGGATGGATGGATGGATGGATGGATGGATGGATGGATGGATGGATGGATGGATGGATGGATGGACGGACCAACAGATGGACAGATTGGATGGATGGATGAACAGAAGTGGTCTTCTAAATTTCAAATTAAGTAACAGGCTCGGTATATGTGCGGCTGCATAAATTCCTTCCCGTTAAATGGTAAGAATGTGGTGGACAGGGGCATGCTATGCTAATCTATACATCTAACACTTACACTGATTTTGCAATAAAGTCTGTATACCTATTGACTTTGAATACATAGTAATAAAATATACCCATTTGTTACTGCATTTTAATAGTCTTTATCCATTCTTCCAGCCATATCAAAAACATAGATTTTGAGATCACTTAAAGTCAGCTTGGCACACCTAGTTCACAGGTTCATAGGTGTTTACTAGGCTAACGACCACAAGGGCCTTTTTAAGCCTAGCCATACATCCCAAATCTCTGACAAGTTCTGATACCCTTAATAAGTGTAAGCAGGGGCCTGGGAGATGAACCATTTACAGGTTACCTGTTTGCATTAGAGACATAGGTGCCAAACCAGGGATGAATTTCTGGTCTCCCATCCAATTGTCCAAGTTGTGCTTGAATTGGGTTAGGGAGGAACTCTGCTTCACATGGATGGGGAGCCTGTTCTATAGACAGGGTAGTCTCTGGGATACATACCTATCTCTCCAGTCTAACTTATTCCCTATCCATTGCATAAGGATGCCCAAAATCTAGTTTTATGCCATAGTCCTTTCCACTGCTACATGAGCCACAAGCTATCTATAACAGATATGTACATTCAGCTGCTCCATTACTGATTATTCTCACAACATCCTACATTTGCTCAATGCACTTATCATCTTTCCTCTGAAAGAAAAAATGCTTCCCAATATTTCCCCTGACCCATTTACCTTAACTTGTGCTCCTTTATATTTGTATGTTCTCTGAAAAGTGTTACCCTATTTTAGTAGATCCCTTGAAGTATTTGAAGGGTATTTTTATGCACCCATATCCCCCTTTATTCCTGAAAGGTAAGTATTGATTAACAGTTTTCACAATGGCATCTCACTACCTATAGCCTATGCTTGTCTTTACATCTTTACGTATACACCACCACAGCTACTGTTGCAGCTACTTTATTTTTACAGACTGTTTTATTAAACCTTCATAAGTAGATAAATGGCAAATATAATTTAAATTACTTCATAACAAAAGTGAATAAATGGTAAGATGTTTCAACATTCAGCAACAGCATTTTAACAGGAAAACTGAATTTAACATTTAAATAGAATATTAATGTTATTATAACAAGGAAAATGGTTAAATCAGGTGTTCCTAACATGATAAAAGTATTCCAATAATCCTTGAGAATATTAAAAGAAAAATGTTTGTAATATTCCCATACTCTATGTTCATAAAGGAAATCATTGGAAGCTATAACTGGTCTAAGACTTCTGTTATTGTGTGACTATTCTTCATTTAAGGTTTGCATACTTGCATTCTCTCTCTTATTTTATTGTAGTTGGTTTTATTTTATTTTAATTTTTTTATTTTTTTTTTGCCTTAAGGTTATTATTTTTTTCTTCGAGATTTAAAAGTTCTTGACTAGGGCCCCATAGCAAAGATATATCTTCAATTCAGCAATTGCAAAGGAAATAAAACTAATTTGTGGGAGGAACTGCAAAGAATTCTTATTTAGGGTAAGCAGAACAGGAAAAGTTTTATTCTTTGAGAGTTGCAGATGCTCTAAGGCATTCCTGACTGTCACTTGTGTGAGACTTCCCCGACTGGTCTGGTTGCAGTTTTGGTGGAAATATGTTCAGTTTTAGTTTTGGATCTTTGTGTGGCTTGGCTTTCTGTTGTTCTGAGCTACTGTTAATGCTGTCCAGGGCATCAACCAAGAGGAGACTATAACAAGTGCACTGACCGCAACAACATTTGGGACAATACTATTGGTTGCAGGCAAGCCTGAGACCATCTTCTTAGGAACCAGCTTGGGATTAGTGCTACTGGTTTGCTTCTGGTGAGAGAAAGAGCAAAAGGCAATTGATTCTAAACCATGTCTATCAGTAGTTAGATCAGCACCGATAACCAGGTAGTAGACAATAGGCAAATCATTCCTATTCATCATTCTTAACAGACCTAATTTTGTCTTTTCACTAAGTACTACTAGATTCGCTACAGTCTAACTGAGTTTCAGAATATTACCTCAAAAACTTAATCTGTAAATTTTCAGGAACTTCTATAGCAGTATCCCCTGAGTACTGTGATCAGCCCTAATCATCTACATCTAGTAGCATTGCTCACAGCAGTCTGCTGTCACCCCATCTGTGGCCAGTCTGATCATGTTCGGTGCTCTGAAGCAGTGTAGTGACCTGAAAGAGATGTCAATATTAAGGAAAATGGAGGCAGACCTCTTGCATCAACCCACTTCATGTAAGCATCATACCCCTACAATACCACATTAAACCTAGTGCACCACTAGGCCCATAACTTATGCTGAGGCAGTAAAGAAAAATTTGTCAAAGCCTATTAGAACACACTCTAAAAGATCCCAGCCTTGAAAACATGTGGCAACACCTAACTCCTGCACTCACACATTCTGCAAATCCAAGCAACTCAGCCGTGAGTCATCAGGAAAGCAGACTTTAGCCCATAAGGCCCACTCAGTCTGCTTCTCCACAGTGGAAAATGCTTTTGTCATACATGATTCCATAATTAGGCATACCGACTCCAAATTGACAAGACTAGTCAAGTACACGATGACTGTAAGCTGTTTGTCTGGTACTAGGATCCATGGTGTCATAAGAGCCGTAAGGGCCCTTAAATATGACTACAATCAAGTGGTGGCCCACGTGGGAGTGAATGAGCTAAGAAAACAAGAGGGACCTGCAGAGAGACATGATGGGACTAACTACAAATGTATTAGAGGCAGGAAAGACACAGGTCTTGAATAATACCTTGACTTCACTAAGAAAAGTGCCTTGATACCAATACAAATTAATTGGATTTGACAATTGGATAACTAGTTGGTGTCATTGTAAAGGGATCTGGTATGTGTCAGCCTTGGATAAGATGATAGATAAGACTTCCTGTCCACCAGAAATGGCTTACATCTCACATAGCAAATTCAAACTCAAATTAAGACAGCATCACAGAAGCACTACACAATGTTAGGAGTATAAATAGAAAATTCCTGAATTTGAGGCCCTCGAGCAACTGAAGCACATTTATATTTATGCAGTTAATAAGACATGGATTCAGTTTACAGGCAGTACTCCCAGAGTTTAGTGCCTATACACCCTCAAGGCCTTTAGTAAATGTTGGAAAGTGATTATACTTGTCAGAAATACCATCACCTCACAAATTGCTCACAACTGTAACTGAGAGCACCTGGAGATCCAAACCATCATTAACAAATTCAGCACTTAATTGTTAGCTACAGATCCCATTCAGTATATCCCAGTAATCATAGAAATTACCTTCACACCATTCAGGGATTAAATATCACACCAAATATCTTCTTGCTGTGGGACTTCAATTACTCAAAGATCAACTGGCACACTTACATTTCTAAAAACGGATATGCTCCTAATTCTCTAGGCTTTTTAATTCCAATGGGCTTGATCAATTTGTAGAACTACCCACTAGAGAATTTAATATCCCTGATGTGGTGCTTATCAACCTAGCTGCTACCTGTACCCCACCCCAAATCTCCTCATCCATGGTTAAATCTGGCCACAAGTCATGCTCATAAGTAAGTACGTACTAGCTTAGTACTTACTTACTCATAAGTAAGTACTAAGCTAGTTGGCCTTGTAGGCCATTTGAAGCCTACTCAATTTCCCTTTCAAATGTGAGACTCAAACCTTGTACCTTGAGTCCATGAGGTAAACACTTCCATTATACCAACCCTCTCTGTCAGGCCTAATGGTACCACCCCACCACCAAATGAGTCCATCTTCAGGTAATATAGCAGGGCTAACCTACTTCAGCTTAAATTAAAGATCTATACCAAATTCCTAACAATCCCCTGCAAATGGACCCAACTGAGAGGGCTGCTGCAGTCATCTCCAACTCTTCCTTGCACCTAAACAGTTGCATAGAGAAGTGAGTACCCACCCTCCTAACTAGAATGGTAAATTCAGAAATAAACCTCTCTGGAGAAACTCCTATATTACTAAACCATAACAGAAGAAGGAAGATAACAAAACGTTATAAGATCACCCTATTAGGGTGGGAGAATGGCATAATGGTTAAGGTGTTTACCTTACAGATGCAAGGTGCAGCGTTTGATTCTCACATGGGTTAATTGGCTAGGCTTGAAATGACTCACAAGGGCAGTTAGCCTAGTTCTAAGCTATGAACCTATGAACCTATTCCCTTATCTCAGGACTGAAACATGCCACCAAGGAACTTAAGAGTGCTATTAGCAAATGTAAAACAAAGTATGAGCTTAAGGATGCTACAAATACTAAAGGAAAAGGCAAATAACTCTTCGTTTATATCGGGAAATGAGGGATTATTATCCAACAATACACTCAGCTCATCTATAATAATAATAATATTTCATATCCTAATCCAAAGGGTATAACCGTATAGCCAATATATTATCAGATGAATTTAGTGCTAACTTTGCCCCACTTACCCACATTGTTGCTCCGGAATTGCTGAAAATTTAGCTTGCCTTGAAATCACATTGAAACAAGTATTAGAATCTCTGTCAAAGATGGGGCCAGACAACAAACCAGGCTGCATTCTCATCAGTGTCAAATATGTGCTATCAAAGCCTTAGCTTATATTGTTCAGCCTCATCCCATCCACAGGGCTTATGCTTGATACCTGGAGGACAACCACTGTACTTCCTGTTCATAAGGGTGGCCCTACAGGCCCAGGTAATTACAGACCTATTAGCCTCACCAGCCTTATATGAAAATCATGGAACATATCATAGCAGAACCTCATTTCTAAATCTTGGCCAGTTTGGTTTTGTGAAAGGCAGTCCTATCTCCTTAACCTGGTAAGCTTTTTTGAAAAGACCACAAAGGTTGCAGACAATGGATGTTTATCTTAACCTGGCAAAGGCTTTTCCTACAATTACTCATGCTGGTATTATAAAAAAAACATAGAAAAACTTACCATAATCCCCAGTGTTACACGCCGGTTTGCAAATTGACCATCTAACTGATCTGAGATTGTGAAAATTGCTGGTACCATCTCCGAATGTTAAACTGTAAATAGTAGGGTACCACAAACATCAGTGCTGGGCTCACTGGTGTTGTTTGGAATTTATTTTGCAAACATCAAATCCAATATTCCAGAAGTGTGGTTGACCAGGTTTGCTGATGAGTACAAGTTGGGCACAGCTATCGGCTCATCCACTGAACTATACACATACCTGGTGTACTAAAACCAGTCTCAAGCTAAATGCAAAACAGTTCAGCTTAGTAGCATTCAGCAAAAAAGTTTTCCCACCTCATATATTATAAATACTAGTCCTGTTCAGAAAGATAGTGAGGATAACTCTTTATCTTTTAATCATCATGATGCCACCATAGTTAGAAAATTCCTCTGTCTGGTCTTGTTACTTCTCAAGGAAGGTATTCGAGGTACAAAAAAGAAATCATCCTCCAATGCACTCTTCCCCTATAAGAACCATAACTGAAAGCAGTGCCTACTTTGATATGTGTAAATCCAAGCATATTGCTCAACTGGAAAGACCTCCAAAGATACCTAACCAAAAAATATTAAAATCCTTAAATTCTTCAACTACCTTAATAGATTAGCGCAGCTCTCCTTATACTCAGTACCCTACAGGCTTCTCCAAGGTGACCTGTGACTTGCTTTTTGAGCCATGAAAGAACCAATTCTATTGACCTCCTGTTTGTGACAAACCCTGTGGCTCACAAACATCCACACTAGCGACCTAAATCTACTCCAGCAAATAGACAAAACTCACTGACAAGATGGGTTCCTAACTCAATGTATTCCCAGCCTATGGAATAAGTTACCACTACATGTCAAAGTACTACTTTAACTACCTTTACGGCTAGTCTTGATGATTGGATGGGTCAACACAAATTTACTCCAGGGTTATCATGTGTAGCCCTCCTTGATGTGGGAGGTGACCACTATTAAAGGGTAGCAAGAACTTCTAAGTGTGTCTACTTAAAGGTGCATATGGTTAGGCATCATATGGTCCTTGTAATCACTTGCATGGGATTGTTCCTATGTTATTATCTATAGTACAGTATTCATTACCCATTTTCCTGTAATGCCTACTTGTCTGAGACAAAGTCCGTCTCCCATATATATAAATGGTCCTTCTTTTCTAGGTAAACATCTGGATCTAAGAACCAATAACCATTGTTGTCTAAAATAAGTAAGCCAATATAAAGTGACCAAAATGTTGCATACTAAACCTTCTCTTAGACCTCCTTATTTGGAGATAGTTTCAAGACATCTGCAACAACTGGAAAGGCTGCAGAAATACTTCACTAAAAGAATCACAGGCCTAAAGCAGATGCCCTACGCTGACTGCCTTAAAAAACTCCAGCTATACTCTGTCATATATCGTCTACTCAGAGGCGATCTCTGCTTAACATACAAGGCCATGTCAAACCCAGAGCTGTTGGACATGCTACACTTAAAAAAATCCCAATCCCTCAGAGCCACACGCTCCAGGGATCTAAACCTTGTCATCACAATAAACAAAATATGCTGGAGGGATAGGTTCCTGACTCAGAGACTCCCCAGACTCTGGAATAGACTGCCAATACATGTCAAGCAGACTGCCTCTTTGGCCCTCTTCAAAAGGAACCTTGACGTTTGGATGGGAGAAAGGAAATTCACCCCGGGGATCATGTCAGTCGTCCTGCTAGACAGGGGTCCAGGGAAGTAAATAGTGTGGGAAGAAATAGCCAGGGAATTGTTATGGCTAGGCTTGTATAGGCCCTAGGGCTGATAGCCTAGTACCAACCTATGAACCTATAGCATGGGAATGCAATCATCACCCACACAGTGCTAGAAAATGTAGTCAGTGAATTGCATTAACTGAATGTATTTATCACTACTTTGTACTAGCACATCACTACTTTGTACTGGCACATCACTACTTTGTACTATCACCGTTTTCAATGTGATTATTATTTCTAAAATCCATAGTACTTATAAGAGACTGTTTAACAAGCATGTTATAGTCTCAGATGTGGCTCATATACTTAGTCACAAAGCTCTGTCCCTGCTATTCACCAGTTTACAGTATTATTCATAAAACATAAAATGTAACACACACACACACACACACACACACACACACACACACACACACACACACACACACACACACACACTCACTCACTCACTCACTGACTCACTCACAAAGAGAAATATCCCTCCATGCCAGAGCTAGAGGTGACAATATTTGGCAGATGATAGTGAGTTTTGGCAGATGATAGTGAGTCTTATGTCTGGCAGTTGGCACAGAGTTTAAGGTCTTGAGCTGTAATTCCCTTGTTTGCTTACTTTGTGACCTTGAGCAAATTACTTGACCAGACATTGCTCCTGGGGTGCCCGTGAAAAGGAAATATTTGTATCAAGTGGGCCTGCCTGGTTAATAAATAGATATTATTATCCTCACATATGGATCAAGATCCCCTATTATGTTTCTTTATTTTATTTAATTTTGTTGGTAATTGTTAACCAGTTTGGAGCACTGATTGCCATGCACCTATTTCAGACACTGCCCGGTAGGGCTTTGAAACTCAGGTTTTGATCTGAAAAAAATAATACGTTTATACTGGATGGATAACTACTGCCAACTACTGTACACTATTCTGTATAATTTAAAGCACTTTGGAATTTTATTTCTATCCAGTCACTTAACTGAAGCACACTATTTCATGTACACTATAACATTTACATTTTATGAACTGTTTAAACAATTCAAAGGTTTAACACTGATGTCTTAATTCAAACAAAAATCTCTCCACTCAGTGAACCAGACTTGAGAAGATGAATCTGAATTAATGCAGTCGAAGGTTCAGTGTTTCAGCCGACAAAAAATTCACAGGACTCAACGCTATACAGTCATGAATACCCTCAACACCCCTCATCCACATTTACATCATTTTCTACCTCCATTTTCTGATGATCTTTCTGTACTTGGAACTCATGAACTCTCCAGAATTTTGTAGAATGTCCACATATTTGCCTCATATTTTTGGTCTGTTACTCATAAAATGTTTTGCTTTCTTGCAAATCATTGAGGAATGAAGTCATTAAATAATGACAGACATCTGAGTTCAAGAAATCACATCCTTCAGAAAAAGTATGCTACTGCAAAATCTATTATTGTTATAAACCTTCTAAGTTTATAAGTGATATTATAAAAAAATTAAACTCTATTTTTTGGGCCTCTGTCCCTTCCCCCCCCCACCATTATTTTTGGTTTTGTCTAGAATTTTTAAGTTACGTGGTTCAGTATGAGCTGGTTAGACCTTAGCATGGACACGCTATGCTTTCAATGTCTATTTGCCTTAGCTAATGTAATTTAGTGCTTATGTGTTGATTTTGTAATAATTGAATAGATTCATAGATTGTTACTAGGTAATGACCTGGGGGGGGGGGGCTTTCAGAGCCTAGCCAAGTTTTTCCAAAAGAATAATGATGTCCTGTATCCAAAAAGGATATTGAAAGATGGGCATTTATAAACTATGTCTGTCCATAAGGGACATGGGTGCCAGACCTGGTGTAAACATACCTTTCACCTATCCAGATTTCTGTAGAATGTCCACATTTTTGCCTAATAGTTTTTGCCTCTTCTTTATAAAAGTTGTGGTTTTCTGGCAAATCATTGATGACTAGAGTCACTAAATAATGACATACATCTGAGTTTCTGACTTCATACCCCTCAGAAAATGCAAGTTAATGCATAACATAGAAGATTATAATCGGCTCGCTGATCATAACCCACTTATTATGTGCTTGAGACATGGCTGGCAAGAAGTTCACTTTGAGAGCATAGCTCAAGAGAAGAATCTTGGTATCCATGTTGAGAATACATAATTTAGGGTCATGATTAGTAAGACAATTATAATTTTTTATAGTTTATGGATCTTTGTCTGCTCCATGTACTACTAGTTACGGGGAAAAACATGAAGTGTTTTGCTGACTTTCAAAGCCATAAAACACTTAAAGGACACTGTCAGAAAGGTAATGTAATACTGTATGTTATGTTTACACTTACCTTTCACACCTCTCCACTGCTCACATTTTCGCAGAGCATCCAGATTATTGCTTCATATTTTTGGTTTATTCCTCATAAAATCTGTGTTTTTCAGACAAACTACCGAGGACAGAAGTCACTAAATAATGACATGCATTGGACTTTCAGAGTTTGAATCCTACAGAAAATATATGCAAACTCAAATCCTGTTATTCTAGCAAGTTTCTACGTTTATTACAGTAACTTAGGGACATGTTATCAGAGTGGACAGCAGGTAGAAACAATTTTTTTATTCTGGATTGTCATTTGCTGGTCAGTACAGGCAGATTTTACTGCCTATTGTGGGACCTGACCTTAACAACTTTCACAGGGAGTGCTTAACATTTGTTAAGATCAGGTCATGCACTATTCTGGCACTTAACTGATTTGTGTTTTTCGGAATATCAGTGCGTTATCAGTGCTCTCCATGCACTACATGTTATTCTAGCAACTTTCTAAAATTATAACAGCAGTATTTAAAATCTGTCCCTGATTTAGTCCTTTACCCCCACCCCCCATTATTTTTGACTTTGTCCATATTTCTTGTGCTTACAGGTTGAGCAGTATGATTGGAAATTATTTCTCCAGTCAGGAGACTTCCTCTAAATAATACAAAATAGAAAAGTTATAGACTCCTGTGTGACTTTAATATACATGGTGTACTGGGCCTCAGGTATTATTTTGCTACATGCTGTGATTGGAAAGTTTTCCAAATGGATAAGCTAGAACTTGTTTACTGTTCTTTGCAGTTAGGTTCTGATGTCATTTAAGGAACTTTGTAGTGCATTGCAGTTCATTCACACCCCAAAGCAGCAATTTGTTTTAAACAGACTTCATAATGTTTAACTAACTGCTTTAAAAATGCGTTCCTTCTTGCCTTACCTTAGCAGATACCTTCCAAATGCAGTATGTCTCACTCCTGCTTATTACAAGCAAAATGCAAAAATGTTTAAATGTACCCTGGATTGTAGAGGACTTGTGTCATACCTCAAAAAATATCTTTAATGTTCAACTGCAGTCATACTCTATATTGAAAGAGATCAGCAACTGCTTGTTAAAATTTGTTGCTGGCCTGAAAGTGAAAGTTAAGACTTAAACAAGTGTGTTGGATGTATGCCTTTTCTCAAAAAGATGGTGACCCCCGCATTCAGTTTTTTAACACCTCAAGAAATCCAGGCAGTGGTAACTTGATGTACTTAGGAAGATGGAAGCAAGTTAACCTGAAAATAATGTAGGCATTCCTATACTTTCTTGGAAAAAAAGCATACGACAAGGTCTCAATAAATCTGGTTCAGAGAGTCCTGTGATATTTCAAATTCCTGGTGTCACTAGTAGAATTAGTACAGGCTATGCACAGAGAGCTGATAACATAAGTATAGTGTTCAGACTCACATAGGGGTTCCCTTTGGTAATGGGTGTACATCAGTGCTCTGCTCTGAGCCCACTACTGTTTATACTGGTGATGGATGACATCAACAAACAGGCTGGAAGTGACAGATTAACAAAACTGACATATGCAGACAATATGGTAGTACAAGTACACCTTGAACAGGAACTTCAAAAAATTATTTAGACAAAAATGCAAACCGCAAGGCACATGAGATGAAACAGATTACAGACAAGACAGTGGTCATGACAGCAAATGGGGAAATCGTAAGAAGCTTAAAACTGAAATGGATGGTAAAACAGTAGAACATGTTAATAGCTTCAAGTATGTAGGAGGTGCAGTTAAGGAAAGAGGAAAAGGGATATCTGAATGATGAGGCTAAAGTTAGAGTCAGAGGTGCTGAGACAATTGACACAAACTCTCAGGAATAGTGCAAGACAGAAGAATGACAAAGAATTTGGAAAGTAAGGCGTACTAGATAGTACTGTAAGCAGTGCTACCTTATGGCATAGGAACCTGGGCAGTTGAGGAAGCTTGAGGAGATGAAGGTGAAGTGTCTGAGATGGGTCATAAGATAAACACTGTGATACAGATGAAAAATGAGGGCAAAATGTCAGAAGCCAAAATAGCACCAGTTATCCAGAAGGCCAAGGAGAATAGATTATGGTGGCTTAGTCACATGTGCAGGAAAGCAGAGGACAATCTGGTAAAGCAGACTTGTGTGAGACAGGAAGAAGGCAAGAGGAGATAAAGACATCCACCAGGAGATGGATGGATTGTATGAGAAAAGACCTGGGAATGACTGTAAAAGAAGGAAGAGCAGTGGTTCTGAATACAGAGATGATGGTAGCAGCTGATGCAATACCTTGCATGTACATAGAAACGGGAACAATTGGTTTGGCAACGATGATGATGATGATGATGATGATGATGATGATATTGTGACCAGGTAAAGTTTCACTAAAGCTGAATAATTAAAGAGGGATTTGAAATGTTACGGTCCATTGGATACACCATACATTTTTCCTAGAGCATATTGCACCAAGCATCATAGTTTACAATGTGCACAACAAAGATCCAAAGCATCTCATTTTTAGGCCGATGGTAGAAGCATCCTCTGACCCTCAAATGGCAGAAAAATATGTTGTATTTTCTAATTTATTTATATTTTGTTAACCAGGTAGGCAGACTGGTCGGAGGACCCTTTTCATCCATGACCTGGACCTCAGGGCAAGACAATGCATTAACAATAGATAATACAGCAAGTAAAACATGAATGTCCCTGTGAGATTTACATAACATTAACAACAGACATTATATCAGAAGGAATACAAATGGCATACAAAGTGTGCAAAATGAATACAATTACACTGTGAAGACAAGCACAATAATGACTTTTTAAACTGGTACAGAGAAGAAACACAAGAGTTAAATCCGTATGCAAGTGTACATCTGATAAAGTTTTGTGAGTCATCGTTTCACTGTGTCGTGAAAGTTAAGAGTTGTAGAAAGTATAACACAGACTGCCTTGTTAATCTACCACTCCCAAGAATATGGCATAGAATGTCTATACAAATCACCCACCCAAAAAAAAAAGTAAGCAAAGACATAAGAATCAGGGCGGCCCCATATCCACTTGTTAATTCTAACATACTTTTCAATCAAGACCTTAACAAGAATAATTACTTGGAACCAAATGGAAAACGCACCAAACAAGCCTGTATATGAACTCTGTTTATTGCAGTAAAAACACACCAAGATTAAGCGCTTTCGTCTTTCACGTAGAAGACTTCATCAGAATAAAGCACACTGATTCAAGAACCATTTTATACCAGTACATTTTACATAATAGATAAAATTGAGCCAATGGTATCGTCAAAAAAAGTCACATGTAAAATGGTCACATAAGCAATATTAAATAAACAGGATGTAATATTCAAGCCAACTTAGCTTTTTACAAGTAAAACACTGTTATATATTAAATACCTTCAGCATATGTTTAAAAATGCAGGCACAATAATGCATGTAAAATATTAAAATACTTAAAATTTCATAGATTTTTCTTTCAGGGTTGGAAGTATTGTCAAGGAATCATTTATACCTGGTGGAAAATTAGCTGCTAGTCTGAGTTGCCAAACCAGGTCTTTTTTACTTAATAAATTCTTCCAGCCAACCCCCCCCCCCCAAATCTATGTCCACAGTATCCAAAATACCAAATATAAAACCTTTAAAAATTAGAACAAGTGAGGGAATGCCTATATAATGCACCTGTATCCTTCTTGTTTTTAACATCATATACATGCTCATAGATTCTGCTTTTCAACGCCCTCTCTGTTTTCCCAACATAGAATCCGTTGCACGTATCACATAGAGCAAGGTACAACTCTCTGGTGATAAAACAATTTCCTTTCTTGAATATAACCTTAGATGCCATCTTATTAGCTAGGTGGGTTTGAGGTGCTTTGAAAATATTAGTACATTGGGAACACCTCCCACAAGGTGTTGTACCACAGCCACCTTCTAGTGGTAAATTCAACTTGTTTTCCATAAATACTTAATATTCATGCCCACCTTGCTGATAAAAACTGGTTTATCCCCCACTGCAGTTAACATATTATTTACCCTAAATATACTCCAGTTCTTTTTTAATATGTTTTTCACTTCATATGATATAGGACTGTATTGCACTATACATAATCAAACTAAATCTGCTTACCTACTAGTAGGTTAACTGTGGAGAAATTTGTTCCTGGCTCTGATCTGCACAGTAATTCTGCTGGTAATGACAGGGAAATGGCTGATGATAGGTATAATGACTGTGCTGAAGTGTACAATAAAATGGATGAAGGTGGTTCACAGGATTTTCAGCAACTAAGACGCTCAGAAATGATAGCAAACGAAAATCAGGAGATGAAATACACATACAGTCATGCATAGCAAATTCAAAAGGGACATCCCAACTGGGGGAGGGGGAGGAACAGATATTAATTGTTGTAACTGAACGTATTGTGCATATTTTTCAAGGCTTTAAGATTTATAATTACACAGACAGGGCTATCACTAAAGATTTTTTTTCACTTTTTTCTAAAGGATTTAAATTTGTTCCCTCCAAAATACCGGATGTTGCTGACTGTTTGTTAGATGTTCAGATGTACACTAAGAAACTCAATTTCCATCTTTTTTTCCCAAAATCAAGTGGGGCCTACAAATGAGGCAAATGCACAAAAAAATATTCTGAAGAAAAGTAGTGTGCTCAATACACCACTCCATTCCCTCATTAATGTTTTTGAGAAGGACGTGAAAGAAGACATGTATGAATTATGGGCTCCGAATAGGAAGTTTTATACCAAAGCTCACTCCAGCCAGGATTGTGCTAGACAGTCAAGAGGAGAAGGTTAACACCTGCACTGCACCTCCAGCAACGCATAGCCCTTCAAAACCCACACCATCAACACCCACACATAGCAACACTAAACCCACATATGCAGAGGCCCTTAACATTAACCTGCCCAAGCAACAAGGACCTCCGAAGCTAAAATGCAAACAAATGCCAGTCACAACCAAAGTGACACATAGCTCACATCACCAGTGTGCCACCCAACAACAGCCCCTAAGGCAAGACAACGTACCCAGCACTTTAGTCATAGGTGACTCTATAGTCAGGCACACTGATGTCCCACTCACCAGGCTGAACAAGGAGAAAATTACAGTCAGCTGCCAGTCGGGTGCCAGGATCTGCCACATAACACATGCACTCAAGTCACTCCACAACAAGTACAAATATGACTCTGTCATTGTCCATGTTGGAGTGAATGACTTGAGATGTACCTCTCTGGACTACATGAAAAGAGACATGGAAGAGCTCTCGGATCATGTGGCCCAGGCAGGTATGACCCTTGCCCTGAGTAGCATCCTGCCTTCGCCAAGAATGATACCACAGTATAAGGACAAAATGATTGACTTCAACAATTGGCTAAGTTTCTGGTGTCATTCAAAGGGGATCCAGTATCTGTCTGCCTGGGACGACATGATTGACAGACCACGATTCTTTGCCAGAGATGATCTGCACCTGTCACCCCTAAGATTTAGGTTATTGGCTAAAGCTCTTGCCACCCCTATAGTGCCTTTTTTAAGCAAGGTTCAAAGGACAAAACCACCACTGTAACAGATACAAGCATGCAAAATCTGAAGGTAATGCTACTCAATGCTAGAAGTCTAAACCTCAAAATGCACTCTCTTGAGGCACTCCTAAAAATGGAGAACATCGATATCTGTGCAGTAACTGAGACCTGGTTCAAGGCTCCCTAGAGTACCCCTGCAATACCAGGCTACAACTCTTACCACACTTTCGGCCACCAAACCAAGACCGAAACACTAAAGGTGGAGGAGTGTCCATATTCACCAAAGATATTCACACCTCCAGCCTAGTTGCCCAACACAATGCATCTGAAATTCTCCAGGTGCAACTAACACTAGGTAAGACTGCATTCCAAATTATAGCTTGCTACAGATCCCCCACCATGCCCCAAGATTCTCACTACACCTTTCTAAACATACTGGAAAATATTAAGATACAACCAAACACCCTACTACTGAGTGATTTCAATGACCCTGCCATTAACTGGGAAAACTACTCAGGTACCAACACCTTTTCCCAACGATTCTTGGAATTCATAAATTCCAACACCCTGGATCAACTAATCCATTGCCCACCAGGAGCTCCAATATCCTAGACCTGGTCATTACCAACATGGGAGATAGATGCTCCACACCAGTGGTCACCCCCTCATTGTTCAGGTCTGATCATAAGCAAATCACCCTTGACATCCACATCCCACCCCCACCCCCCAGTAAGGAAACCTCCGTAAAAAACTTCTCCAACACCAACTTCATGCTACTCAAGTCAGAAGTGACAAACTTCATGACACCCATGCAGATGGGAGCTGATAGTTCTATTGCTGAATCCTACACTAAGGCACTGTACGAGCACATCCACTTGTGCATGAATCATGCCATCCCAAACAGAACCAAGATGCTCTCCTCCAAGAAAAGGAAACCAATCTAGTGGTCCTCTGCCATAAACAAACTATACAACAGAAAAACGAAACTGTTGCAGAAAAGAGAAAAATCACAGGATGCAAAACCTCCTTTACCAGCCTCAGTAAGAAGCTGAGATCCCTCATAAAATCCTCCAAAGCTAGTTACAAAAAAAAAATTGCCAAAGATTCCAAAGGCAATCACAAGGCATTCTATAGTTATGTCAAGAATCTAAATGGCAATGCTCAGATATGCTCTGAGCTACAACAAAATGGCATTGAATATACTTATCCCAAGGATATTTCCAATATCCTGGCAGATCAATTTAGTGCCAACTTCACCCCCCTCTCACCCCCAAAAGGGCCCATCTCAATACCAAAAGATTGCCAAATTCTGGTAATCACGGCCACACAGGTAGAGACTGCACTCTCCAAAACTAAAAATACAGCATCCATGGAACCAAATGATATCCCAGGCTGTGTACTACATGAACTACAAAATTAACTGGCACATCACCTAAGTGTCATGTTTAATCATAGCCTCACCTCAGGCTTTGTGCCCACTGAGTGGTGCACAGCTACAGTTATCCCACTCCACAAGGGGGAATCCACCTTGGATCCCAGGAACTACCATCCCATCAGTCTGACGAGCCTGATCTGCAAGGGCATGGAACACATTATCATGGAACTTATAAACAAAGACATTGGCAACCTTCAAATACTGGACCCCATCCAGTTTGGCTTCGTGAAGAGCCGATCTTGTCTCCAGGACCTGATTGACTTCTTCGGATCAGTCTCCAGAGCTGTGGACAAGGGAAGGTGGTCCACACAGCCTATCTGGACCTCACCAAGGCCTTCAACACCAACCCCCACTCTGGAATTCATAGATAAACTTACTAAGCTGGGCATAAATCCCTACGTCACTTGATGGGTTGCCAACTGGCTTACTGACAGAATGCAGAGTGTAAAAGTAGCCGACTCCAAATCCAGCTCCAGACAAGTGACAAGTGGAGTACCTCAGGGTTCAGTCCTGGGACTTGTTTGGTATCTACTTCTCTAAAGTACAGGCCAACACTAAGGGACTCTAGCTAACAAAGTTTGCAGATGACTGCAAACTGGGAGCCATTACTGAATCCCCAAATGATATGGATATTCTACAAAAGGGCCTTACAGAAACAGATACTTGGTGCCAGAGCCATGGGCTCAAGCTTAATACCAAGAAATGTATAGTTATCCCCTTTGGGAAAAACCTTGTACCCATGAATTACCATATAGGTGGCAGTACACTAAACATCAAAAGTGTGATGAGAGACTTAGGGATACAGTTGGACAGTGGTCTCACCTTCGATAACCACATCACCACAACGGACAGGAAATTCTTCTATGTGGCACACCTCATCACTAAGGGCTTTTCATCCATAAAAAAGGAGGTCATTGTCCCACTGTACTCATCCCTCATTAGACCCATAATAGACTACAACGCCCCATTTGGTATGTACCTCATAAGACATCTGCAACAACTGGAAAGACCGCAGAAATACCTCACTAAAAGAATCACAGGTGTAAAGCAGATGCCCTATGCTGACCATCTAAAAAAACTCCAGCTATACTCTGTGGCATATCGTCTACTCAGAGGCAATCTCTGCTTAACATACAAGGCCATGTCAAACCCTGAGTTGTTGGACATGCTCCACTTAAAGAAATCCCAATCCCTCAGAGCCACACACTCCAGGGATCTAAACCTTGTCATCACAATGAACAAAACATGTTGGAGGGATAGGTTCCTGACCCAGAGACTCCCCATACTCAGGAACAGACTGCCCATACATGTCAAGCAGAGCACCTCCTTGGCCCTCTTCAAATGGAACCTTGACGATTGGATGGGAGATCGGAAATTCACCCCGGGGATCACGTCAGTCGCTCTGCTAGACAGGGGTCCAGGGAAGTAAATATAGTGAGAAGAAATATCCAGGGAATTGTTATGGCTAGGCTTGTATAGGCCCTAGGGCCGATAGCCTAGTACCAACCTATGAACCTATGAACTTAAGTTCTGATGAAAGAATTCTCATGAATCAACTGAGGGGAGATAAGGGATTGTGTATCATGACCCCTGACAAGGGAGGTGGTATAGTAATATTCAATTCAGAGGATTATTCCAACATTATGCAGAATATTTTATTTAATGAAGATAATTATGCACAGGTTTCTAAGAACCAAATACATATTCCATATCAATGTATTGACAGTTATTTAGAAGAATATATACTGGACAAATGTATTATTAATGACCTCCTTAATTTTCTTACTAGTTCCTATCCTAAGGTGCCGTTCATATTCAGCATCCTAAAAATACACAAAAGCATCATTGAACCACCTTTTAGACCCATTGTTGCTGCCAGTGGCACAAAAATACATAATCTGGCACTGTTTGTAGATAAAATGACTAAGCATGTAGTGGAGAGAGAAGTACATCTAGTTAAGCATTCCTGGGATTTTCTAGGACAGCTTAAACAAAATCTATGGGCAGCTGATTTGGTATTTTTAACCACTGATGTGAAAGATCTTTTTTCCTGTATTCCTAAGCAAGAAGGACTAGAATTATTTGAAGAGACACTCTTCACATGTTCCACCATGAATTACGATAAAGTAAACATGGTGTGTGAAATTATGGCACTTATCTTAGAGAATAATTTTTTATTCTTTGAGGGCCAATATTTCCAACAAACAACAGGAGTTGCCATGGGGGCTGCCTGTGCCCCTACATATGCAAATATGGTACTTTTAGGCTGTGAATTAAGATATGTATTCCACAAAGAATTTTGGAACAACATCCAGTTATATTGCAGGTTTTTGGATGACATCTTTATTTTGTGGAAGGGAAAAGTGGAAGATATCCCTGGCTTTATTAACCACCTGGAGAAAACTACCTCATTTTTGGAATTTACTTATAATTACAACACTAGAGTACTTGTCCATGGCAATTTCCCATACACTTACAGGTTTCAAATCTAACATATTTTGTAAGAATACTTTTTGTAATTCTTACCTTCATTATATGAGCAACCATCCACTTTCACAGAAAAAGAGCTTAGTCAAAGGACAGGCTATAAGAATTGCACGCATGACTTCAGAATTGAGTGATGTGAGGCAGGAATTTTTCACATTAAGAGATCTGTTTTTAGAAAGGGGATACCCCAATCAGATGGTGGAACAAATTATTGAGGAGGTTTACACAGGATGGGGAAAAAATATAAGCCCCTCTTAGGAAACCACCCACTAACTAACATAGTCCCCACAGATCCTGGTGAAACGAAGATTTATTAGCATGCATGTATAGTGCAATACAGTCCTATATCATATGAAGTGAAAAACATATTAAAAAAGAACTGGAGTATATTTAGGGTAAATAATAATGTGTTAACTGCAGTGGGAGATAAACCATTTTTTATCAGCAAGGTGGGCATGAATATTAAACAACTTACGGAAACCAAGTTGAATTTACTGATAGAAGGTGGTTGTGGTATAACACCTTGTGGGAGGTGCTCCCAATGTACTACTATTTTCAAAGCACCTCAAACCCACCTAGCTAATAAGATGGCATCTAAGGTTATATTCAAGAAAGGAAATTGTTTTACCACCAGAGTGGTGTATCTTGCTCTATGTGATACGTGTAACAGATTCTATGTTAGGAAAACGGAGAAGGCGTTTCAAAGCAGAATCTATGAGCACGTATATGATGTTAAAAACAAGAAGGATACAAGTGCATTATATAGGCATTCCCTCACTTGTTCTAATTTTAAAGGCTTTAAATTTGGCACTTTGGATACTGCGGACATAGATTTGAAGGGGGGGGGGTGACTGGAAGAATTTATTAAGTAAAAAAGGCCTGGTTTGGCAGCTCAGACTAGCAGCTAATTTTCCACTAGGTGTAAATGATTCCTTGACAATACTTCCAACCCTGAAAGAAAAATCTATGAAATTTTAAGTATTTTATTATTTTTACATGTATTACCGTGCCTGCATTTTTAAACATATGCTGAAGGTATTTAATATATAACAGTGTTTTATTTGTAAAAAGCTAAGTTGGCTTGAATATTAACATCATGTGTATTTAATATTGCTCATGTGACCATTTTACATGTGACTTCTTTGACAATACCATTGGCTCAATTTTATCTATTATGTAAAATGTACTGGTATAAAATGGTTCTTGAATCAGTGTGCTTTATTCTGATGAAGTCTTCTACGTGAAAGACGAAAGCGCTTAATCTTGGTGTGTTTTTACTGCAATAAACAGAGTTCATATACAGGCTTGTTTGGTGCATTTTCCATTTGGTGCCTGGTCTTCTGTTTTTCGCACTGCACCAGATATTAAGAATAAGAACTTGTTAAACATTTAACGCGGTCATTTTTTAGAGAAAAATATATGTTTTCTTTTCCCATGGTGTAGTAGAGGAAAGTCATCATTTATTTCTTTTACCAAACCATTAGTGAGGTATTATCAATCTAAGTGATAGTTCCATCTTTAAAAGTAATAAAAGTATTCCTAGTGCTAATACCAAAATTAACACTTGTATCTGAATATTTATATTTTAGCTTTAAAATGGTAATTCAAGGCACAGAAGTAGAATCAGGGCTTTTAAAAAGGTAATTCATGGCACAGAAGTAGAATCAGGGCTTTTAAAAGGGTAATTCAAGGCACACAAGTTGAATCAGGGCTATGGTAGCAAAGGTACAGGCTTTGGTAATTTATACATATATCATCTCTTCTACAGTACTTGAATAATCACTGCCATGAGCTAAAGCAGTTTTTGAGGAGGGAATATAAATAGAATATTCATTTTGCGGTATTGCAAGAAACCTACCCAATCACAGAAGAGATTAACATCATGAGAAGATGGTTTGGAAATATATGAAAAGAGGAATTCACTCTACAAGTGCTGGAAAGTTATTGGTTTGTTTTGTTTTAAAAAAAGCCAACAAACATTTGGCACTTTTTACTGTTTGTGCTGTGATACCCCCCGTTTTTTGTTTAGCAGCTGTATTTCCTACTTTTCCACAGTTGTCATTGATAACTGGGGAGACAAGAGTGTGTACCCCACTATATGTTTGATCATAGATGACTTGAGGTGTCTGGTACCTCTCATGTACCAAGGCATGGTGGGAGAGGTGTTGACGCAGCCAATGACCTTCCACTATACTGCTTATAATAGTTATTCCAGAACTGATGTCTTTCTACTGTCCCAACAGGACTTCAGGGCTTTGTGAACTTCGATGCAAGTTTAAGAATTATCATCTCCTGTAGGAAGGCCAACAGTATCTCAGGTCGGGAGGTCAGGGACCCAATGGAAAGAGTAGGAACTGAGGTAGATTTATGTTGCAGCCTTTTGCATTTGCCTTTCCTTCTAATTTCCAGGATATTGAGCACTTCATAGAAAAGTTGAAGCAGTTTGGCAATATGATTTTTTTTTGTCTTTTTACAGTGGATGTAAGAAGTTAAAAATGTATTTCTCTTCAGTGGGGGTTTGGAGGCCGTCTCACCTTGTTTGTGACTTGACAATAAAAGATTTGGCTAGGATTCATGAATGCGTACACATCATATTAAACTTGCATGCATGTCAAGAAGTTATGAACAAGCTGTTTGCATTTCAGGAAACAGCTGTGCATCTCGCACAACATGGGTAGTAGCCAAATATGCAAATGAGCATATGAATAGCTAAAGTATATGCTAATGGAGCAAAAAAGCATTGCTGAGTGATTCAGAAATGTATAATATGAATGTAAACATGTCCCACTAAACATAGCTCTGAATTCTAGCACATGCTGGAATACAGACACAACAGAATTAAAAAAAATGTTTAGGGATTCCTGCAGCCGTTATAAACATGTATGTGCTAAAGGCAAGAATGTTGTCAGAAGCAAGTAGTAAATGTGTGTGATCAACCTGTCATGAAGAAATAATAGAATATATAAATAGAAGTAATCGTTAATTCAAAGTCAATTACACCTATAGATGAATTTCATAACAATGCTGATCTATCCATAGCAAAAATGTATACTTATGGAGCAACATAAATACGAGTACGCACTCAGTGAGTAACATCAGAGAAGCAAAACAGTGCAAACAACGATGCAGGCACTGTAATATCCCAAATTCACCCCACCCCCCAAAAATGTATAAACCATAGAACCATAGAAGGAAACAAATAATATGCACCTACTAAGCAGAAAAAATTAGAAGCAGACGAGAAGTCAGCAATGTAACAAATACATACAAAACTCATTCAGGTCAGTGACAGCTCAACTTTTAAGCATTTGTTACAATACTACAAAACTCCATGCACATGAATGTGTGTATTTCACTACTCCCATGAAATACATGTCAGATTACTTCAACAGAATCATTGAAACGCTGTCGGTATACAGCCCACATTGCAATCATTTATCAACATATTAAAAGAAACTTGTAAATCTACTGAGAAACACATGCCTTGAAAACTCACCAACAATAGCCCCTGTAATCATAATCAAAATTGTTTTCACCATTTGTTTTGGCAAGATATTGGAATTTGGAAACAAGACAATCTTCCCTATTGGGATAGAAGTCCTTTACCTCATTGTCCTGCTCATATGGTGTAGATAAACCTCCCTGGGCGCATAGAATATATTAATTAGGTCCCATATTATGATCATTCCTAAATTACTTCAACTGCCTGACATGCTGAGCAGGTAAACACGGTGTTAATTCCTACACAATGACTTACACATGACTGAGCAGTACAAAAGCAAGCATTAGGACTTTCGGCTAGGTAATACCTTGTAGGTTTAACTCACGAGCAGTTCTGCTCATTCAATTACTTGTTTAGCATACTTGCTAATGAGAAGTATACTTGCAGAGGGTATGTCAAAGAGAAAAGTTAAGCCACTTTTACTGACTTTAGTTAACATTTTGTAAGAAGATAATTGCTTCTGATGACAAAGTGACTGTAACTCGTTGCATATATAAATAAATATATATATATATATATATATATATATATATATATATATATATATATATATATATACACACACACAACTCATACCGCTCAACTGTCCAGCTTTTTGCCTCATATTTTTGATCTGTTTGCCTTAACATTGAGGACTGAGGTCACTAAATGACAGATATTTGAGCTTCATACTTTATATCGATCAGAAAATGAATGCTAACATATAACCTGTTATTGTAACAACGTTTTAGCTTTATAATCACAAAATTTAAAATCTGTCGCATTTTTGGGCCTTTGTCCCCCATTATTTTTGGCTTTCCCCTAGATGTTTTTGCACTATAAAGTTGATAAGGTATGATACAATTTAATAATAAAAAAACACATAATCATGGCAACAAATAATACATTCAGAGAAAGGGATTACATTGAAGTAATGTACGCAAAGGCAAATTAAAACTCTTTTCTCTTAGACATTTTTTGATAACCTCACATGCTTTACTATCCTCAGTTCTGTAAGGATTACATTCACACACAATTATACTGTAATAGGACAAATGACAATTGTTTGATAACATGGCTATATTGCTGTCTAAATGTCAGAAGAACAATTACATAATAATAACTACTGATACGCCTGGCCAACTTCCTATGCAAAGCCATGGAAAGGCTTATCTTGGAACTAATCAAGCAGGACACTGGGAACCTCCGAACACTGTACCTGTCTCAGTTTGGATTCATCAATGGCAGTTCATGCTTACTCAGTCTGATGGATATTTTTGAAAAGGGCACCAAAGCAATGGATGAAGGCAAAAGGGTACACACCAAATACATTGACTTAGCCAAAGCTTTTGACACAATTCCCCATAGTAGTAAAGCTGAATAAACTGAAATTAAACTCCCATGCCACCTATTAGATTGCCAGCTGGCTCAGAGGTAGGATGCAGATAATAAAAATAGGGGAAATTACCTTTGTAAAGAGACCTCCACCAATGGAGATTCCTAGGGTTCTGTGCTGGGACCACTTCTGTTTGGCATCTACTTTTTTGAAGTATAAGCCAATACCAAAGAGTTCTGGCTGACTAAGTTTGCAGATGATTGCAAGCTAGGAACAGCTAATGAATCCTCAAATGGCTTAGCCATCCTGTAGGAAGGTTTGTCACAAATAAATAGCTAGTGCCAAAATCATGGACTAAAACTAAATACCAAAAAATGCATTATTGTATCCTTCGGGAAGTCATCTACCACACTGAGAATGTGGCCCTAAGAGTTGACCAAATTGTTTGGGATTTGGAAGCTTTTGTTAACAGTGACCTAAGTTTTGACCAACACTTGTCCATTGTTGTACGAAAGTCTTTCCCTTTTTTTAATTTTTCCAGATCTTTTGGGTTACTAATACCATGACTGGAATGGACCCCATTCCTAAGTCAAAGTATGTTTAAAGTTCAGGAAATTAATATTATTTCAATCTTTGATAGCCAGAAGTGCTCTTTGCAGCACTCACAATGTGCGCAGTAATGACTATCTGCAATTTATACGGAGTTACATGTATTGGTTGTTGTTGTGTCTTTCGACTTTTCCCAGTTAGGGGTCGCCACAGCGGAACTCCGGTCCGCTAATGACTGGCAGTAGATTTTTACGTGCCAAGTTGCCAGCTCTGACGTACAACCTTCAACGAAGGTACTCCCATTCACGCATGTCTCCACACAGAAGACGCTTTAGGTGAGAATCGAACAGGACAATGTCTTACTGTGAGGTGACAACGCTACCGCAGCACCACCACCGCAGTCCAGTTACATGTATTGGTAACATATCTAAATACAATTGTAGATTATTTTGCTCCTTCTACTATTGGAACTGTCTGGGTATCTTTCTTCCACATTGCTCTTGTTTTTGCCTGCAAATCCTGATATTTTATGACTTTGTGTCTCTCTGTGCACAGGACACTGTAGTCACTGAGTGTAGTGATTTCAATGAACAATGCTACTTCTTTTCATTGACCTCTATACATGGTTTTCTCACATCTATCTTTTGAACTGTTAGTAATGTGTGATCACATGATGTACACTTCATCATTTTCTATGATGCTTTGTAGCTCATGTTTCCAATGTTTTTCAGCTACTTCAGTATTATAATGTTTGCACAATCTCCAGTGCAACAGTCTTGCAGCATAACTATGCCATTATGTATACAGTCCTTCTACCATTAGTATATCACAACCAGCAACAAAATATGCTACTGTGTCCATTTCTGTTTTATAAATCCTACAGTTGTCTGTTTCTCCCACGTTTAATGGACTTTGTAACCAACATAGCCCACAATCTTGGGCCACCAGTGTTAACCTTTCATCTTTTGGTTTGAATTTGCCTCTCCTTAGCCATTCCTGCATTTGATCCTAATCAACATGAGGTTCTTCGAGGAGTTTTCTATACTTGCAACTGTATTTATGCATTTTCCATATTTCTTGCCTTCTCATCTGATCTTTTACCTTATATTCTTTCTGTTGTTTTTTTTTTTTTGGCACATTCAGTGCTGCCTGATTTTTATCTACTTCTAGTTTAATGTCCATTCCCGCTTGATTCCAATATGCTTCTGCTAGACTAAGAAGGGAAGTCATCTTAGATTTATTCTTGTCATGTTTCAAAACTTTCACTATGTTTGGGTATTGTGAGGTCAGCAGATATGTATGCAGTCCCACAACTGCAGATCTATACATGTAATCAGTTTCAAGAAGGCCCATCCCTTTTTCAGAACAGGGAATATATAATCTTGGTATGCACTGATGTTTATAAATCATTTGGTGAGCATGAAGCATCCTTCTTGTTTTCCTGTCTAATCTATCCAACAACTTTTGGGGCTGGTCAATCATTCCAAAACTGTAAGTTAGGACAGGAAGAGCAAATTGGTTTATAGCTTGAATGTTGTTCCTAGATGTTAATGCTGTTTTCAGGATTAATTTAAGTCTTCTAAAATATTCCTGAGTTTTATTCACATTTGTTCATGTTTTATTGTTGACCCTTCATCAGTTCCAAATATCTATACAGTCTCTCTTGCTCAAGTACAAACAGGAAAGCGGTAGCACCAAGAAAACATTAGTTTGGGACAAGAATGTAATATAAAAGTATTTCTATATTGCACATCTTATTAACAAAAGGATTGTGCCATTGTCCACCTTTACTCAAACCTCATTAGGCCAATCATTGACTATAATGCCCCCTTTGGCATGTATCTGTCCAGACATATGCAACAACTGGAACACCCAGAGAGATACTTTACTAAAAGAAAACAAGGCCTAAACAACATGTCCTACATGGACTGACTGAAAGCTCTGTAACTATACTCAGTATCCTACAACCTACTACAAGAGGACATGTGTCTGGCATACAAGGCATCCTCCAGTCCATTACTGATGGATTTACACATCAGCAAGTCAAGTGGCATCAGAAATACTAGGTCAAGGGATCTAAACCTGCTCTGCTACATCAGCAAAATGGTTTGGAGAGAGAGGTATATCTCACAGAGGATACTACTGCTCTGGAACAGACTCCCCATCCACATAAAAAAAAGTTAACCCCTGTCCATATTTAAGCACATCTTAGATCTATGGATGGGAAAATTACCCCAGGACTGCCCCCTATACTACTAATGGACAGAGACAGCTCCTAAATGCTTTATCCCATGCATGGATCCCCTCAAATTATTTATAGTATGATCACATTTACTCTCATTAGGGGTAATATATAATTATCGACCATAGGATGAGTAAGGCCTGTCTATACTCAAATGAGATAGCTCATTTTGAGCAGAAAAAGTGAAACTGGCTAGGCATAAAATAGCCCACAAAGACAGCCAGCCTGGTACTTAGCTATGAATCTATGATCCTATTAAAAGAACCTGAGTACGTGTGCTTGACGTTTTAAACATTACATTGTAAATGATCAAGTGGCAAAAACTATTAATCATGTTAATGTTTCACTGTAATTCCATAGTTGCAGGGTTCAGTTCTTGACAAGGTAACATCTCCATGAAAGTAGGTATCCTTACTATCAACATTTTACTTGCATAATGTCACAAAGTTGAAACATCATCACACTGATTTATGATTAACTTTTTTTTGCTTCATCCCTTGTGTGACACTTGGCACTGAGCACTGGGGCCTGACAGCAATGGCTCTCACTTCCCAAGGCTAAAACTCAAATATTAACTTTGAATGCACAAAGACTTAGCCATCAGTAATGCAAATGAGACTAGTGATAGTGTGCCATAGTCCATACTTTGGACAGTGCTGAATGGTTCAACATGTTAATGAAGTATGTTATTAATAACAGCATAGGCAGGGCAGGGTTTGAATCCACATTAGGAATAGTTTACCTTTAGGGGCCGTAATATATGTTTTTTTTTCATTTAATATACTTGATCCTGAATTACACTTACAATTTGAAATGTGATTGCTGGAAGACAATTGTATACAATGGCTGCTAAACAAGATAAATACAATCTGTGTCACCTGCAGTACTCATACCGCTGATTAACACATTTTTATGTGTATGATATTAAAAATAGTACATCAGGAAAATTAGCAAGATATTGAATTAGGGAAATATGAAGAGCACAGCAACACAGCTTTAAAAATATGTATGACCGTGGCTTCAGTGGAATATAATTTGCATTACCTCAAGTGTACATTATACTGATATATGCTGTATAACACTACCTGCTATAAAATCTGTATGGTGCCTTTCTCAGTATGTGTTATAATATAATTACATCACATTGTCAGTGAAAACATATCATCACACAAAGTTATTAATTCTAAAAGTGTTTCTTATTCTTTGTGCAATAGTTGTTGTGGAGCACTAAAGGAATGCAGGCATGACTTCACATCTTATGACAGAAACTCAGAAAATAATTATACATGAGCAAAGACATTGCCATCAGTCCACAAATAAACCTGGTCATGGCACATATCAGTTAGCATTGATAATATTAGAAAAATCAATGCAACGGTAACTTTTCCACAGGGATACATACCTCAAAGTGCAACACTAATAGGTATATTGGAAGTAGGTCTGTATCCAGTCCTTTTTATAACTGTACACCTCATTTTATGTCCTGGAATGTCAGTTCTCCTGTGGCTTTAACAGGTAATACCCAGGATAAAGGAGTTCAGGTTTGTTTTTGTCATGGGTTCAATTCCAAAGTGCTATCACTGACATATGATCATATGATCATAGGAAGTTACTTGGCTAATGGCTGTAGGGTCCTTATAATCCTAGTCAAGTTCTATCATTATTTCCACAACCAGCACCTAATGCCCATGTCCAAGAGAGACACAGGTGGAACCCCCGGGATGAATTTACTGTTACCCATCCAATCATCTAGATTGCGTTTGAAGAAGGCCAATGAGGTGTTCTGTTTGACATGAAGTGGGAGTTTGTTCCAAAGGTGTGGTAACCTCTAGGAGACAAATCTCTCCTTCCAGCAAGTTCTATTAATGTAGCATACCAGGTTAAAATCTTTAGAGCGAATAACCCGTGTACCATTTGACTTGTGTATATGCAGCATTTTCAATAAAGCAGGGTCAAAGATTTCCTTATATGCAAGGCAGAGATTGCTTTTGAGTAGTCTATATGAAGTAGAATAAAGTGACAGTGATTTCAAATGATCCACATAAGACAGATGCTGAAGACCTTGAATTTTCCTTGTGAGAAACCTTTGTGGTCTCTCCAATTGCTGCAGGTGCTTGGAAAGGTAAATACCAAAAGGGGTGTAGTACTCAATTATTGGCCTGATGGGGGAGGAATACAGGGAGGTTATGACTTCTTTTTTTTCCTGGAGGCAATGCCCTTACTTATGAGATGAGCAATATAGAATGCCCTTCTTCCCACTGTGGAGATATGGTGATCAAAAGTAAGATTGTTGTCAACCTATGTGCCCAGGTCTCTCACCACTGACTGGTAGCTTAAGGTGTCGCTATTGATGTGGTAGTTAGCAAGAACATTGCCCTTACAGAAAGGGATGATAATACATTTTTTTGCATTGAGTTTAAGGCCATAACTTTGGCACCAATCATTTGTTTGTGTAAGATCCTCTTGCAGGATGTTGACATCATTTGGAGATTCTGTGACTGCTCCCGGTTTGCAGTCATCAGCAAACTTTGTCAGGCACAGACCTTTAGTTTTTGCTTGTACTTTAGAGAAATAGATTCCAAACATTAGAGATCCCAGGACTGATCACTGTGGAACACCATCGGTTGCAGATTTGTTGTTGGAGGTGGATTCCCCTCTTTTGACTATATGAGTTCTATCAGTGAGCCAGTTAGTGACCCATCTAACAATATAAGGGTTGATACCTAGCTGGGTGAGTTTGTCAGTGATGCCTGAGTGGGGGATAGTGTCAAAAGCCTTGGGCAAGTCTAGGTAGGCTGTATGCACAGATCTCCCCTCGTCCAGGGCCTTGGTGACTGTCTCGAAGAAGTCCACTAGGTTTACCAGACATGATCTCCCTTTGACAAATCCAAACTGAAAAGGGTCAAGTGTTTGGAGATTATCTATAGCTTTGTTGATAAGGTCTCTACCGTTTTTAATTTCTCCAAGTCTTTTGGGTTTCTAATACCATGACGGGAATGGACCCCATTCCTAAGTCAAAGTACGATTAAAGTTCATGAAATTAGTATTGTTTCAGTATTGTTTGTTGATAAGGTCCATGATGATTCACTCCATGGCCTTGCAGATAATTCTAGTAAGGCTAATAGGTCTATAGCTCCTGGGGTCAGTGGAAGCATCACCTTTGTGCAAGGGAATAACAGTTGCCATTTTCCATTCAGCTGGGATGAAGCCAGTGCTTAGACTTTGACTGAAAAGAGTACATAATGATATTGCCAGTTCTTGTTGGAGCCCATGTAGAACACAGCCAGGGATGTTATCAGGTCCCATAGATGCTGTGTTTTTTTGCCTTAGAGAAGGCATTTACAACCTGCTCTTTAGAGATACAAGGTAGGGGGCAGGTGGTAGGGATGTCATGAGGTACATGTGGTGAGGACAGGAATGTGAAGTTTTCACAGAACCTGTTGGCCAACAGGCTAGCTATGTCCACAGTATATGTGGTATCATTAACTACCAGTATGGCACAAATCTGGGCCTTTCCTTTTAGATCATGGATGTAACTAAAGAATGTCTTATGGCTGCCCTTAGTTGAGGAAGCTAATTTGGATTCATAGTTTGCTTTGGAGGACTTCACAGGAAATCGTATTTGCTTGTTTAAGCTGGGGAGGGAGTGTTTCCAGTTTAGGGAGGGCTCACTCCCTCTTACTCTTAGATAGCAATTTTTTCCTCTTATTGTAAAGCCTGTTAATGGCAGTTGTCCACCATGTAGGTTTGCTCTTCCTTGAGGAGCTTGTTTTGGTCCTATGAGGTATGGCTGAGTCAAAGCAGTTATACAGGTGTTTGTATAAATCATTGGTGTAGAACTTGGCATAGATGCCAATTTCATCTGGGGGGTGCAGTGGAGCAATTTATACCATCCTGTAAGAGGTTATAATCTGCTTTGGAGAATTTATTTTAGTTTAGTTGCTGCTACAGAGGGGTCTGGTGTGATAGTTACTTCGAATGACACTGATTTGTGGTCAAATCTCACCAGGGAAGACCTCACAGTGGGGGTGCTACAGTGGTCCCCCATATTAGTAAGCACCAAATCCAGGATATTGGCATCCCTTGTGGGGATGTCAACAAGCTGGTTAAGGGCAATGGAATTAATGAAGTCAAGCAACCTTTGGGCAAGTGAGTTTGAGCACGAGTAATTTACCCAGTTAATGGATGGGTAGTTAAAGTCACACACAGCCGTGGTGTTTGGCTTAAATTTGGTGTCACAGAAGAATGATAAAGTCAGTGGAATATCCCCATTGTATTTGCCACAAGCCTGATGAGTCTACAGTGTTATAAAACAATTTCAAAAAATGAAATAGCATATCTAAATTAGATTCATATCATGTGCCCTGAGTGAGTGAGCAGATCAAAAAATTGGGCAAGTATAGGTTTCTGTCCACTTCAGATCTAATCAAAGCCTACTGATAAACTCCACTAGCCAAATAAATTAAGGACGATTGTATTTTCCACACCAGATGGACTCTTTCATTACAGAGTACTGCGTTTTGGTTTCTACAAAGTACCTGCAGCATTCCAAAGGCTGATAGATAAAGTTCTTAAACCCTCACACCAGCTATTCAGCAGCATACCTGGGTGATGCAGTAGCATTTTCTGAAGATTAGGAGAGTCATCTCCATACATTTCATGATGTTTTAGCTTTCCTGCAAAATAGCTGGGCTCAGTCTTAAACCAGCCACTTGCAAGCTAGACATGACAGAAACCTGCTATCTCGGCTATGCAAAAAGCAGGCAATAGTAAAACCACAGGCCATGAAAACTAAAGTAGTACAAAACTGTCCTACACCAACCATGAAAAAACAGATTAAGGCTTTTGTAGCCCCGTACAGCTATTATAAATTTATTCCTAATTTGTTTCCATTGCTTGCTCCCTGAAAGACCTAAACAAGGGTGCAACTATCTTGAAAGTCAGACTGACTTTTGAAGAAGAATAAACCTTTAGGCATTTAAATGCTATGCTCTGTTTTGAACCAATACTTCTAATTCCAGCATTTTTCAAATAGTTGTTAGTGCATACAAATGTCTTTGAATAAGGCATAAGTTCATTTATGTCTCATGCTATACAGGGCATTCCATCTGTTATATAAGCAAAAAAATCAGGAAAGCTGACAGACATTGCTAGCTGTAGACAGGGAGAATGTCCTGTCATAAAACAGGCCCTTGCCACCCTGAAGTACTATTAATCAGGCAGGTAGTTTGTGTTAATTACCATGTATGCCTCTCTACAACTGTTGTGCATGCCTCTCTACCAATGTTCTACCTCCTGAAGGAATGCAACCCAAATGGGCTTTGGCTCTCCAGTGTTAAAGCTTTAAAATCTATCATCATCCAATCTCCAGTCACCTAAATGAGGATACATTGGCTCAGGCTTATGTCCCATCCCTTAGTGTTAGAACTGATGGTACTAGTTTAGGGTGGGGTTATAGCTGCTGGTTCTTTGAAGCAAACTATTCATTATGTTCCTGTCCTCCAGTTATACATCACTTGGGGCTGCCTTTTCACAAAGATATATAAAAGAAAGAAAAATACTGAGTTTTTAAGACTGAAAAATGCAGGAACACCAGACAAAGAGGTATACTTAGTATTTTTAAGTCTGAAGCAGACAGGCAAGTCAGAGGGAGACAAACCATCCATGGAAACAAATGAGGAATAGCAGTCTTTATGAATCTATCATGATCACTACCACTTTAGAGATCCAGATTCCTGACATCTGGATCTAGACAGGACTCTAATAAGGGCTCTCCAGAAAAGTATATGTGAAGGAAGAAGGCAGTGTGGAAGGTACCTTAGACCTGATAAAGGGATAGAAGCTGTTGTCCGGCAAAGAAGAAGCTAATGGAAATACTCCTCAGCTATCCGAAAACACTGTTTATTTCAGTTGAAAATGTTTGGAAGAACCCTATGCAATCAGTATGAATCGGCACTGAAAATGTGTTGACTGAAAAGAGATCACATTGGAATGAACCTAATAAATATTGCAGTGCTGTAAAGAGACTGGATATTGTGGAGCTGCATTTCAAAGTGCATTTAATATATGAGTATTTCATTGTTATTCTAAGGGGGTCTAGAATGTCGGCATGGGATAAGACAGTAGCTAAGAATTCCTGTTTCACAGGGAGTAGCTTACACCTCATATGAGAGCTTTCATGTACTGGCTAAAGCCTTGATGTCCCCATATTGCTTTTTAGGCAAAGTGCTCCTAATGGACAGTCCTACATTGCAAACAGACTCAACTTCAAGTAACATCATGTGGCACTACTCAGTGTTAGGAATCTAAACAGAAAGATGCCTGAACCTGAAGTCCTCCTGCAACTTGAACACATTCATATTTGTATAGTTTCTGAGATAGGGTTTCAGTGCAATGATAGCAATGCCTCTATACCAGGCTTTAGTGCCTATCATGCCTTCAGGACCTTGGGTAACGGGTAACTGCAAGGCAGTATCTGCATTTATTAGAAACAGAATCATCTCACTTCAAATTTTCCAGAATGCTAACTGGAGCTACTGGAGATCCAAATCACCTTTAACAAATCCAACTAATACTTCATTGTTAGCTATAGATTGTCATCAATGTCCCTTAAATATCATGAAAATTACCTTAACAATGGTGGTGGTGGTGGTGGGGGGGGGGGGTGCTGGGTTAATATCAAGCCAAATACCTTCCTGCCTGGAAACATTAACTGGCTCACGTACAGCTCTAAAAAAATGTAGTAGATACCAATGTACTGGAGTAAAACTGCCCAGTAGAGGCTCTAGTGTCTGTGACCTGTTCCTCACTAACCTAGCCACTGTCTATACCCCACCATTCATCAATCCCTAGTTAAAATCTGATTACAGTGCTCTGTCAGGCTTAGTTGTACCTCTCCATTATCAAATGAAATCATCTTTGATTAGTTCTTCAGGGGAAACTAACTTCAGATTGTAGAAGACTTATGCAAAACTTCAAATGATCCCTTACAGATGGATCCAGTTGACAGGGCTGCCACATTCACCTCAACTTGCCAACACATAACAGCTGCACAGTAAAGTCAGTACACATCTTCCCAAAATACAATTGTAAATTCAAGAATAAACATCTGTGGTGGAACGTCTGTATTAATAAATTGCACAAGAAAATGAAAATAATAAATCGTTGTAATAAATCCCTCTCCTCTTATTCCAGGACACAGGAAAACATGGCAGGAAGGAACTTTAGAGCACTATTACAAAATATAAAGTGCAGTAAAAGTTTAAGTTTACTACAGACACCAAAGGAAACTACAGATCTTTCTACAGATATGTCAGAGAATTAAAGAATAATGTCCAACAATGCACTGAGCTCATCCATAACATCACATATTCTAATGCTGAATACACAGCCACAATATCAGCAGACACATTTAGTGCTAACCTTACCCCACCTACTGACATTGTTGCTCCCTGCCCCACTGAAAATGTAGTCCCCCCCCCCCGATATCATCTTGAAACAGTTCTTAGAATTCATGTCAAAGGCCCATCAGCCTGAGCAGACCTACATGCAAAGCACATATCATAGCAGAACTAATTTCTGTAGACACAGGCAGCTTAACTGATACTGATCTAGACCCCAATCAGTTTGGTTTTGTGAAGGGAAGGTCCTGTCTTCTGAACCTAGTAAGTTTATTTGAAATGGTGACAGAGGTTGTGGTAGACAGGAGGGCGTCACTCAGTCCACGCTGTTTATCTTGACCTATCCCGTCTAAGGCTTTTGGCATTATGCTCCATGCTAGTATTACTGAAAAACTATGCAAACCTTATGTTAATCCTTACATTGTCTGCTGGGTTGCAAATTGGCTATCCAACAAATCCCAAGTCCAAGTAGTGGAAGTGCCTGGTGCTCTCTCTGAAGGTATTGCAATTAGTCAGTTACACAGGGATCAGTGCTGAACCCTTTCCTGTTTGGCATTTATTTTGCAGACATTCAAACCAATATCCCAGAAGTGTTTGTTGATGACTGCAAGCTGGGCACTAACACTAAACAGCTCCAGTATAGGCAAAACATTCTTAAGCTAAAAAAATGTAGTATATTAGCATATGGCAAAAAAAGCTGTTGTCACCTCATATGTTATAAATTGCACTCCTCCTCAGACACATATAGTCATAACATACCTGAAACGTTACATGGATAACTATCCTTTTATCATTTGGTTTCTACCATGGTCAGGAAATCCAACTCTCCCAGTTAATATCTAAAGCAATTTCTTCAAGAGCCAAAGAATCATCCTATCACTGTACTCTTCCTTTTCAAACCCATCATTGAATACAATGCGCCCTTTGCTATGTACAAATCCAAGGATATCTTTTAACGGAAAAGTACCAAAAGATTTCTAACCAAAAGAATAAAAATGGCTTAAATCCTTCTACTATTCCAGTAGATTAGCTTGACTCTTCTTATAGTAAATAGCATACAGGCTGCTTCAAGGTAACCCGAGTCTTACTTTTTCAAGGCATTAATGATCCAGTCCTATCTGATCTCCTCACAAAACCAGTGGTTCTACAAATACCTGCACTGGAGACCTGAATCTACACCAGCGAATAAACAAGACTCACTGGAGAGATAGGTTCTAAACTCGATGTACTCACAATCCATGGAATAAGATACCTGTACAGGTTAAACAAAGTACTGCTTTGACTAACTTTAAGGCTAGTTTTGATAATGGGATGGGTCATGGGTGACACAAATTTATACCAGGATTACCATGTACGGCCCTGCTTACTTTTGGGAGGTAAGTATTATTAGGTGCTTGAAAATGGTGACATGAACATTTAAGTGTTTCTGCATAACATTGCCTACTATTGTTCCAATGTTCTGATGTTCCTATGTTTGTATTTGTTGAAACAGACTGTTCCCCATAACATTTTGTAATAAAGTAATTTTATGTGTGTGTGTGTGTGTGTGTGTGTGTGTGTGTGTGTGTGTGTGTGTGTGTGTGTGTGTGTGTGTGTGTGTGTGTGTGTGTGTGTGTGTGTCCATATGAATATATAGGCCTAGCACTCATCTATGAACCTAAGAAAGAGAGTGAACATTTTTCAAAGGTATAACATCTAGGTTCAATGAAGTCATTGTTCCACTGTATTCAGCATTCATCAGACCTATCATTGAGTATAATGCCCCCTTTGGTATGTACCTAACCAGTCATATCCAACAATTAGAACATCCACAGATGTTCCTCACTAAAAGAACACTGGGCGTAAGTAAAATGTCCTATGCAGACTGCCTCAAGGCCCTATCCCTGTACAATATCTCCTACAGGGTGTTGAGGGGACGTCCATGCCTGGCATACAGGGCATTGTTAGCCCCCACTCTGATGGACCTCCTGCATATCTGCAAAACAGATAACACCAGAATTACCCATTCTAAAGACTTAAACCTTGCCTGTGATATAAATAGGACCAGCTGAAGAGACAGATATGTATCCCAGAGACTACCCCATGGCTGGAATAGGCTCCCCATCCATGTTAAGCAGAGTTTCTCCCTAATCCCACTCAAGTGTAACTTGGACAATTGGATGGGGAACAGGAAATTCATCCCTGGTTTGGCACCTATGTCTCTAATGGACACATGCAACCTGTAAATGATTCATCTCCCAGGGCCATGCTTGTAAATGTTTTATCTCCCAAGCCCCTGCTGACAGTTATCAAGGGTACCAAAACTTGTCAGAGATTTGAGATGCATGACTAGGCTTAAAAAGGTCCATGTGGTTGTTTGTGTACTAAACACCTATGAACCTATAAAAGAGTATATTACACATAACCATAGATGACATTAGTTAAGACACAATACATTGAAGAATTTCATCTAGGATCACCTTCATTGTAAAACAGAACCACCAAAATAAATTGATTGTAAATGTAAACAATGCTTCTACATTTTTGATCACCCAGTATAATAAAGACAAACCCATAATTAAAGAAACAAAACACCCCTAAACACCAACCCATACTCTGCACAAACACTTCATATAAAATGTTTTTCAAGAGCCATGCCCCTGGCCTTTCGAAGTGCGGTCTCCTCCAGATCCCTTTAACTTATATATAATAGCTTCATGCTCACACAGCTGCCACAGCTGCAGAGGAAGTGAAATTTTGCAGAATTATGCTGTAATCACATTACAACAAGCCAACCATGACATCATTTGATGAATTGTCCTGTCAACAATTTTAACCGCAAATATTCTCTGCAATAAAGTGGACCAGCAAGCAAACATTGTATATACATTTAACAAATTATTCCAGAACCAGTCATCATGCCTCAAACTAAAAACAGAGACCTCAGCTTCACCAGAGATGGTCCCATCAGTGTGAATCTATTCAACGAATAACATTAGCCCATTCATCCATCCATCCATCCATCCATCCATCCATCCATCCATCCATCCATCCATCCATCCAGCCATCCATCATAGATTCACAGGGTCATAGGTGGTTATTAAGCTAATGGCCCTAGGGCCTTTATGAGCCTAGCCATGTAATAAGCCATGTACTCTTATTTACCGTAGTTAGACGGTCATTGTTAGCTGAGTGATTCTGTGATCAGCACCGACTGCACCTGTCCATGAGGGACATAGGTGCCACCGCCAGGGTGAATTTACGGTCACCCATCCAGTTGTCAAGGTTGAGCTTGAATAGGGTCATCGAGGAGCTCTACTTCACATGAAGTGGGAGCTTATTCCAGAGGAGCAGCAATTGCTTGGAGATATATCTGTCTCCCCGGCATGTTCTGTTAATGTCACAGGCTAGGTTGAGATCCCTGGAGCAAGTTATTATTGTCCCATTTGATTTGTGGATGTACAGCATTTCCATTACAGCAGGGTCCGCGACTGCTCTATAGGCCAGGCACAAGTCACCAGTCAGCAGCCTGTATGATACAGAGTACAAGTCACAGGGCTTTCAGTCTTTCCATGTGTGTCATGTTTCGGAGGCCCTGGATTCTCTTGGTTAGAAACCTCTGTGGCCACTACAGTTGCTGCAGGTGTCTGGTGAGGTACATACAGAAGGGAGCATTGTACTCAATTAGTGGTCTGATAAGGGCTGAGTACAGCAGAGTTATAACTTCCCTAGTCTTGGATGCCTAAATCAACTATGCAGACCAGCTCAAAGCTACTGAGAATAGACCTCTGTGTCAAGTATAGAACTTCAATAGACCCAGTTCTGTCAGACCTAGTTCACATTTGCAAGTCCAGTGGTATAAACATACTGTCAAGGGATCTCAATCTCTTTTATCCTATAAAAAGAACATATTGCAGGGATAAGGATGTATCACAAGGAATACTGCTGATGTGGAACTGCTTTCCACTCTGCATAAAGCAAAGTACTTATCTTACTTTATTTAAACATACTTTGGGTGAATGCATGTGTAACTGCAAATTCACCCATTTCTAATGTATATAGGAAATATTTTACATCAAGAAGGTGGTGATGTTTTCTCTAGCAAGATGCTTAAGGAAATACACGAGTTTTGATAAGTAGACAACTTTATTTTTTACAGACCATGTAGTTTGATTCCAAATTAAGATCTGCTGTTATATCGCATCTGTTTATAGAGATTGACCTGAAATGATCTGAGGTGTTCCTCTGGACCAATCACTACAGCAGGTACACTTGTTTTCTTTGAAAGTTCAACATTTATATTCATATTCATTTTTTTTCCTTTTTGTAACTTATAAAGGTTCTTTGATGATCTGACATAGGAGAAGTTATCTCTTGGCTACCTTTCCTTCAATAGCTCAATCATACTTCATTTGTTTTCAGATATTATTAGTGAGTATGAGGTAAGATGAGCTTCAAAATGTCATCCCATTAAAGACTGTACAAGTAAAAGTCTCAAAGAGTACAAAATCATACTGTTAGATTCCAAAATTGAAAGGCAACAATCTAAATTTGCAGGATTGTCACATTTCCTTATCAGATGTTTAATAATCTGGACCATTTTCCACTTGCCCATAGCATTACAGAGGTCTAGGACTTCAGGTGGTATGTTTAAATTCCAATTGCCTCGAAAAGTACAGAATTCTTGATTCAGAAACTGTGGATTATTGTCTGACACTATCTTATCAATAGTACCATGCCTACCAAAAATAAGAGTTAGCCACTATTATAACTACAACAGATAGTCTCGCACAGTTGCAATTGTAGTATTTCTGAATGTTGCACAGAAGGTAATGTATACCTTTGTGATGAAATACATCTGTTCTTACTTTCATTCAAGGCAAACCTGGTGTGTTGTGAGACATTTCCTGTTTTCGAATCTGATGTCTGATCATTTGCAAATTATACACCTTTAAACCATCTTTAAAACATTTTTTTATATCCCAGGCCTATAAAGAACACTGAGTTCTCATTCTTTGCATTTGGTGATTTCTATTTATGCCTGGCTAACTCCTAGTTTAGGAAATCCCTAATTACTGCTGGCACTTAGCCCAGAGTACTAAAACTCTAACATGTTTGCAAGCTCTTCCTCTGCCAAGTGTACAGAGTTCGAATCTTTACACATTCATTTGCCTCTAGTGAGACCCTGATCAAGTCACTTAACCAGATAGTGCTTTGGGACAATTGAAAACTTGGACAGGCTCCTTATTTGTCTCCTGGACTGCATGCCTAGTAACTACCTATGAACCTTAACGTGACTCATGAATTTTATGTGACATAACTTCATGTAGCTAAGTCAGAATGATAATTCTGTTCCCTTTAATCATCAGGCCTTGCATACATGAAAGCTTATCAAAGTATTTGAAATATGCACTGAAGTCTAGATGGCTAGCCACATATTTATAACTACAACATCTAATTTACTTGACTTTTTTTTTAGTCATTCTTAGCTCTTCTTTATTCTGTGTGGACATAAGCAATTGTGAGATAATCAGCAAAATGTATGACTCTTACTGTAGTAAATGTTTGATCTTTTGCAAGTATGGTCTACTGAGGGTATTAATTGCAAGCATTTAGTTTTCCTAGTTATACTGAACATAAATATCATACTTTTCCAAACACAGTAATGTTCTCCTAAGTATTTCTTGTGTCTTATGAAAAGTAGTGGTTTGAGAAGTAACTTGTCAATGAATAATCTACTATAGATATAGTAATGAAAGTTTTGACAACCATTTGAGCATGGCATGTCTGAGCATCAAAATATGTCATTTCATACACTGATGTGATGCCCTCTTATAGTAATACTGCTCTAAGCCCTTACTGACTAGCATCTGCTTGAAGTGTAGCTTGATCTGGCCCATCATAGCATTACAAATGAAGTCCATCAGTGACCAACTTTTTAGCATATTCAGTTTCCTTTCTTGCTCTAATGTCCAAAACAAAAGCAAAAAAGTCTTGCTGCAGTAGCTTCCTACATGGCAGGGTTATATCTGATATATTTGGAATGAACTTGAAAAGATATTGCAGCATACCAAAGAACCTCATAAGAGATGATTTCTTATGGTTTTTCTGTCCAGAGCTTTCCTTAGGAGTTTCATCAACCATATCACATGAGCTTAACAGTAAATACGCAGATCTGACATTTTTGCTCAATTTCAATGTTATTTGCCTTAATTTGCCTACTAACTGCATTAGCCATAAGTCATGTTCATGTTTAATGGTTCCCCAGATTAAGTGATCATTGTTTACACTAACCATGTATTTTTGCCCTTCTATTATTTCAGCTACCTCTCTTTGAAACACTTCACTGGCTAATGATATCCCAAAAGGTAGTCTTAGCTACCTGTTATGGCAGCAAGACTACATTTATTCTGCCATGCATATTCTTTTCCTCCCCCACACCAGCTCTAAGAGTTGCCTTAGTCAATATGTCAGTTTGGATCACCTACCTTATAACCTGGGCTTTGTTGCCCTATGCCAACAGAGCTAACATTGGTACCAAAGTAAACTTTATTCTGACAACATGTAATATATGGATACAGAATACCATGCATGTTGTCAAGAAGAACAAAGAGGTGCTAGGCATTATGTGCATCAAAAATAATGTTTACTGAGCTGTTCTGGTAAAGAAGTTGTATGATATATATTTAAAACTCCCCTTAAAATACAGCTACCGTCCCTATATACTAACATATCTTACTCTAAGTTGCTCATCCTACAACTGTACCAAATAGCAAAGCTGAGATAAGAGTATTTTTTTCAGCACTGAGTGGATACTTTTGTTACTCCAGTCTGACGATCTGGTGGTTACAGCTAAAACACAAATAGGAAATAGTGTCTGTACAACAGATATCCTCATTTACAGAGACAAAGTTACAGACAGTTCATGTATAAAGACAAATAGCAGAACTTCAGGGAGAGATTCCTGTAGCACCCACAGAGTGAATATTGGCAGTAACTTGGGAGAGTGAGAGAGAAAGAGAAAATACCTTTGACTGACTCTGTATTTGTCTTAAGATAATTAAAAAAACACATGGTGTTTTTTGTTAAGATCAAGTAATAAATCTCTGTCAGCTTATCAAGGTCCATGTTCTTCATCCATTCATCTATTTTGCAAGCAACTTGCCTTGGTGAAGGTCACTGTAGGAGTAAGTTGAGCACTTCAAACCAGACTTCTCGATCATGAGCAATGGTTCCCATACCAGGCTATGGGCTTCTACTAACATTTCCAGGCAAGCTAAGTGATAAGATGTATCCATTATAATTTGTGTCTGCATTGGGACATAATTCCAGTGGAAAGTGTCTGATAATCTTCAGATAGGAAGCCTTACAATGGTCCTGAGTCACCAAAAGGTTTGCCAGAACCGCTTTTTGGCCATCTGAAAGTTATTTGCCATTGTCTCACCAAAGTCTTTCTTCATCCAGGCCTTTACTTTAGTGACTGCAGCTGCTGCTAACTTCTTGGTATGTCAGTAGTCATCAGTGAAACATGAAAATCCCCCAGCAGTATTTTATGAAATGACTGTAACTTAACTACTGCCCTTATTAACTAGTGGGCCATTGGTTGACAACCATGACAAGCACTGGCCACCTTTTGGCCTCAGCTTCTCATTGCTACCTCAACTACTGAGGTGCTAAACTTAGTTCATTCAGATTCCACATCTGCATCTTTCTTAGTATATGCGAGAAGCTCTTGTGGAGATGAAAATTGAATTCACCTCACACGTGGCCATCTGCTAGATGCTCTCAGGACACCCTCACTGGCATTTTCTGGATTTGTCAAGCCACCATTTCAGCTATCTAGCCCAGCTTGCCACCAAGCAGTGATAAGCTGACCATTAAGTACTTTTCTTGATGTAAGTATCAAGAACATTTTCCCTTAGCTATTATGGCATGACTACAAAATTAGTTACAATCAACTTCAGCATCAGGGAACTTTCTCACTCATCACTGTTGCAAGTGGGACCCATTTTGGAGGAGCAGCTACTGTTTCTGTTCCAAGCACAGAGGCATTCTGGAGAAACAGGGAGGCAGATGGAGAGAGAAGGAGATATTGGCGTGATGAAAGAAATGGAGGAGAAAGGAAATATTGAGACCAGAGAATGTGTGCAGGATTCTGAGGAAATGTTTCAAAGAAATCTAATGAAGATGAATCAGCAAATGATGGATGTATAATTACATACTTCAGTCAGGAGGGATGCGGGATAATTTACTTAAAGAAATGGTGGTACAGAATGAGCCAGAAAATTAAGGAAATGTTTCCAGGGGGGACAGTGTGGAGAAAATACAAAAGTTGTATGCAGAGACAATCCTGAAGAATAATGGTGAGTTGGATAAGAAAACATATACAAAGAAAGTAAAAGAAGACAGAAGATTTTTAACAAATGAAGAAAGATTAAAAACAGAGAAAATATGGGGAGGAAAGATAATCTGGAATTTGAAAATAAGAGATGTTCTGGAATAGGCATATTCTGTAGAAATACAATAAAGATATTAGATGTGACTTTAGCAAAAATGGGACAATTAACTATTATAGATTTAAAATGTAAGGAACAAATATATAGAAGTATAACATTATATGTTTATACTAATTGTAAAGTAAGGGGAAGTTTACATCATCAGACTTTAGACTGTAGTAATAAATATGAATATAGTAATAGTAGACTTTAATTATGATTTAACAGGCAAATGTTAAAAGAAAGGAAATGATCTAAGAAAAATGTTAGAAGCTATACGATGTGGTAAATTATTTGGGATAAAAACACATGGACTTACAAAACAGCTATGTATAGAACTGAAATAGATTATTTTATAGTATCAGAAGGTTTTGTTGTAGGAGAAGGGGAGGTAGTTAAAACAGGATTTTAAAATAACCTTGCAATACAGCTAAAAGTAAAGGAAAACAAGGAAATATAAAAACAGACAAACAAAAAGGATAAATAAGAAAGCATGGAATGAATAAAGAAATAGATTAGTAATACAGTTATGGAAAGATTATATTACTATGAGAACATTTTATAAATATTGGTCAGAATGGTAGATGATATTTGAGGAAAAAATAATTATTTTTACAATGATAATATCATGGGAGGAAAGTAAAAAAGAAAAATATAGAAGAACATATAACAATGCATTAGAAGATTTAGAACATAATGATAGAAAGTATTTTGACAAAGAGAAAGAATTATATGAACAAAATCAAGAAAACATGCAATATAACAATGCATTGGAAGATTTAAAGCATAATGATGGAAAGTACTTTGACAAAGAGAAAGAATTAAATGAAAGAAATCAAGAAAACATACAAGAATTGTTATATAAACAAATTATTTTACAAGGAAAAAGAGAAGAAGTATTGAGTTATATAAGCAGATTAGTAAAGGAAGATGGTAGTGTAATGAGAGAAATACAAAATGTAAAAGGAGAAATAGAAAGAACTCAGGAAAAGATTATCCCCCGGATTTACTAATCTTCCATGCAGGACTAGTCTAGTCCTGCACGGAAGTGGCAGTTTAGGAGGAGGAGGTCGGCAGCGCACCATGCATATTAATGAAGATGCGCTGCCTGAACTCCCAATCCTACACTGAGCGTGGACGAGTGCAGGGGGCATGTCTGAGAGCAGAGCTCTCACAATAAACACGCCCCTGCGAAGTAGAACAGCAGAAAGTGTAAATAAATGAGTGAGACCTCTCATAGGTGTCCACATATCCCCACCAACAGTCCCCCATGCGTACAACAGCAACAGGACATAAAAATAAAAAGAACCCCCTTTATTTTTTATTAAAACTCTGAGTACAGCTAACCGTAGGTGCATGGGTGTGCCCATCGCTTAGCTACTGTTAAAGCAGCTTAAAAGGCTGAAGAGGATAACAAGGAAGATATATGCAAATGCAGCAGCACAGCAATAGTGTAGTGGTCAGAGCATCTGCCTCACAAGCAGAAATTCCGGGTTTGAGTCCCACTGCAGCACATAACCATTTTCCATGTGAAATTTGTATTTGAACATTTTTGTACATTTTTTGCTGCATAACCTACTAAATAACATTTAAATGTGAACTGGAGTACTACATTAAATACACATGTGAAGTGTCGCTGTCATAATGAATAAGGCACTAGTAAGCAGGTTTAAGCACAAATAAGCAGTAGTAAGCATATATAAGCACTAGTAAGCATGTTTAAGTGTGTTTGCATGGGGGTAAGCATTGCCTACACAGATTATGCAAAGTAGAAGCTAACTGAGTGTAAGAAACTGTAACCGGAGGTTAGCATTGCTTAGCTCAGTGCAAACCCACGCACACCCATGTACAACTGTTTTAAAGCGCCTTAATCACTCTGTACCCAATGGCCCATGTTCTGCCCAGCAACAAAATAAACAGCTTCTGCAAAGTTTGAACTCAGCACCCTGCAGTCACAGTAGTTAACCACTACGCCATCATAGCAATACATATAAATGAGGCATCAGCAAACTAATCCTCACCACAGGAAAATCAAACCAAACATGTGAACTGAATCTATGTACAGTGTGATGTTGGGTAACCTGCCACAGAACATAAATATGTGAATTATAGTACTGCAGTAAGCATAGATTTGAGGTGTTATTGTAATAAAGTATAGAAGTCCCCAGGTCCCCATACAGTGTATGTACAAATGAATCACAAATACCAGACACATATATAACCTGTAATGAAGAATAAATCACTGCCAAAAGACAAATATAGTGCTAATTAACTATTAAGCAATGCTAACCGCAGCACAGCTCAACTTAGTAAGTGTAAGCAATATGTAGAGGAGCCAATTCAATCTGCCTAGTGGTATACCTCTTTAAGCAGTGCCAACCTTATGTAAGCAGGTGTGCCCACAGCTTACCCTTTTCAAAACCAGCCAATCATGGGAAAGTGCAGGAAACTGGCCATATTTAAACCCCACAGGCGGCAATACTTCTCATAACTGGTTGTAGCTTCCTACTGCAGGCAGAATGGCTGGTGTGGGTGAAGGCACTCAATTTAGAGAGCAGCGCTGGGGCATCCAGGAGTCAAAATTCATGGTATGGCTCCTCGTAAAACACCATGAGCAGAGACTACTGCAGGGCCAGTACCAGGGCTCGCAGTATAAAATGGAGGCCTAGGACAGTGTCGCCCGTGACCCCACCAGTGCCACAGGTATCCCCCGGACTGATGAACAGGTCAGGCACCACCATACTGTCCTGAAGCGGCAGAGGGGGGATGTACTGGAACAGTGGATCCAGAAGTCTTGGCAGATGCCTAATGCCTCAGTACTAAGTACTCATTCTACTAAGTAGTTAATAATTGCCTAGCTTGTGTATACTATGGATAGGTATGGCTAAATATCACTGTATTTCTCTGACAGCTGCAGATGAGTGGGCTGCGAACCAGCAAGTCCACGATGCTAGGTTGCAAAGGCTGCATTGCGAGGCAGGTTAGTATTTGTCTGCGTGTACTGCCATAACAAACAAATATAAGATAAGGAGGTAAAACGAGAGGTCTGCACAAGGGAACCACGTAGCAAGGAAGATAAAAAATAAACAATGGTATCGCAAAGACTGCAACGTGGTGGCTACTGATATCACAGTCGCAAATCAAATGTCTATATGAGGCAGTTCATCACTTCAGCAGCAGAAAGTTATAATAAAACATAATCCATCTATAATGAGACCTTCACAGCTTTTCTAAAAACAGGAACGTTCTTTATTGACATGCAGTAAGCGCTTTCACCCAAACGGCTTCATCAGACTGTAATGGCATGCTCAAGCAACAGTCTTATATATCAAAAGTCAATCAATTACATAATTAAACAATTAAGCTATTCAGCAGTTAAAAACACATTTCTTAGGAACATTGAATACATTACATATATTAAAAATGTTAAAAGTATATACTAAACTGACTCTAATAAAATATCATTTCTTCATTTCTTATGTCTTGTGTCTTATGGTTAGTTTTCGTCTTTTTAATATTGGTTGTAAACTAACCTTGTCATAGCCTGGGCTTGAATCTGCTCTGCATCTGACGATCCATCTAAGCTCTATTTCTAATGTGTAGGTGTCAACATCCCCCCCTCTCACATTGGTCTTGATGCACTGCAAAACAAGAAAAGTAAACGTATGTGTAGTATCCGTATCCATCTGATGTCGTGCTAGTGCATTAGTAACATCCCCAATTCTCATTTTATAAATGTGCTCTCTAATTCTTTCCCTCAATTGTCTGTTCGTCTTACCAATGTAAAACGCTGAACAGACAGTGCAGGTAGCAAGATATATCACATTGGTAGATTTACAATTCGTACCGGTAAAGAATGAAAAAACTTGGCCTGTTAAAGGTTGTTGGAATGTGGTGTAATTATTAATATATACACACTGATTGCAATTACCACAGATGGTGGTATTCAAATTATGACGTGTGAAACTATTCCCTGTTTTATGACACAATAAATTCTTCAAATTGGATTTATTCTTATATGTATATTTCGGTTTAACACCTACCAACTCACTGATATTATCATCCACTCCTAAGATATCCCAGTGCTTTTCTATAATGTTCCTAACATGGTATACATCACTGGTGTAAAATATAGGCATGTTTAATCTAACATTATTATTCATGGAGACTGATGGTCTAGTTTCCAGTATTGCATAACTGGCTTGGTTCGAAAAGTAAGGACAGGCTCTAGTATCCCTTAGATTGTCTGTCTCAGCAATTCCTGATCTAATCTCACTATCAGGGTATGATCTAGATAACAGCTTTTCCTCTAAATTTAAAATCTCTTTCTTATAGCCAGCATCAGTCGGATTTAGTCGAGACGCCCTTATGGCTTGTCCTTTCACCACATTGGTGACGAAAACTAACCATAAGACACAAGACATAAGAAATGAAGAAATGATATTTTATTAGAGTCAGTTTAGTATATACTTTTAACATTTTTAATATATGTAATGTATTCAATGTTCCTAAGAAATGTGTTTTTAACTGCTGAATAGCTTAATTGTTTAATTATGTAATTGATTGACTTTTGATATATAAGACTGTTGCTTGAGCATGCCATTACAGTCTGATGAAGCCGTCTGGGTGAAAGCGCTTACTGCATGTCAATAAAGAACGTTCCTGTTTTTAGAAAAGCTGTGAAGGTCTCATTATAGATGGATTATGTTTTATTATAACTTGCTGCTGCTGAAGTGATGAACTGCCTCATATAGACATTTGATTTGTGACTGTGATATCAGTAGCCACCACGTTGCAGTCTTTGCGATACCAAACAAATATAAGAGCCTTAGAAAGTGTCATACCAGTAGAAATAACTGTGTAATATTCTGTGAATAAAGGTATAACCCCTGGAGTGCTTCTGTTTACTCTTCTTTCATATGTAGTTGAACTGTTGCATACTATAAATAGTACTGTTGTATTAAGCAGTGTTACCCACACCGTGGTATGCAGATAAAATGTGTATGATGTTCTGTATAACAATGTTGGAAGTGACAAGAGGTCAGTCATATTGTACAAGTGAGGGAGACTTAGAAAATGGTAGAAAGTTTCACATCAATTCCCTGATGGCACAGTGTACTGTGATGTTAGTTATAATTTTGTTGTCACACACAGCAGGGGGTTGAATCCTGGGAGTGCTAGTAAGTTGTATGCATAATTATATGCCACAACTGTACAGATTTGGTTACAATGTTCACATAGAAACCTGTATGCATAATTACACCCAACAACTGTACAGAATTTACTAGAATATTCAGATAGAACGTTGTATGCATATTCATACCCCACAACTGTTCCAATCTGTCCAGCATGTCCAGATAAATGGCCCACATCAACAGCCTGGTACCCCGTTCTCCGTAAAAATCAGTGTGATGATCCAAGAAATGTACTGATAGTCAAACGTGTACATAGTCAGAGAATGTATACGAAAACAAACCTGTCATTCTAGCACCTCACCCAAAGTGTATGAGAGCAATTCTCAACATATTTATTTATTTATTTATTTATTTATTTATTTATTTATCATTTGTTAACCGGGAAAGTCTGACTAGGTTCCACAGAGCCTGTTTTCAGCGGAGGCCTGGGGAGAAATGCTCCAGATGTTGCATTAACACCTGCATCTTGTCACGCCTGTATGTAGGATACAGTTCACATATATAATAATCTATAAACATACCAGTGTATAATGTAAGGCCATTGGGTAGTGTAATAATACATGTAAGGGACAGATCACTGCAGGGACTAAGAATGTTGTGAAAACTACAGATTTGTTTCTATGCATGTGCCATGTTAAAATACTCCCATATTGGTGGCCTGTTGCCATCAACGAAACTTGCATGATGTAATGCCCACTGTTGTTCCATATATGCATGTGTTCTGCTTGATCTGCAACTGTTTTAAATCTGGTGTTTTGGGTTAATGGGAATGCCTATGCATGCTGTTATAACTAATCCTGAATGCTGTTGACTATTACTAACCCATATCTGTCATAAACCTGCTACAACATAGTTCATATGGGAAGGCCGGTCCCAGCAGACCCACCTGTCCCATGTCAGCTGGCCATGGCACCGGGCACCAGCACATCTGGGGCCCAGCCTGGGACCTCCTCCTCCATTGGCCCTGCGCCACCTTCGGGTGGAACCACTGCAGGGGATGGTGCTCGCCCCCCCCCCCCGTGAGCGTGCATGGAGAGGAACCTGTCACCTGTTGACATGTCTGGGCCGTGGTGTGTAGGGAGTTCGATCTGGAGTTTTGAGACCAGTTATGCCAGCTTGAGGGCCGAGTGGCACAATTAGAGGGTGAGCTGCCCCTCCTACACAGCCCCCAGCACAGCCACCTTTGGGGCCGTGAAGGTGCAGTGGTGACTGTCCATGGGTGGGGACCTCAGTCCCACTGTTTCCATTTGGGGGCTCATGGGCTTGCGACTTCCAAACACCCCCCCGTCCAAGGTGTTTACCCCTCACATGTGTCATATACCGCCCCTGTATGCATCTTGTTTGTTTTGTCTGTTAACCTACCCAACCTACCTCCCCAAATATACCTACTACCCCTCCCCAACATCCCACTCTCACCTGAAAAAAAAAGGGTAATCTGTTCCCACAAAAAAATCTCACCCCATACATAGCTGTCCATTTCGCACACGTATCCACTGGAGACATGTAATCTGGTCTAATTGCCATCACAATGAATTTATGTTGTCCTCACCCCTCTCCCAGGGGTTTGACGGTCGAAATCTACGTCCAAATTCAGTGTATATGCACAGCTGATGCTGTAGAAGAAATGGGCAGCTATGGACCTTTCCTACACCCTTCCTGCACATGCCTAGCTATTTTCCCTGCTGTCTTACCCTCTTTGTGCCCCTTCTTCACCACTTTCCTATCAACCCTTTTTTCTTTTCTTTTAAAGAAATTAGAGTGGGGGTAAGCGGGAGTAGGCACTTTTAAGCAGCAGTAAGTGGGTTTAAGCTTGTTTGCACGGGGGTAAGTGATGCCTACACAGGTTAAGCAATTTAGAAGCTAACAGAGTATAAGAAACTGTAACAGGAGGTTAGCAGCGCAAACCCGCTTACAACTGCTTTAAAGTGCCTCAATCACTCTGTATCCAATGGCCCGTGTTCTGCCCAGCAACAAAATAAACTGCCTCTGCAAGGCTCAAACCCATGACCCTACACTCCATACACAAAGTGATTTACTACTAAACCATGGCAGAATAACCTGATGTTTTCACAAACATATTATCCAGCACAATCAGTCAACAGTACAAGAAATGTAGTAATATCATACCACACAACCTGTTAATGCAACAAGTCTGGACAAAGTATGCCACAATGTGGGTACAAATAGGAATATATGTCAACTACTGCTCTAACGCATTTAAAATGTTGCAAGTTACACAGTTATATGTATTAAAACACATATGTAGAAGGAGATGAAGTCTGAATCACAAAAGTGTCAGCACTAGTTACTGACTTCATTGCTGTGATCATCCATGTCAAATGCCAAGAGAATGAAGTACAGGCCAAAATATGAGTCGAACATGCATGGACATATGGACAGATATATATCTGTAAATGTAGACAGATAGACAGCTATGTATGTATGACTCACAAATAATCATATAACATCAATTGTATATAGATACATAAATATGTCCATATGTATGTGTGTATATATATATGTATATATATATATATATATATATATATATATATATATATATATACATATAGATAAATATATATAGATATAGCTATATGAGATATAAATAGGTACATACACATATACACAGACAAAAGGTAATAGTAGCCATACATATGTAGAAGAAGTGTGGAAGTACTGGATGCAAAGTATATCCCTCAGCCACAAGCCCTGTAACTGCCACCTGTGAAATGTGTACTGTGGCAACCATTCCCACAAATGAGAATACTTACATTAAACATATACCCATCCACAATTCAAAGGACATGACATGACACACAGGTATGCATACACAGAAAACCTTTATTTGTGTACTATACAATAATGTATGCCAGTACTTACACCACATACATTTTGAAATATGTAATCAGTGATGAATGCAAGGCCTACACAAAACAGTAGATGCAAGCAATGTGGATATATACCATACTATGCTGTCCAGGCCAAGGCCTTCAATTAGTACAACTGTAGTCACAGGATTTGCCTTCAAGATAAGTAACAATCAACAATTACATATGTAGCTCAGCAGACTCCAGTTACACCCTGTAGTCAAGCCCTAGAGGGAAATGTAGCACTTGTGTTAATGTCACAGTATCTCGTACGTAACATTGCGTAACCTAACATCTCGCTATCACACTGAATGATCCTTGTCTTAATAGTTATATCCCTGAAAAGGTGTCACAGCCTAGGTTAATAGCATTGACCCCCCCCCCCCCCATAAAAGGCTGTACAAGGGCAAGGAACACTGTGTACCACACACTGACCTCTGGAATGTGTTTTACAGCTGTTGCTCTCATATACATGGACTTTGCCCAACAGTTGGTGTGGGAGTCCATGACATGACTGGGATGATAGCAGTAATGCTAGTGGTAAATAATGATAGGCCATTACCTAACAACCCCTTTCTGTATCACAGCAGGACAAAGACTGGCATATATGTGGAGGACAGAGGCAGGAACATAGGGCCATATCTGCATTATTGCTGTTACACACCCTGGAAATTGCTGGTGTTACAGGATTTGTTGCAGCATACCCTTATGCAGGAATACGACATTAAAATACAAATGGATGTAGCCATGTACTGATAGCACTCAACAGACAGAGTGCCACTGATATATCTGGGACAATACCTGTGTGGTACACAGACAAAACCTAACAGCCAATCCTCTTGGTATCATATGGATAGGCCCACAGTTGAGAGCTATGCAGACAACATTCCATGCAAAAGTACCATGTACACAGAAATCCTGTAAGACCAGCAAGATACAATGCACACAACAACACTACTCACGCTGTCTGTAGGTCTTGAACCTTACCCAAATGTGTATTTGGCCTGGGTCTACAGGTTCTGCTGTAAGAGGTATTGCTACCTGCTGTCTGTAATACTGATGTTCACACACAGGAAGGATGTCATCCATACTGGAAAGGTGAAGGGACAATGCCCACAGACGTCAGCAATTTATAGTACTGGGTTGCCATGGCAGTGGTTATCTGAAGTACTACACAGCAGGCTGCATGTAATTACCAACTGGTGGACACTGACTGGTGCAGAGGCCAACACCTGATCATGTGCAATACCTACAAAAGCATGCTGCAATCTATTCAAACCAACTCAATCATTCTACTGGAGAGACTGAGAGAGAGAGAGAGAAAAAGAAAAAAAAACAACTTTAATAAAAGTAACAAAGCTCAGGGATTTGCTACAGCGGAAAACAACATAAAAGGTATGTGAAACATATATGTATTTACTTGCATATAGTATATGGCATAGAATAATAGGATATATAATGAGAAATGATTTATATGTGCCATCAGTACTTGTACCTGTAATAATGTTCTGCTCAACAACTGCTCTGGACAATAGTGTCTGTCCCTGTGGGCAGTGGGACATACCTGTCAACTATGCAGATCAGCAGTGAATGGCAAAGATGTGACCCATGATATCTGTGTTCTGTACATTACTGTGGCCAACTGCTGGTGATGGTATTAATACTGCCATGATAGACACATGGGTGTGAGACCACACCACCTGCAGGACAGTCATGTTAAAGTGTAGCATAGCATGCTCAACTGCCATAGCAGTATAATATGCTTATCTAAAATCTGTCACCATGTATACCCCCCTAATGTTAGTCTGTGTTCACATGTGACACCTGTCTGTATTGCAGCAAGGCAGAGCAGCTCAGCTGTGAAGTAAAGAGAGTTACAAGAGTGTGGACCAGATGTTTGTATGCACCCCACATACAGATAAATATATGTGCGATATATATTCACAGCTGTGTATGTCTACAGAACCTCGGACAGTTATACATATATATAGGTATATAAACAACACATTATGATATCTACACATATATGCACATATGTGTATATATATATATATATATATATATATATATATATATATATATATATATATATATATATATGCTTATACATACAGATATATATATATATATATATATATATATATATATATATATATATATATATGTCAATACATGTCCCCTGCCATGACATGTGTGAAAGAACTTCACACATCAATACACAACATATCTACACACCAGTACATGGCTGCAAAATGGAGTGTGAAGTGTGGTGTGTAACCCATGTTGGGAGCACATCGCAATTGTTCGAGAAGGTGGGATATATATGTTGGTGAAGGGTAGTAGGCACATATTGGTATGTAGGTTTGGTTGGGTGACAACCAAGACAGCATACAGGGCTGGTATATGACACATGTGGTGGTTAAACACTGTGGATGGGTAGTTTCATTTGGAATATGGAGGCCATTGAGCCCCCATATGGGAACAAAGGGAATATGGTACCCACCCATGGACAGTCACAGCATCTACATGGTCATAGAGCTGCCTGGGTTGTGGGCTGAGCAGGAGGAACATGCATGTCTAACCTTGTGTATGTGTACTGCATGCCTCCAGGTGATGTAGCACATACCCCATGTCTCTGTGGTGCTCCCTATGCACAAGACCCTGGACCTAACTGGGTGACAGACATATGTCTGTATGTGCTCCATGGGGAGGGACACCATCCCCTAAGGTTGTTCCACATGAAGGTATTGCCAGAACAGTAGATAATGAGGTTCCATGGTGGGTCGCGGATGTGATGTGGACTGGTAACATGTCCACATTAGGTGGGAGCAGTATTCCTGCTGGCAAATAACCCCTACACATACTGTTGTGTCACTGTCATGGAACATATGTGGGTTGTAATAGTCCACACAATCCCAGAACATGTCCAACAGCATGCATAGATATCCCCAATAACACAGAATGGCAGACATGTAGCAATCACATAGCAAGCATACCACATGCATATTTGGAAACATAGTGGCAGTGACAATGGCATGCAGGTGAAATACTCTGTAACAGCCCAGCAACTCTAGTGTCCCCACAGGGAGCATGTCTATAAACGCATAGCAGAAAGTGTTGTACAATACAATATATGTCCCAATGGTAGATAAACCGGAGACATACCACTTGCGTTGTGTGAACATTAAGTTGGAGCTGATATGGTGGCGGGAGACTGATATGTGTATTGTATTATGGTAAACATGCCATATGAGTTGCTCAGACATATTTCCATCTTTATATCTTTCAGGGACTATGGCGCACCCAAGGAATCCAGCATACAGAGCTGCTGAGGATGACATAATACTCACCAGCATCATCCAGCACTACCAGCTGCTGTTCTTAAGAACAAGCCATGACCAGCATGAGCGCAATGCCATGTGGAACAATGTGGTCCACAGGGTGAATGAGGTGGGGATGCACAGCCGTACATATGACCAGGTCCACCATCATTGCAGTGACCTGCTCCACCATGTACGTCGCCATGCTGTTGCCGTGTGGGGTGACCACCTTGCAACGGGGGGGCATAACATCCATCCCCCTCACCAGAGTAGAGGAGCTGCTCATGAGCCTGGTGGCACCTGCCCGCCCACAAGAGCTACAGACATATACAGTCATGGAGGTGGGTGCTACCCACACACCAGACATGGAGCATGCAGGTAAGGTTCCAGAGCATATCAGTAGACCACTGTTGTGTATGCATCTGTACAGGTAGATCATGCATATGTGAGATGTGGAGTCTGTTGCTGTGTAGTACTGATAATCAGTTGTCCATAATCTGTAGTACTGTGGACTTCAGCTGTTTTACTATAATATTGCACCCACCCTATAGCAATGCCACAGCTGTGGCCACTGACATCAATTCTATCTCATCTCAATGTAGGTACCTCTGGGATACCAGCAAGGCAGCAGCTAGATGCCGGTGAGAATGGTTTAAGGTTATGCTTGGCAATTCACTGTGTATGTCATAGCTAAGGTGTAGGCCATGTACACATCTAACACACCTACTCATAATGCATGCTGTGCATGTTCACTGACAGAGCACACACCTCACTAATGGGATTACCAGCCTCAAACACATGCAATACATAGACCATCTCAGACAACTGTGGTTACACTCCAGTGCACATTGCCCAGGCACAGCTGACATCTGCCTAACATACACAGCTATTGAACATGCTACACATAAATAAATCCTACTCCATCTGCAAACACACATTCCAGGGTCCTAAACCTCATCAACACATTACACAGAACATACTGGAGGGATAGGGCCCTGTGCTGGGGAATTCCCACACTCTGGAAGAGACTACCCATTCATGTCAGGCAATGCTACTCATTGGCCCTCTTTACAAAAACACTTGACAACTGGATGGGAAACGGGGAATTCACCCTGGGTAGTACGTCTGTGCCACAGCCTGACAGGGACACAGGGGAATAACATTATCGGGTGGTGCATGGCTTGGAACCCCTGTGGCTAGGTTTATGTTGGCTCCAGGACCAATAGACCATTACTCACCTATGAACCTATGTGTACCACAGGCAACATCAGCCAAGGCTCAATACAGATATGACCTGCATAATGGTGGGACATTGCTAAAGCCATGTGTTGCAATGTGTTCTGATGTACCAGCACCATGTTGGGGAAGTCCAGGAAGTTGCAGTTATGATACATGTGCTGCACAATCCACACCTCACCCCAACCCAGGTATGACATCCCCATCTGTACAATGCTGGTGCCACTGTACACTTGCATGTTTGCCCTGCATTGGCAGGGAATATGCCAATACACATGGTGTTCTTAGTTTGGGATACTGCAATACGACACACATGTGTAAGCCACAGATGTCGAGCATTTGCAATGTAGCAGGAGATGGTGAGGGTGTTTCATCCTGAAACACAACAGTGCACTGGAGGGGAGAGACAAACCCACTGAGAATGGCTGTATCTGCACACAGTCAAGGTCATGAAGTGTGGCAGACATAACCCTGACTCCACAGCACTAGTGATGGTACTGTATGACCTCCAAGGGCTGTGCACATGTTTAGCATGTAAACATGCAGGTTTGGAGAACATTTGCAGGCCTGACTGACCAACTACTGGCTCATGATGATGACCCATGTTACTATACCCCTGCCAGGTATCATGACCGCAGTAGTACACATAGCAGTTATTGCTACACACCATCATGATATGTGTGTGCACACATATGCACCCACAAATGGTATACATCCCAATCAGCATCTGCACAACTGACACATATGGCTTGTAATGCAGTTGACTGCCTAGGTCATATGTCACATATCAGGTACATGTAGTGTTGCCATATGCAGTAGTGTTGCACCATGGCATGTCATGGAAGAGAGTGCCATGTCAATAATGGTCTCTACACTCACCATAGGTACAGTGCATTGTGTCTGTGGTCAGTCTAATGGTAATCTATCACTCATACATGCACCACCGATGATGACATCTGTGAAAACACATCAGGCATTCACAAAGCACATGTCCACATATAATTCAGAAACACACAGAGGCTGTGAGCAGCAGAGGAAACATAACTGACACACAGATACACATCCTGCAATGGTGTGTACATCTGTGAAGTATGGTGCACAGTACACGCCAGGGTGCTGAACAGATGCACAGCAAGGCTGTGGACATGGGTGCAGTGTGTTTCAGGGGGAGGGCCATCACCTACTAACAGAAGCCATGCATCATAGCCATGTATAATGTTGCCAATGATAGATCCAAACAGGAGTCACCACACGGAGAAGTCAAGTAAAACGTTCTTTATTCTTCCATAAAACCACACAAGCGCTTTCACGTAGATACACTACGCTTCATCAGGTGTAAATATTAAAAGCAAATGAACTGTTTTTATACTTAACTTTTCGGCGGGAAAATCAAAAGAACTAGATCTCAATTGACTGTTAATTAAAACAATTAGTATTACATTTAAAATGGCGATGACCTAACTTTAAACAAATAATAGAAATTCTATCTCAAGAGTCATTCAATAACAGGAATACTCAGTATTCTTTAAGTGCAATACATTGAGTATATGACACACAACTATACTCTAACAAAAACATTACAGCACTAAGTCATTTTTATTTAAATAAATTAAAACCATTCAATGTTGGCTTGCAGTTTTCCAGACACTCATTTAAAATATAATATAACTCCTTACTCGTTTGGCTAGTATTATTGTATTCCTATAACAGGAAACACATAATGCCACATTAGAATCCATTGGATATTTAAAAACCGTCAAAACCACCGTTTAAACCTAGATCAGCGTGCAACATGGAATCTAGGCGACTCAAAAAGTAATGTATTTTTTAACAACAATACTACTAAAAGAATAACGTTGAAGCCTTCAGACAGACTAAAAACAAACATCAAACAACCGTCGGACCTCAAACTCTTAGAACCCAAACATCATCCAGCAATGTCGCTAATTCACAACGTCCCAAACAACCAACAAGCCCTTGTAGCTAACGGTAATTGATAATTATTAATAAAATCTCAAAACGAAAACAAAATATGTAGTGGCCAAACTACTCACCATATAAATCATAACTCATACATTTCAGCCATTGCCCAAAGGCAAAACGAAACAGCCAGGCTCTAGGACACTTGTATTCAAGATCACCTGGCAGCCGAAACTGGCTACTTACTTATTTAACATTCTCCAGACCTCTGCCGCTATCACATACAGCTACATAATGAAAGTATGTAACCAAGATTCCCGACAGCTAAACTATAACCATATCCAAGCTTGTTGAAAGAATACTTAACTGCTAGATAGCTGAAAAAGTCAAAAGACAACGTACAATACCAAAACAAATTTGCATTCAAGCCTCATCCGGCAGTGTCGCTTAGCCCATAACATCCTAAACAACCAACGAGCCCTCATAGCTAGTGATAATTAAAATGTAGTTAATAAAGTCTCAAAACAAAACCAAAATATATAGTAGCCAAGCTACTCACCATAGGAAACATCACCCATACATTTCGGCCATTGCCCAAAAACAAAACAAGACAAGAACAGCCAGGCTCAAAGATATCTATATTCAGGTCCACTGACAGCCAAAGCTGTCTACTCAATCATCTGATACTGTCCAAACCTCTGCCGCTACCACATACAACTGCATGGCAAGGCATATAACAAAGATATCCAGCAGATAAACTGCAACCATATCCAGACCTATTAAAAAGAAATATGTAGCTGCTAAATAGCTGAAAAATCAAAAAACAGCATACAATACCAATGCAAATTGGCGTTCAAAATCAATATAAAGCAAGCACAGACCCTGTTTAAGGCAGCATGAATAAACACTGGGAATGAAAACACAATGTTTATGCTGTCAAACCACAACCAAACTTCCTAAAATATGAATTAAACAACAAATCCATCAAAACCAAAAAGTCTAAAAGTTGACTGAACATCAGAAAAAATTCTTTTAACTTTATAAATAGCTACATCATCATAGCCATCAAACTAAAAATAAAAATAATGATATTTGCGAACATTTTTTAAAAGATAATAGTGAAATAACTTATTGTCAAATTAAACTAAATTTCAAAATGGCATACACACATTGGATGTTCAATATTTCTTTCGGTTATCCAAAATAGGTTTAACAGATACTGAATAATTAATACCTGGGGTCATATGTGCCTTTAAGATGAAAATCCATTTCAGTTCTCTGATGGCTAACTGGTTATTATTATCTCCTGCTCTAGGATTTAGAGGCAATATTTCCAATACCTTAAAACCAAAAGTATGACTAGAGTGCTCCATAACATGTTTAGCTAGGGCATTAGAATCTTTCTCTTTCCTGATGTCATAACAGTGGTTATAAACCCTGTCACGTAGCCGTCTCTTGGTTAGGCCGACGTAAAATGCGTCACAAAAATTGCATGTAGCTAGGTATATCAGATTGCTACTATTGCAATCACTATAGAATTTTGCAATAAAGGAAAAAATGCCTTCAGGATGTATAAAACTAGTCTTTTTAGAGATAATTGGACACATTGAACATCCACCACATGGAAAAGTACCCAATTTCTCATGAACAATGTTATTAGATGGAGATATATACTCCGAGCATAGAATTTCTTTCATATTCTGGGAAGTTCTATAAGTAAATCTAGGGTATTCTCCAACTATAGTTTTTGTAAAAGTGTCTGTAACCAACACATTCCAGTTTCTAATAATGATCTTATTTAAGTTAAAACTGTCACTGGTGAAATTAGTAACATAACTTAATTTATCTGTAAACTTATCTTTAACTGCAATGCATTTCTTGTTGCTTCCTATGTTTCTAACAGCAGCTGTACCACCAGGGTCACAATATTTATTTATAAATCGTTGTTTACAATCTGTAAACATCTTATGGGGATAACCTCTTTCCCTAAACAACACCTCTAAGGTGTTTATTTCTCTCTCTAAAGATTCACTGTGGAGGGAAACGGAGTACATTTTTGGGTCACCTTACAATGGAAATTGGTCAATTTACCTCAGATTTTTGGATGATGTTTTTATTTTGTGGAAGGGTGGTGACTTACACAATACATTCTTGGATTATTTGAATGGAATTTGTGATTATTTTAAATTCACTGGTGACAGTGGAAATTCTTCCATCAATTATTTAGATGTGAAACTAATGAAAGAAGAGAGTACTAACAGTTTCACTTCATGTGTATATCGAAAACCAATATTTTCCAATGACTATTTGGAATTTTCAAGTAGCCACCCCATATTTGTGAAGAGGAACATAGTAAAAGGGCAAATGGTGCGAGTTGCCCGTATGTGTTCAAATTTTGATCTATTCAAACTAGAGGTGGAAAAACTGGTCAACATGTTTGGGGCTCGAGGTTACCCATTGAGTTTTATTAACAACATAAAGGACCAGGTGTGTTTTGAATGGGGTACTAGATTTAAACCACTATTAGGTGAAGATGAGGAGAAGGTTAGTCAAGATATACGTGTAGATATAGATTTTACACAAACCATGGTATTAAGCTATGGTGAGACATCACAATGTGTTAAAAATATAATTAAAAACAACTGGACGATGTTTAAAGGGAATACGGAGTTGCTTAAAAATATTGGTGATAGCCCTCAATTTACATATCGGGTGAATAGGAACCTAAAGAACCTTTTAGAAAATCCAACATCTGATAAAAGAAGTCTTAGAAGAGGTACTCACAAATGTGGGGCCTGTGATTATTGTAAATTTATCATTGACACTCCCTCTGTTTCACTTGGACCTAACCAAATAATAGTCAACTTTGTGGCAGGTACATGTACCTCTCAGGGCTTAATATATTTAGCCATTTGTCAGACCTGTGGTCACTTTTATGTTGGAAAAACAGAAAGGCGTTTGAGTAGGAGAATATACGAGCACATGTATAGTATTTTGAAAAGGATGACAACAACGCCTATATAAACACACTAAAGTTAGCCATGCTGACCATTTTTTAGATTTGGTATTTTGGAAATTGTAGGTAAGAACTTTAGGGGGTGACTGGGAAATCAGTTACTGGCTGAGGTTAGATGGCAGTTGAGGTTAAATGCAACAGTTCCCCCAGGTTTAAATGAACACATCAGCTTAAAACCTGAATTGAGATATCGAGCAACACAGTTTTGATACTGGTTTTAACTTTTCATTCAACCTTGACAACCTCAGTTTTAAAAACTTCATTTTTAAAAACTTCATTTTTCAGAATAATACATTTTTATTAGAAAGATTTTTTATTAAAAGATTTGTATAATTGAATGAATGTTTTATAAGATAAATAGTTTTGTTTGGGGAGTTAAAGTTTTTAAGGTTAAAAACACACTGTCACTTTAATTTTGAATTGGTTCTTTTCAATTGATGGTACTAGGTACATATAAAAATGGTGTTAGTACCTACTATTAATTGTTCTGATGAAGTCTATCGACGAAAGCGCTTGACCTATCCTGTGGATTATTTTACCATTTTGGATTGTTGGATTGCTGACTCGTTTTGTGTACAGTGGATCATTTTATGTGGCCTGAATAAAGGTGTTTGTTATATGGTGGTCGTAGGTTTTTGACTCAAGGAGTGGTTCATTGGATGCATAGTCTGTCAGGTACAGTCTGTAGCTGTCTCACGAATGCCCGTATAGGCCAGCCACATGGTGGAACTGTGTACATGCAGACACAGACACATAAGCAACAAACCTATGGCAACCACATACCTGCACACACAACATCACCATTGGCCCATAACAGTACTCAGCCCCCTCACACACACACACACACACACACACACACACACACACACACACACACACACACATACAATGTCAATTGTATGGCTCGGCCTCGGCCTCTGGCAAACCAACAACACACCCTGTGCATATGATGATACCTGTGCCACATTCTGTCATCTGTAACATCGATGCAGAGACAGGCTAACATGGTGCTGATGCATAGGATGACTGTACAACAGTGTAGCAATGGAATGCTGTGTAGCATGTTGTCAGCAGTAAAGTGAAATACTAATATCTTGGAAGGTGTAGCTGTGCAGCCATGATGCATTATAGCTGTAATTAACAGCATTGTATTGTTTTCACCATTACCTATTCTGATTGTGCTGTGGTTGTCCATGTGCCACATGGCTGATGGGTGTAGTGGTGTCAGCAGGCCTTCTACAGTGGACACCAGTAAGTGTAGTGGCTGGTATACATGACATGGCTGGGTACAACACACAGAGCCTTTGGTTTGGATGCAGTACAGATACAAGACTGTACACATGGAGGTATGTCCCCGATCAGGTAACACATCTGTTGCCCATGTAATCCCACCAAGACAGGATAGGTGTAACCACACATTGGTATATATGCAGTCTGCAATTTGGATGACATTGAACATGCTAACAGCAGGGTGTATGTCCCTTTCCCCACTCTATTGCGATCCTCACCTCAGTAACATGAGTGTGCCAATGCCGGTGGCATAGCCCTACCCTTAGGAGGGTGTGAGGTGCTTTAATACTGTGAATGGTGTAAACAACAACTATCAACCTGATAACATACACTGTACAGTATTACAGACAGCTATGTGGGGTGATAGATGCAATAGTAACTGCAATGATGGTGGATGTGTACACAACAGCCACACCCAGTGAGTTATAGCACCCCCAGTATTACTGCACACCTCTACAGAGTGGAAGAGGGCATTAACACATCTATGACCTGTGAAGGACTGTATGTCCACGGGATGGCACCTGTGGAATGTTGGCATTTGCCAAGCAGTCCTGGGGAAACATTTTCTGTGAACAGAGGAAGATCCCTTAACATCTACACACATTCCTACATATGGGATGGTGTACAAAAGCGTGCTATGATCTTCATAGGCTGTGTGCACCTCCTAACCCTCATCTATACCTGTCATGATTGCATCAAGGAGGTATACCAGGTTCAGGTTGTATTCCCTGCCTTTGACAAGTCCAACATTGGCGGGGTCCCGGGTTTTAAGATTACCAGTGACATTGGCCATGGGTACATTGTTGATATGTTCCATGTCCCTGCAGATCAGGCTCATCAGGCTACTGGGTGGTAGTTCCCAGGTGACATGGTGGATTTGTGGTCGTCCTTGCTAACATTGGTGAATCCATTGTCAGGTGTAGGCCTGTTGGATCGTATGAGGGATCCCAGTTACTTACTGCGCCTGCCCAGGGGGTTCTCCCAAGCATGACACTTCACTTGACTGTACTGCATGATATGTTAGTAATGCCAGCCTGACATCCTACAGGTGGGATGGAGTACTGTTAACATGTACTGCCCTTGTTGTGTAGGATCCTGGTTATGGGATCTGCTAAGGTTGGTAGTGTATTGCAGGCCAGACATGTTTGGCTGTGGAGGGGAATACCTATCCGTGCCAGACATATGTTGTTTGGGTCTCTCAAACTCATCAATGGTGCATGTGGACATATATGTTGTGGTTATGTTCCCAATTTCATCTACAGATGTATGTCCATATATACCTATATAGATATATATGTGTTTACCTTTGAAAGGGAGACAATCATTTCTTCGAATGGCCCTTTCTGCGAACTGGGAGGATCAAACCGTCATTTCTAATTGCGCCACAGTTCAAAACTCAGCAAATCGAAAAGCAGCTTCACTGATTTTTGAACTACAAGTGGGAATACATATCATAATGCAGGGCGGCAAGCCCCTCTGCATGCCCCATCTGGGGGGCTGGACCCCCCACAACCCCCCTATTTTGATATTCAAACTCTGAGTTCACACTACAGTGGGGTAAGGGACAGTTTCCCCATCCCCTCTATAGTGCCATCCACACCCAAAATGCCAAATCTGCAATGAGCAAATGCATGGTGACATTCGCTCATTGCACATTCGATGCATTTATTCCAAGATTGTGCAAAGTTGAAAACTTACTTTCGACCTTCCAGTTTTTGGAGACATGATTTTCTCCCTTTGAAAGGTGAACCATATATATGCTTACATATATATAATATATATATATATATATATATATATATATATATATATATATATATATATTGCTGCATATATGTGGACACATGGATGTATACATATATCTCTATAGATGTATGCATATCTATGTATATATGTATATATTTGCATATATATATATATATATATATATATATATATTTCTATAACTATATCTACATATATAGATATGTCATATCCATTTAAATATAAATATATATACACACACATACATCTACATGGTGGAATATATTCCCCATAGTGTTGAATACCTGGGCTGGATGATATGTATGTGAAAACGTCATGATTATGCATATCTGCCATGGCCTAGTGGTAAACCACTTTGCATATAGTGTGCAGGGTCCTAGTTTCAAGACTTGCAGGAGCTGTTCATTTTGTTGCTGGGCAGAGCATGGGCTGTTGGATACAGAGTGATTAAGGCACTTTAAAGCAGTTGTAAGTGGGTTTGTGTGAAGCTTAGCACTGCCAACCTCCAGTTACAGTGTCTTACACTCAGCTTCTAAATTGCTTAAGCTGTGTAGGCACTGCTTAGCTCTGTGCAAACATGCACAAACCTACTTACAACTGCTTTAAAGTGCCTCAATCACTCTTTATCCAACAGGCCGTGTTCTGCCCAGCAACAAAATTGCAAGGCTGGAAACAAAGGACCCTGCACACCTTAGACAGGGTGATTTACCACTAAGCCATGACAGATACAAAGAAATTCCCTGTTTTCACAAACATATCATCCAGTCCTGTCATGCAACAGTACAGAGAATGTATACCAACACCTAGATGTCTGTGTGTGTAACTATATAAATATCTAAACAGATACAACATATCTATATATATATATATATATATATATATATATATATATATATATATATATATATATATATATATATTTCTAACACTATATACATATATATCAATATATATGCACATATATACATGCATATGCCTAAAATGACACATATATGTGTCTACACCTATATGCCTACATATACACAGCACGTTACATATGTGTACGCAGATATATATCTATGAAGGTATATAAGGACATAATTATATATATGTTAGCAGATATATATATCTATATAGGTGTATATGGCCATACATCTGTAGATAGCAATAGCATATTAACAAATACACATATGTCCACATGCACCATTAATGGGGTTGAGAGGCCCCACACACTATTCTTCTCGTATGAATAGGCACCCCCCCACAGCCAAACATGTGCGCCCTGCAATAAGCTACCAAGTACAGTCTACCACCCATAGGAAATGTAATATGTGGAAGCCATCAACATCCCCTGGATACAGATACACAGACACAGATATGCAGATACAGATATGCATATATATATATATATATATATATATATATATATATATATACATACACACACACACACACACACACACACACATGTGACTACACATACACACGCAGATATATTTACAGTAAGATACATATGTAGAAGGTGCACACAATATGGAACAACCACTATGCCTACAGTTAACACCTGAACAACTAGACACTGTATGGGTCACCCATACAAATGTCAATCATTGCCTGCAACATATACCCACAGAGAGGTCATAGGAAAGACACCACACACAGGTTTGCAGAAATAGGAAACCTTTAATTCTGTACTATTACAGTTCTATATGCCATGTCATATAGCTGTTCAGACACTGACAACTATATAAACAGAGTACTGCAACTGTGAAACAGTTACACTAATACAGTAGTCTGGAAAGGATCACAACTGTTGCTGTCCAGGCCAAGCCCTTCAAATTGTACAATAGTGAACACAGACTGGGCCACAGGATACCAAATAATCAGCAGTATGTACTGCAGGTGTGTAGTTCAGCAACCTCTATCTACACTCTGTACAAACTCAGTAGGTGGTAAAGACATTATGTGATCACGTGGGTTGTCACTGTTACATAAAAAGGCATAACTGACACCATCACAAGCACACCAACAAACAGAACAGTCTGTATGGCAGGAGGCAGTAGGCTTGCAGTACCCCATTTCATGTAAGTAATGTAAATATAGGTGAAGTATAAGGTACTGTACATCCAGATACCTTGCACCTCTGATGCCCCCACATTTTATAACAGCCTAGTTCATTTATGGTGCTTCCCACCTAGACTCAATAATACAGGGCCATATACCACTGTTACATACACTGGCCTCTGGAGTGCATAAGGGTATACATGTATTGTGTAGGTGACGCCCACACCTATATGGCCCCAGCCCCACTGTATGTGTGGGGGATACAACAGCAGTGGACTAATGGCAGCAATGGCAGTGTGATATACTCACAGCCCACTACAGAACAACCCCCAACAGCATGACATATGTGCAAAGCTTGGTATGTAGATGGAGGACAGAGGCTGGAACACAGGCACATATGTGGAACACTGTTGCCATACACAAAGCAAGTTGCTGGTGTTACAGGATAGTCTGCAACATACCCTTAGTCAGGGAATTGAGGTTAGAAACAGAAATGGATGTAGCCATGCACTGATAGCACTCAACACACACACTGCCAGTGTAATATCTTGCACAGGACCTATGTGGTGGACGGACAACACATGATAGGCATACCTCTGTCCAGCAAGAGGATAGGCCCACAGTAGTGAGCTATGCAGACAGACTGCATTCCAATATAAACTAGTATGTACACACACACACCCTGTAACACCAGTACTATACAAAGCATAACACAACTCTACTCACTGTCTGTAGTTCCTGATCTTCCTACAAATATGTGGCCACCCTGAGTGTGCAGGTTCTCCTGTAAGAGGTATTGCTACCTGCTATCAGTAACACTGATGTCCACACACAGGAAGGATGTCCATCACACAGGAAATGTAAAGGGACCACGCCCACATGCTGTAGGGATTTATAGTGGGTGGTTGCCATGACAGTGGTAATTGGAAGTAGTACACATGTGTAATCATATATATATGGCTATCTGGATAAGTATATGTACATATATTTCCACCATATGTCCTGGACATGGAGTGTAGCCCTACCCCAGCTCCTATAGTCCCAAAGTCGTAGTGCAAGGGTATGTGAGGTATGTATAGCAGGTATATTAGCAGACTATTGCTACTGTCATTGGGATTGTCTTCACAGACATGGTGTGTGTGGAAGGTTGCATCTGCTTATAACATGTGTGCCATTGGCTACTGACAGACATCCTAAGGAAATCATTGTAAAGTACCGCCGCTAGCATGTAATGCCCATGTGGAGTGCAGCAGAGATATTGGCCAATATATGTGGATGTTTGGACACACCCTGTATAGTCCAGAGTTATACAAATAATCCCTTAGTGCACAACATGTGTACCAGGCCTGACAATGTGGATGTAGACAGCCATGTAGATGGGTATAACACATAAGGACTGGTATACATTTGCTACCATAGGTTTTGCATTCACACACTCCTCTCTGGCCTGACACAGAATGACTGCTGGTACAAGGGTGCCATGGGCACATACTACCCACTAGATATTGACATACATCTGTACAGCATCCCACTGCTCTGTCTGACATACATGACTGTTAAGGGAGGCCCAGCAGCAGTACATCTGGCAGGAATCTGCACATGACATCTCACTGGGTAAGTACACTAAGCTGCTAGGCATGTAACAATGCACTGTGCAGGCTACAGGCAGAGTGGCACAACACTGGTCTACATCTCCTATGTGGGAATGCACATGTACCTGCATATAACCTAGCAGGCTCAACAGGCATGTCACAGCACAGGGTAAGATACACCTGTGTGAAAGTGCATAACCACAACCAATGTGAACACAGCCACAGCCACATATGGTAAGCTAGCATAATATTACAGTATATGGACTATCTGTTCTACACCATCCTCATATGTGCCACTCACAGAATGGCCCTACATATACTGGGCTGCTACACAGTTTGGTCTGATGACTGTCTGTGGTATGGGACATGTATGTGTATGGCCCTACAAACATGTATGCCAAAATGGTACCATACAGTGGGGCAGCAGGTAACATCAGACAGAAGGGGAACTAGAACAATGACATCTACCACAGTCTGTACACAGGCTACAGTACATATTAACAATACACACATTGCCAACATTCACCATCACTACACAGACCTCAGTACTGTACAAACATCCACAGAATGTCCAGGTTATGTCATGAAATATAATCTCTACTGTATATGTGTAGCAATCAGATATGTCACTGGCTTGTTATCAGATATGATGACACTATTTATGATGTGCAGCGCATATGCACCACTTCATGCACAACATATGTACAAAGGTTGACAGAGATGTGGCTGACAGCACATACACAGAGCCAATATAGACATGTTGATGTGATAACCTCATACATTTACCATTGTAACAGGGTTTGTTGCAACATATGTCCTATGGGGGATATGAAGTCAGTAACTGTCACGACCTTCACCATCTACAGACTGAAATCCTCACACTACCTTCTGCATTCCACAGATAGATGCTCCATGGCTAACACATGAAACCAAAGACACAACACTGCCCAGTCTGCAGATGACCCTGCAGATGGGGATTCCTTTTATACATGGAACTGACATGGCAGGTATTGTGACATGTACAACGGCCATATCCAGACAAACACCGTTAAACCAACATTACTCCAAATGCAGTATAGCAGCACTTACAGGCTGTAGTCAGGTCACGCACATCCCCCTCCTGTTTGTTGCCCTCTTTCCACAGTGTATGTCATTAGAGGTGTTGCCAAACAACAGATCTAGTTCCTGCTCACAGTGAATGAAAAGGGCCAACACCACCATGATGTTCCTAGATATTGGAGTGTGTTTCCATGCAATTGGCTATGGGAATGTTACCACAGCTGTTCCACATGCAATCAGTTAGGGAGGGCTGCAATTTGTACAGAGGCCATCAGCTGATCATGAGCATCACTTAAAATACACATGCTGCTGCCTAAGCAAAGCAGGTGTGGGTCTCCACATCCACCAGAGAGGGAGTGGAGGAGGCAGACAGAGACAAATACATGTCAAGAAGGGGTGGGAGAGTAAAGCTGAAGCATGTTTGTGTCACATACCTACCAGCACAGGGTATCAAACCCCTGACAACTATGTAGTGCTATCACAGTTTGATGCAGTTATTGGATGCACCACATGGGTTACCTGCTGGGGAGCACTCAGAATATATATGTGATGGTGAGTGACATCTGCAACAGGGATACGGTAGATATACTGTAGGTGACGTACACATGCCTGTCCACATGAACAAGTGCCAGCGTCAACACAGCCACATTCACACAGGGACATACACATATTGACATGCTTGGCAAGGCCAGGAGTACAGCTCATCACTAGTGGGATTGCCACAACACATCAATTTGCAGGTATCACATGCACCACACTGGTCATACAGAGGTTGTATGGGCAAAGATTATGAGGAGGTGTCAGACATCAGACAGCATGCTTCAGTATGCCCAGGGGGGGATGTAGAGAGTGTGGATGTGGACATACGCACCATACAACACACACACAAACACACTGGGTGCCAGTACTGACATTCATGCGTGCATGTCTACACAGGTGTGTGGTGGTCAACTGTGTCAGCAGGCTATACAAGGGTAGGTGATGGGTATACCTTGGCATCAGGCCACATGACAAAGGTCTGCATTATGGCTCAAGGCTGTCATTTCTGCATTTGCCCACACAGGTGGGTATTGTATCCCCATCCAGTCACCTGGGTGGCTATTGTGTGTGGTGCCCCAGCCATGTATGTGTTCCTTACTCTATGACATGGATGGTGTCTAGGATGTGCACACCTCCCACATGCATGTGCAGTGACATGTGGAACTGTACCTGGGGTGCCTGACCCATATTGTGAACACAGATTTTAATCAGATGTGCCAGTCTTGCCTACCTGTGGCAGGTACTGGTAATGGGCAGCAGGTTTACCCTGCACCTACATTGATAGCATGCTAACAGCATTCCCTGGTGTCAGTGGCATCTGTTCATACAGGGCATGGTGTCAGGCATGGTATGTCCATTGTGGGTCACATGTGAAGGCACCACAGGTGGTGCAGGTGTCCATTGTGGAACATGGGGGAGGTGCACTGTCTGCATGTATGTGCATATTGGACAGATGGGCAGGGTGACATGCTCTCTGTAGCCCACTGCTATCACTCTATAGTTACTATTGGTGGCCAATATGCAGTGTACTACCCACATATTTGCTGTTGCCTAGGCATGTGTGTGTATGAGACATGGGTTGAGAGTGCGCTGTGGGTAATACTGGGGTTGCTAACTGTGATTGTCTAGCCTTGATGTCACATGTATGGGTATGGCTTTGCACCCCTCACCTATTTAACATCTGTTATCCCAGTACCATTGACATTGTGATATATTGTAGGGCCACCATATAAGAAATATGCAAAACCCACTTTACATTGGCCACAGGTGTCACACACTCACAACCACATCTACACAGCATGTAAGTTACAAACACACACACACACACACACACACACATGCCATGTGTGGGAGTAGAACCGTACCTAACTAGTTTATTACACTATAGCAGTTATGGTACATGCCACAGATATTACTGGACTACTCCTTCCCCAAAGGTCTATTTCACAATGAATGACATCAGCAGGATTACCAAAGTAGGGCATTTCAAATGTACTGCGAGTGAGTAGCCTAAAATGTATTGCTCAATACACAGAGAGTGAGACACACATAAAAACATCCACAACCAGCATGTACGGGTATAGAACCCATGACCTAGGTCTATATCACACTACAGCATAGAGCAGTTATAGGATGCACCACAGGGATTACTAAAGAGCTCCTTTCCCAAAGGTGTATTTCACAAGGGATGACATCAGCAGGATTGTCAAAGTAGGGCATTTCAAATGTACGGCGGGTGACTAGCCTATAATGCATTGCTCTGTACACAGACATTGAAACACACACAAAACATCCAGAACTGCCATGGTTGGGGATGGAACCCTACCACAGTTCTAAATCACAGTCCAGCAGTACTCAGTTACTGGACGCACTACAGAGATTACTGGGCTACAATGTTCCAGAGGTGCATTTCTAGGTGGGTAACATCGGCAGCCTTGCCAAAGGTGAGTATATGAATTGTAAGGAGCGTGAGTACCCTAAAAAGCATTGCTCTTTACTCAGTCAGAGACAGACACACAGTTGTCAAGTCTGGGGTTAGAACACCTACCTATTTGCGTTATCACACTACTGCAGTACACAGTTACAGGATGCACTATGGAGATTACTTGGCTGCAACCTTCCCAGAGCTGTATTTCTAGGTGGGTGACATCAGCAGCCTTGACAAAGTTGAGCATATGACTTGTAAGGAGTGTAAGTACTGTAAAAAGCATTGATCTCTACTCAGATGGACACACACACAGTTGCAAGGTCTGCGGTTAGAACACCTACCTAACTACTTTATCATACTACAGCAGTACGCAGTTACAGGACACACTATGGAGATTAGTGGGTTACAACCCTCCCAGGGGTGTATTTCTAGTTGAGTGACATCAGCAGCCTTGCCATAGTTGAGTATATGAATTGTAAAGAGTGTGAATACCGTAAAAAGCATTGTTCTCTACACAGTCACAGACAGACACACACACACACACACATTTGCCAGGTCTGGGGTAGAACACCTCCCTAACTACTTTATCACACTACAGCAGTATGCATTTACAGGACACACTATGGAGATTACTGGATTATAACCTTCCCACAGGTGTATTTCTAGTTGGGTGACATTAGCAGCCTTGCCAAAGTTGAGTATATGAATTGTAAGGAGTGTGAGTACTGTAAAAAGCATTGTTCTCAATTCAGTCAGAGATAGACAGACACACACACAGTTGCCAGGTCTGGGGTTAGAACACCTACCTAACTACTTTACCATACTACACAGTTACAGGACGCACTACAGAGATTACTGGGCTACAACTCTCTCAAAGATGTATTTCACATTGGAAGACCTAAGCAGGCTTGTCATAGTAGGGCTATGGGGAGGGCAGTGTGTGCATGGGCCATAACCTATTCATCTAGGGATTGACCCACTACATGTGGACACACACAGGGTCATATGTCACAGGTACGTGTATACAGCTACTAGATGACTACTTCCTTGTACAGTCATGTTGCACACCTGGCACGTGCACCACATAGTCTGTAATGCTGACAGACACTGGTGGCTAGTATCTGCAGTGGGTGACATCTGCACCTCATGTGTTTGAAGACCTTTGGCTGTGTGTTGGGTGGGACAGGCCTGGATGGCTCCTTGTCACAGTGACCCTCTTCCACACATCTATGTACGTCTACCTTTGGCTTATTTTAGTGTGTTGTCCTGACATATATGTCTGTATTCCTATCCACTGTGTGTGCAAGGCATGAGTGGTGCATACTGACAAGTGTCTGCACTAACAACTGCAACTGCCAGATATGTCTGGTCCACTGGTGTTTGCAGCCATGGCCTTCATGTATTTAAGCATGTGAGCATGCCCAGTATGACCTTTCAGTATGTTGTTGACTGACATTGCCTTCATTTCTCTAAGTGTGTGAGCATGCCCAGTATGGCCACCTGTATTGCATGTGTGGATCAAGTGTCGGTAGTTTGTAGTGCGGTGCTGACCTTTGTGTTGTACACCGACAGGTAGCATGATGAGTCTGCAGGGTATCCATTGGTCAGTTGTTGACATTGACTGCTGCTACATTTCTGCATAGGGGGGGCACCTGACTGTTTCTACATTTCTACACAGGTTTGGGGGGGCACATCTGACTATTACAATATTTGTATGTAGGATGGAGGGGCCAAACCTATTTCTACATTTCTATACAGGAGTGGGGGGGCACACCTGACTGTTACTATAAGTCTACGTAGGATGGGGGGCCACACCTGACACTTGTACACATTTGCTAGGACTGTACTGGTATGTTGGGTACTCCATTTCAGTCTGTAGTCCTACCTATCGTGCTGGCTAGAGGCATACCAGTGTACTACATATCTTAGCTTTTAATTACCTACATATTAGTTTCTGACTTCCTAGCCTTCACAACTGACATCCAACTGCCTGGCCTGCTGTAGTCTGTCTGTGTAGGCCTGGGGGGGGGGGGGTTACCCATAGGCCTCATTCAAAGGCCATAGTACAGCATTTGTTTGTGTTTATCTATACCTGTCCTGCTGGTTATGACTGTTGTTGGGTATGTGACCCCCCTGACTGGCATGTGTGAGTCACTTACTTTGTGGGTGTCCCAGTATTGAGGGTGGTGCTGCAGAGCTGCCTATGTTGGATGCACATAGTACACTCCCTATACATGGTAAAGTACAGGTAGTGTCATGTTTGGCATCCCTTTTACTGTATGTGCAAGTCAGAGAGAGGTGTCATTCCCTGGGTCCCTACCATGTCAGTACATGTGCTATGCGTTGCCTCTTTGCCAAGGCCAGGGCATACTGGGCATGCCTCCTTCTTCCTACTGGGGCAGGCTCAGGTTGTTCCTTCTCCAAGTCACTCTGTGCCTATGCAGGCCTTGGCAATGGTGGGGGGCCGTGTGACCCTGCCCCATGCTGTTCCTGCTGCAGCTGTTTCCGCAGGATCATATTGTGTAGCATGGCACATACAAGGACAATTTGGGAACATGTAGTTGGTGAGTACTGCAAGGCTGCACTAAAAGTGTCCAGGCACCGAGCATCCCAAACACATGCTCTATTGTGATTCTTGTTTGTGCGTGTGCCTCATTATGGAGTTCTTGTTCAGGTGTGTGTGCATTTCTGATGGGTGTCATCAGCCATGGCTCCAGTGCATATCCAGCATCCCCCACTAGGTGACCATGTGGGATGTTCCCATTGGCAAATCTCTGGTACAGCTGCATCAGATGCCAGATGTGGAAATCGTGATAGCTTCCAGGGCAGCCAGCACACACATTCATTATTATGCACTGGGCATCACACACAACCTGGTAGTTGATGGAGGGGAAGCCCTTGCGGTTGATGTAGACCATACCCCTTTCACCGGGTGGTGCTTTGATGCATATGTACGTGCAGTCTATTGCACCCACTACCTCAGGGTATTCAGCTATTTGGTGGAAGAGATGCATATTGCTGGCCAACGCCTCACGGGTGTTGGGGATGTATACATGCTCACCAATATGTGTTTTCATGGCATCCAGGAACTGGTGGAGTACCCTGGATGCTGATGCCTGTGAAATCTCCATCATATCCCCAGTTGGCCTTTGGAAGGTACCTGTAGGTAGTATTCCTAGGCCTACACATACCTTGGTATCCACTCAAATGGGTTCTCCTCTGTTAGTTCTGTGTGTGAGGCGCGGCCGGCACAGCTCAACAATTTGCTGTAGGAGGTCCCTGTCCACCCCATAGCTCTCCAGTATCTCCAGCTCATGTAGCCCTTGGTAGGTTACCCTGGCTCTGTACACTCTTCTCAGTCTCCTCATTGTGGGTTGGTCGGCAGCATTCACATTCTCAAAACCCCCAGCCTCTTGCACATGCTGGTTTATGATAGCAAAAGCAGCCCCTAACATTTTTTGTTTTGCTTTTGTTTTGTAAAATTTCCCCGTTTGTATACACCAGTGGTGCAGAGTTTTTGGAAAAAAACAAGGAGAAAGGTGTTTGTATAGTTTATAGTGGTGTGCTGGGCTGGGCTGGGCTGGCCTGCTGCCTGTGTAATTGGCTGATTCTGATACATTTCACCTGCCAGCTAAGCTAGTTCTCCTTGGTTACCTTCCTACTGCTGTTTTTCCTTCCCATTGCCTTCCTGTTTAAGCCTGGGGACGCACCGTGCAAATGGAGTGCTCAAATGTGCACAGAGCTGCTATTTCCTGGTTTACTTTTTTTTTCTTTAAAACCTGGTGCGTGGCACACACACCTGCATAGGCTTTGTAAAGAGTGCTAGACAGGTTTAGACACACCCCCTAGCTTAGTTGTGCTAAGCTAGGAGCAATCCCGAGCCACAGAGCTCCAATCCACTTACAGTATGCCTAACAACCCCCCCATGATGTCACCTATTCCTAGTCCTGCACCCAGCTATTCAAACACTTACACTGTTGGGACCTGCCTCACATCCTGGGGAAAACTGGGATTCACTATCCTTCCCCTCATTTGCATAGGCTTCCCTGCTAATGCATAGTTACATGTCTCACACTGGGCCTCCCCTCTTAGCAACCATTACTCACTGGCCAGGTTGTCTTCTGCCTGCCATTGACTTGCATGGCAGAATACTGATTTTAGTTTGAATGCTTATTTTAGGTTTATTTTATTATTTTCCCCCCGATCCCATTTGCACACCACTGCCCTAAGCTTAAACAACCGAGATCGGCGAAAAAAAAAAAAAATAAAAGTTGATTTTTTTATTTTTGGAACAGTTTGCAATGCCAATGGCTTTATACTTGGCCATTGGCATGCTTCCTCAATGATATGCAGCCTTTATTTGGAGCTGTCATAGCTCAGTTTCGGATTTTGCAGAAATGTACTCGGTTACTAACCGAGTACATTTCTGCAGATAGCACTCATCTTGCACAGACTATTGCAAGCTTCCTGGATTACAAAATCACCTCATTTGCTTAAATTTCTCCTGAAAATGAGGTGATTTGCATACCAGGGCTTAGTCTGTGCATGATTAGTGCAGGAGCTCTCATGCACACCCCTGCAGGCTGTTCCTGGATCGCACAGCAGACATATTGCCTGTCAGAGCTCCTGCACTAATCATGCACGCCGTGCAGGGAATAGAATAGTGCAGAACAATATTATAGAAAAAAGAAGGTAATGAAAAAAATATGTAAAGTAAAAAAAAATAATTGAAAGTAGAATAAAGAGTTGGAAAAGGAGATTCCTTTAAATGAGCCAGATAAAGTATTAGGACAAGTAAATATAGATTTGGATGCAGGGCCAGATGGAATAGGGTATGAAATGTTTAAAAATTGTAAGGCCTTGGCAAAAAAATAATTTTAAAGATTTTGAAAGACTTAATGTTTTATGTATATAGATTTATGCAGTGGAATACTTAAATTCATACAGAAGATGGAAGATAGAAGATAATTAAGAAAATGGAGACTAATAGCATTGTATAATAATGATTATAAGATTTTTGTGAAAATAATTCAAAAGAGATTTGAAACTAAAATGAAAAATATTATGGAAGGTAATATATATATATATATACACACACACACACACACACACACACACACACACACATATATATATATATATATATATATATATAGGTCTACTTCATAACGTTGGCATTTCATAATGTTGAATTTCATAACATTGAGACCATAACACTGAAAATTCAGAACACTGAAAACCCAAAACATTGAAAACTCAGAACATTGAAAGTGTGCTTCATAATATTGAAAACTACATTGCAGAAGTAAGTAAGATCCCGTCCACCTACAACAACATCTAACTAACAAACACAATTTCTACTACATTTCTGTGGGAGGGGGGGGCAAGCTCCTCTGCCCCTCCACTCCCTGCAAATTAAATATACCAACTCCAAGATCAAACTACAGTGCAAAAAAGTTAATTTCCTAACCTTGATACAATGAGGTTAGGAAATTAACTTTGTTTTGGTATATTTAATTTATGGTGGTTGCCCCCCTGCAGAAATGTAATAGAAAGTGTGTTTGTTAGTTAGGTGTTCTTATAGGTGGAGAGGATGTTATTTACACATGCACTGTAGTTTTCAATGTTATGAAGCACACTTTCAATGCTCTGAGTTTTCAATGTTTTGGGTTTTCAGTGTTTTGGGATTTAGATGTTTTGGTCTCAGTTTTATGAAATTCAACATTATGAAATTTCAATGTTATGAAGTAAATATACATATATATATATATATATATATATATATATATATATATATATATATATATAATATTTTATGCTAATATTATGTATATGTGTATTATGTGTAAATATTTATGTTAATAAGGGAAATAGTGGAAATAAAGGACACCTGCACTCTTTAATAGAAGCTGTGGGATCCCGATGGAGCCTTTGTTTAATGTCTTATCCACAAGATTGCACACTCAGGTGAGCAGCACCCCCTTATGCTGCACTAAAGTGTCAACTGTCGATCAACTTGGTGTGGAAATAGAACCTTTCAATTGTAATAATTATTAATGTTATGGTATTTTAGCCTTTACTAAATTTGTGTTGTTCAAATCAAAAATATACAAAAGCACCAAAAAAGATAGTACAAACTGCTTTAATCAAATTCCAAATGGTAAAACCACAACAACTTGAAATGGATAATCCAATACAAGTTAAGCGCTTTTGTCCTGGAATCTCCCAGACTTCCTTTTGACAATAAAGTAACAACACTTCCTTAAAAAAATAACTAAGGACAAGTTTGACCAAGAGCTATTATTTGTAACTATTGATGTGATTGACTTGTTTTCTAGTATTCCACACAGGGAGGGTTTAGAATGGTTCCAGGAAATTCTGATGGAGTGTGAATTTTTAAGGAATGAGCAGGTGAACTTAATTATGGAATTCATGGAAATCAGTCTTAAGAACAACTTTATGTTCTTTAATGGGGAGTACTATAAACAGGTTCAAGGAGTAGCAATGGGGGCCGCTTGTGCCCCTTTATATGCAAACCTAATTTTGTATTATTGGGAAAATAATTTTATATCCCCTTCTGACTGGTTTGCTAATACAGTGTACTATACCAGGTTTTTGGATGATATTTGTCTTTTTTGGAAGGGTCCTGAAGAAAAACTAGAAGAATTGTTGGTTTATATTAAAGGAACCACTAGCTTTTTGAGGTTTACCCATGTAATTTCTAGGGAGAAGATCAATTACCTAGATATTAGTATATACAAGGATCTTATTGGAAACAGGTTTCAGTCTAAGATATTCTGTAAAGACACCTTCTCAAATTCATACCTACATTTAAAAATTGAAATCCCATATTCTCAAAAGAAGGGAATAATAAAGGGTCAATTAATCAGGGCAACAAGAAAGTGTAGTAAACTTAAATCTTTTGATGAGGAAACTAAATTTATAAAGGAATTATTTGAACAGAGAGGATATCCACCTACTCTGCTTGATAAATTAATTCAGGAGGTAAGCCTCAAAAGAGAAGAGAAATATGGTACTTTGATGGGTGAAGGGTGTATTGAAGAAACAACTGGGACTGTTGTTGATAAAACTTATGAACTGGCTTTCATACACACATTTTCCCCTTCCTCACAGGAGGTAGAAAATATTATAAAAAATACTGGGGTGTTTTAACAGTTAATCTAGAAATTAACAGGACACTTGCAGAGACCCCAACATTTATTTGAAGGGACATGAATTTGAAGGAGATGTTTGAAAGACATACCACTGTCAAGGAGAACATTTAACAGTGTTAAAAAAGCTGGAACTTACAAATGTGGTTTTTGCAGTCAATGCAATTTTATGGCTGATAGGGAAGATATTTTTTGAAAGCCAGAGATCTATATTTGAAACCAAAAGGGCACTTTAACTGCAATAGTAGGGGGTGGTTTACTTGGTTATATGTGAGGCTTGCTGAGTTTTTATGTAGGGAAAACTGAGAGGACAATTAGAACGATGTCTCTCATGAGAAGCACACCACTGCACTGTTCAGACACCACAGAGAATGTTGCAGCAGTAAATTTATATTTTTTGTCTTAGAACAAGTTACACAAGACCCCAGGGGGGACAGTGGGAAGCCAGATTGGAATATAAAGAGTTATTCTGGCAAATAAAATTGGACACTGCAAAACCCCTGGGGTTGAATAAGACTATTAGTATCAACAGTATTCTTAAGATTAGGGCAGCCAACTTATAGTGGGTTTTGTTGTATTAGTACATGACAGTGTGTTATTAATTTTAATTTTAGTTCAAGTATTTATTGAATTACTGGCACAAAATGTTGATGGCTTGTACTGTTTACATTTGAATGAGACACTACATGCAATTTGATGTTTGTCTTAAGGGGTTGAGCCCACTAGAGGACTATCAATGGGGTTTTACAATATTTTTATATTTGCATATGTTCATAAAAAGTAAAAAGAAAAATAAGTATGGATGAAAAGTCTTTTATCATAATAGGTTTTAAACAATTGCTCTATATGTTAATTGGTCAGATGATATCAATGGTAAGGGGGCTTATTTGATTGGCTGATGTTTATATAAACGTACTCTGTGTTGTTAATTTATTATTCTCATGAAGTATGGGAGATTCCCAGACGAAAGTGCTTAACTTGGATTATCCATTTCATGTTGTTTGTGGTTTTACCATTTGTAATTTGATTAAAGCAGTCCATACTCTATTTTTTGGTGCTTTAGTGTACTTTTGTTGACTGTTCATTTTTGTGTGATTGTTGTTCAAATCAGTCTGAGCAGACCATACTTATTCATTTAAGATTTAAGCTGAAGGAAATGAAGAACTCACGTTTAAAACAAAAGAGGTAGTAAGAAAATAGGTTTATAGTTGTTTAACTGAGAAGAACTCTCTTAGAAACTGAAGTGATGATTGCATCTTTTGGATAAGTCTGATAATAATGCTTGAGGAGGCTAAGTGATTGCAGACAGTACGTAGTGTTTCTTAATAAGGTAGACAGATACCTTTGTGACCTTAGGCTGAAGTTAATTTGAATTTGCTGAGACTTTATTTAAGAGTATACCTCTGGTTAGCCATGATCCTGACAAAACAGAATGAAATAGTGAGATCATCATCTAAATGAGACAAGGAGTCTAACTGATGATTGTGTACAGGAAACATATATAAAAAGTAAAGAAAGAGACAAAATCAGAGCATGTTGGTGTTTGTCATGTAAGCAGTCATTTTGCACTAACAACGTTCTCATTTATTTTATTTGCTTTCAGAATGGAAATATACTGTTGGGAGGAGAAACAGGACCTGAATGTGGTACAGTCTGGCATTTATTTATGTCTGTCTTTCTATCTATCTATCTATCTATCTATCTATCTATCTATCTATCTATCTATCTATCTATCTATGCCACTAATTAAGACAGATCAGAAGAGGGCAAAACAGCAACAATTCAGGAAAAATAAATGTTTGCAAAGAAAAACATGACACAGTTTGTAATTAGAAAGGCACAGTTATTTCTATTTTTCACGGATATATATATTTCCTCTCTAGTAAGCATCATCATTGGAGAGACATGAGACTGAATCATTAAAATACAGATGATATATTACACCCTACTCTGGCTGGAAACATAATACTTCACCAACAGTACTTATGTGACCAAAACCTCTGTGTTAACAACTCAGTGAAATCTCAATTTGGCAACTGCTGCTATAGCATTTAATCATTAGTCTGATAAAAAATGGGAGAAAGTGGTTTTTTGAGCCTGCATGAGTTAAATATTCAAAGTCTGAGATTGTGCAACCTCAGAGATACTGTAGTGCTTTGTCTAAAATTAAGAATTCCCTTAACCCTGAGGCTGCTCAGCTTCAACGTTGGTATACTTAAGTCACAGAATGACTGTGAGGGTACGGAAGCACTTGACCCCCCCCAAAAAACAAACTCACCAAAAGTTTTGGCCATTTTAATGTGAGTCTGAGGGTAATGCTGCTCAATGCTAGAAGTCTAAATCTCAAAATGCACTCACTCGAAGCACTCCTTAAAATGGAGAACATTGACATTTCAGCTGTAACAGAGACCTGATTCAAAGCATCAGAAAGCACCCCTGCACTACCAGGCTATAACTCATTCCACACCTTTCAGCCCCAGAACTTAAACTGAAGTTCCAAAGGCGGTAGTGTTTCCATATTCATAAAGGATGCGCACACCTCCAGACTGGTAGCCCAACATAATGCATCAGAGATACTTCAGGTGCAGCTAACATTGGTTAAGACAGCAATTCAGGTCATAGACTGCTATAGGTCCCCAACCATGTCCACGTTCCTGGAGCACCCTGGAGAATATTAGGGTCCAACCTAACACTCTCATACTGGGCGACTTCAACTACCCCTCTATTAACTGGGAAAACTACTCATGTACCAATACACTTGCCCAGTGTTTCCTGGAATTCATTAATTCCAATGCCCTGGACTATCTCGTTCTTACTCCCACTAGAGGTAGCAACATCCTTGACCTGGTCATTACTAACATGGGTGACCGTTGCTCTACACCAATAGTCAACTCCTCCCTGGTTAGATCCGACCACAAACTAATCACCTTAGAAATACACATCCCTCCCACGCAACCCCCACCCCCACCCCCACCCCCACCCCCACCCTCTGCAAAGGTAACCACAATGAAAAACTTCTCCAAAGCTAACTTTGGGCTCCTAAAAACAGAGGTCGCTAACTTTACGGCACCCATGCAAATGGAGAATAGTTGCATGACCGCCGAATCATACACCAATGCACTGTACGAACACATACACAAATGCATTGATCTCACCATACTCAATATAACCAAGATGCTCTCCTCCAAAAAAAGAAGCCAATCTGGTGGTCCCCTGCCATAAACAAACTCTAAAACAGAATGAAGAAACTGATGTGGAATAAGGTGAAGTCCCAAGACTGGAAAAACTCCCTTATCAGCCTCAACAAAAAGTTTAGATCCCTCATCAAATCCTCTAAAGCTAGCTATGAAAACAGAATTGCAGCAGATAGTAAAGACAACCACAAGGCCTTCAATAATTATGTAAAGAATCTCCATGGCAATACCCAGATTTGCTCTGAGCTACTGTACAATGGTACCTCCTATACTGAGCCAACAGATATTGCCAATATACTGGCTGACAGATTCAGTGCCAGCTTTACCCCTCTCTCCCTCCACAGGACCAATCACAATATCAGTAGACTGCCAGGCACCCAGTACTACTGCTGCACAGGTTACAACAGCACTGTTCAAGGCCAAGAATACAGCTTCTATGGGACCTGACAATATCCCTGGCTGTGTTCTGCATGAACTGCAGAGTGAACTGGCACCACACCTATGTGCCCTGTTCAATCACAGCCTCACCTCAGGCTTTGTCTCTACTGAATGGCACACTGCTACAGTCATCCCTCTCCACAAAGGAGGAGCAACTACAGACCCTGAAAACTATCACCCCACTAGCCTGACAAGTCTTATATGCAAAGCTATGGAACACATCATCATGGACCTAATAAAAAAGGATATAGGGAATCTCCAAACTCTGGATCCCACACAGTTTGGTTTTGTGAAGGATGTATCATGCCTGCTCAACCTGGTCAACTTCTTTTGAGTCAGTCACCAGAGCTGTGGATGAAGGCAAGGTGGTTTATACAGCCTACCTTGATCTGGCAAAGGCCTTTGATACTATTCCCCACTTAGGAATCATAGAAAAACTCACTAAGCTAGGCATTAACCCCTATATCACTAGGTGGGTTGCAAACTGGCTCACAGATAGAACCCACAGTGTGAAAGTAGCTGACTCCAAGTCAGACTGCCAACCAGTTATGAGTGGAGTCCCACAGGGTTCGGTCCTGGGTCCTCCCCTGTTTGGTATCTATCTAAAGTCCAGGTCAACATGAAGGGACTCTGGCTGAGAAAGTTCACAGATAATTGCAAGTTGGGAGCTATAGATATAAAAAACAGTCTGGTTACTGGAAAATGCAAATCTCAGGCTCATCTCCCCTCATCTGTGCATGAGCAAGTAGAATGGGGAAAAGGAAAGGTGAATTAATGCACAAGTTCAAAGGGATGGACTGTGGCAACATAAATGTTTAGCATTTGAAGCCATATTTTTTAATTACGTGTTGCATTAGTAGTAGAGAATGCTTAAATATGTGCCTGGTTTTCATGACATTCAAAAGCTATATTGTCACATTTCCACTCGTTCTTGAATTTTCACATTGTCTTTGACAGCACATTGTTCTCAGGAAGACATTTCCATGCAAATACTGAGATTTGTATTAAAAAATGCTACTCACATTTCCTTTCCCTCTCTGTTTGGGTTATGTTTTTCTTGTTTTAATACTTATCATTACTTAAAATATGCTAATCTCTTTAACTCTATGGATTTTTAAATGTATTTAATGCTGTTATTGCCTAGAACTTATGCTCTTTAACAGACAGAACAGTATGCAACATGTCAAATGATGTCATATTATTTCAGAATCACACTTGAAACAGGTGGTGTTAAAGATTTATCCTATTTCTCTAACACATGGATAGACTTTATGAGCTTTTAATTTACAAGGAACACTAATTAATTTCATTATTGTTTTGCTGGAATTATTAAACTTCTTATAGGTTTAAAAGAAAAGCAGAAGAAATTATTTTGCAGCTGGAACTACGAAAATGAGATTTAAACAAGACATACATTCATTATTTCTTGCCCTAATATGTTAGCAAAGTAAGATATAGGTCATCTGTAAATTCTGAAAAATTAATTATCAAGGTGCTGCTTACTGTGATGGATCCGAAGTCTTCTTAAGACACTAAGGTCTTGCTGGCTGGATTCTGCTGAAATCAAAGTCTAGTTATCATTGCATTCACAGTCTGTTGCCCACAGAAATGTGTAGAATATACACTGATGCAGCACCAAACTGTCACTTATACACTGATGCAGTAATTAATAAATAGCTTTTTATAACAAACCACAGTTACTACTGTTGCAGCTTTGGTTACACTGTACCATTTTTTACTTCTTGTTCAGCATAAATTATAACTTTCCTGTACAAAATACTTCTCCCAACAATTTAATTTGCTATAGTCTCTTTATAGTGGTTTTACATCCTGTTTTTCTCCTTGGTATTCTATTTTGGTTTTTGTATGAAAACATCTGTTTGCTGGTGTTTGCAGAAAAATATGTTTTCATTCTGTAGAGAAACAATGCTGATCTTGTGCAAATGCTGACTTGAAATCATATCCATTCAAACTTCCCTGCTTAATAGTGTCATATGATAGAAACACATACATATTGTTTTCCTGTTGTCCATTCTTTATTTGCTAAGTCTGTAAGAGTTCAGCTTTCTTGCTGACAGTGTGAAATGCATACATTCTTGCTGATTTTGTAGGAAAGCATGTCCATTAAGCAAACTCCTTATTTTTCAAGCTATGGTCATTTAGTATGGATGCTAATCACATATTAATAAACTCTATTTTTACATTTAAGCAAGCTTTATTTTATACCTTATTTATTTAGCATATTTGTACTTTCAATCTTAATACATTGTTGAGCATACTCTTACAATTCCCTATTTTTTATTTTAAAACATACTCAAAACACTTTATACTGATATGTATTTTTGATCAGATCATATAGAAAACACATTAGGAAACAAAACCTTTAGTCTTCTTTTGATACAAGTCAAAATGCAATTTTGCATAGTTACTACAACGATATCAAGTATTATCACCAAAACTGAATGTATTTAACAACTTTTTTCTTTTGCAGACCATTCTGTGAAAATATTCCATCAGTTATGGGCTATGTCTACTTTAGTTTTATTTTTTAACTTGATTAATTTATTCTTTTGCAATCACAGAATTTCATTTATGACTTAGAACTTTTTTATTAACTCTTTGCAACTGTTAAATTAACTATTTACTTTTATTAATCATTTTATACCAAAATATTAGAGATAGACTAATATCTATGAGAGACAAAAACTATGTGCTACTGCAAGCATTTATACACTGGTGAAAATATACAGTTTCAATGTTATTTAACCATAACATTGTGGTCATATCTCTGAACTGCCCATTAACATTTTGGTTGACAATGAAGTGAACATATTAAACACCTTGGTAAAGTACTGAACTGGGCTTAAATAATAAATATTTTAATGTAATTATTTCAGTATATTTAATATTTGAGGATTTAATATAATTTTCCTCTAACTGGGGTAACCAATACTAGTACGGATAAAATGGTGGTCCAAAAACAGTGATAAAACTACAACTTGTCAAGTTACCTTTATACAGTATATATCTACACAGACTGTTTGCTACTCATGCATTTCAATCTAGTAGGTACCCTGAATCCATTTTTTTAAAACATGGTTCTCCACACATATTCATTGCTAGACATTAATTTCATTTGTACTGAATTCTTCTGTGTTTGTACATACAAAGATTGTAAAGTACATTTAGTCTAATCTTACAAATTTAGTAACATTAACATCAAGCAAAATCTTGGAAAATTCTTATGTCTCTTTAGAGGTATCTAGTGGAATTCCCACCAGAGGCAACTACATGCCCAGCAATTAGAAACATTCATGCTTTTTTGCATACCAACATTGTCTTGCCAAAAATATTAAAAAATACAATAATAATTAGCATAATAGCTATTAGCAGCTGTATCTTATCCTGTCAGGTTTAATCTGTTTACCAGTATTTATAATGCACTAATACCTGTTTTCCCCTCCCCCTGAAAGAATATTGTCAAGAAGGAATAATATATATTCTTTCTTCCTGTAGCTTTATTTTATACCCTTTTGCAATACTGCTCACACAGTCAGTGTAAAACTGAGAAAGTACCCCTCCCCTGTAGTACTGCAGTATTATTCATTTGCTTTATGCTGTGAGAATAGAATGTATGTCAGGCCATCACTTTGGTTATGCATTTGCTTTATTATGTTACTAACAAACTATAGACCTTTGATCTGATAATTTTTTATAAAGCTTTTGCTGTTTACTACTACTAGTAGGTATTTATACCCTCCTGTATACTTTATTTGAACTGTATGTATACTATAGCCAATCTGTTGGCTGTACTTGATGTAACTGAGGTTTTTTTACTTTTAACATTTACCTGCAAACAGATTATCAGTGACATGTATGCACAATTGTGATGTTTTATTATAATTACCAAATAGTGTTGCATGTGAACATTTGACAATTATGTTTTAATAGCAATAAGTTTTTAGAAAAACTCAAGCCACTTGTCTGGCAATCAGTCTTTTTTTTTTTTTTACCTTAGCTTTCCAACATTTCCTGTAACTATTTATCCAATCTAGGATGGTTCGCTCACATTTCAAACTCTGTAGACCATAGTTAACTCTTTTAGCATTTTGCCTTTAATCATCTGTTAATACACTTGCAATCTGATAGTAAAATGCAGTTATAAAACACTTAGAATTATAATAAGTATTTGTGATTTGCATAACTATGCATTTATACTACATAACTAGACATTACTTTACAATTAGCTTACATATTTTAACATGGATTTAAGTATTTTTTATTTATTTAACTGCTCTGCCATTCATTTTACAAAGACTGCTTGACTAATACCATCTATGATTTTATTTATTTTTAAAATTCAGAACTTTAACTGTTTAGTGTGTTGTTACTATACAATTATAAAAAATTGTAAAAAAAAATAGATATTAGCTTAACTAACACATGTTTATATTTACATTATTTACATTTGCTGTGGTCTGTCTTTTGTCTTTGCATTTTAATAGATGTACTTTATATGAAAAAATACATACATCAGTCTTGTGACTTCAGATTTTTATTGTTATTAACTACTGTCATTTGACTTTTATGCACTAGAACTGTTTTGTTTGCCTTTTGACTGTGCTATGAGAATGGCAGTCATATGCTCTACTTTACTGATGTACTGATAGATGTCTTGCTTTAACTGAATGAAAGTTTTAAAACATTTGGGAATGATTTGTCCATACATTAGATCCTGCTGTGTATGCTTAACCATTTTCAAAACACATATTATAAAATATATCTCTTTTGTACAGATCAGCTGTAGTTTCCTGAACTTTTGCAATGTTTTCTTAAGGTCAGCTGTTGTATGCAGGATGTCAGTCTCTGTCAGACCAGCAAATGTATTTTCTTTATCCTGTAACTGCTGTTCAAGAGTTTTCTGTAATGTTGCACAGTCTTTCTGACATTTTTCAGTAACCTGTTTGGCCGAATCTAAAACGCCTATGCAGTTTTGAGAAAATGTTTGTATAACTTGTCTAAACTTCCTGAACTCATCGTGTCTGTCTTTTAGACATTTATTACATTATTTTGTAACAAGATGTACTAAAGGTTCTGTCAGTAACTGATTTGACTGTCGCTGTGACTCTGAAATTAACCTTTCACGTGTTGTGACAGGACATAACCATTCAACATCTAAATATAATGTAAGCATATTAACTTTTCCTGGTTCTTTACCATTAACATTTTTGTCTGTACAATCTAACCTTTGAATAACGTCATGCAATACTTTTTTATGACATTGTATACAGAAAGCAGTTTCATATAATTTACACAATAAACATTTGTCATACCCCACATGGTTTTCTTTGAAATACCAGTCAAATAATACATTTGCATAATGCCTTACTATCAGCTTGCCCTAATAAGGTTTTACATTTACTAATGTGCTGTGTGTACCAACATTGCAATTGTTCTGCTACATTAAGAGTAAAGCTTGGCTTACACCTGTTTGAATTCTGTCTAATAGCATCCATACTAAAATGTGACATAGAAAAAGGTCTTACCAGTTAGCAAGAAAACAGGTGATCAGGCTGTTGTTGCAGATGGCTGGAAATTTTTTGGAGTCACTCGAGAAGCTGGTGAAACACAGGAGGCAGTGAGATGCTGTGAAAAAGTTGGTGTTCACCTTTTCTTGGAGAATTTATGGACAAACCACACGTACTACTGTTGCAGCTTTAGGTATACTGTACCACTTTTTACTTCTCATTCAGCATAAATTATAACTTTCCTGTACAAAATACTTCTCCCAACAATTTCATTTGCTATAGTCTCTTTATAGTGGTTTTACATCCTGTTTTTCTCCTTGGTATTCCATTTTGGTTTTTGTATGAAAACATCTGTTTGCTGCTGTTTGCAGAAAATATGTTTTCATCCTGTAGAGAAACAACGCTGATCTTGTGAAAATGCTGACTTGATGAAAGCATATCCATTCAAACTTCCCTGCTTAACAGTGTCATATGATAGAAACACGCACAGATTGTTTTCCTGTTGTCCATTCTTTACATCCTGTTTTTTACATTTTGCTAAGTCTGTAAGAGGCCAGCTTTCTTGCTGATAGTGTGAAATGCATACATTCTTGCTAATTTTGTAGGAAAACGTGTCCATTAAGCAAACTCCTTATTTTTCAAGCCACAGTCATTTAGTACGGATGCTAATCACACTAAACTCTATTTTTACATTTAAGCAAGCTTTATTTTATACCTTATTTATTTTGCATATTTGTACTTTCAGCCTTAATACATTGTTGAACATATTCTTACAAATTATTTTACCAAACTCTGCAGCAAAGAGAAAAGAAGGTCTTAAATCAAGACAGACAACATCTGGATTTGAGACTAGAGTAATAATAGACGTTTCTTACACAACTTATAACGTAAGCAACCTTAGTGATAAAGGGAGATAACTATCTGGGCTACAGTGAATATGTTAATAAAGTACTCAAACAGTTTTAAGATGATAAATGCTATGACAGAATGTATCAACATGCAAATGATGCAGCAGCTAAAATAATAACAGTAATAAGGAACAAGTCAGGATTTGTCTTGGTAGCGTGTCAGATAAGAAGCCTATTATCTTATTGCATATTATGCACCATGCATGTCTTTAATGAGAATAAAGCCATTCTGAGCACAGAGCCTCCATAACCATTCTCATGAGCACAGCACATTTCTGTGCTAAAGCATTAGGGATGAGTAGCCTTTTTAAGTGTTATTTTAATAATTTTATATATAATATAGTTTTAAAAGTGATATAATTATTTTGAATTATTTAAAGGAAACATGAGTGGTAATATTTGAGCAGGGCTTTTATAGTTATACAGAAAAAAAACAGAAAGTCAGTGAAAGTAAGCTCAAGTTATTCAAGTACACCAAGTCATTTTTTTGTCTATTTATTGACTGGTTAAGCCCACTGAACACTATACTTCCTTTTCAGGGGCCACCCGAGGGGACTATCTGGTTAAATGATTTGCTCAGAATCAAAACATAGGCAAAGACAAGTGGAAAGAATCAAACCCTGTGCCCCACGTGCAGGAAACTTGTAGAACCTCATACTATAGAGTGTTCTGTAAGTATATAATTGCACTAATGGTGATAGTATATCTGGGTTAGTCGGTATTTAGCCAAGTATATTTTGGCCACATGGCCATATCATGGTAGAAAGAAAAGAAAAGATCTGAATGTCAAAAGATAAAAAAATACAATAAAATGAAATAAAATAAATAAACATGCAGACAATTTTATTGCAGGGGCCAAACCCCCTGCACCTACAAACTTTATTCTAAGCCAAAGGAAGTGGGTACTTAACATCATATTGAAAATGTTATTAGTAAAACCCAAAATATCAAGCATATAACAAAAACTCTCTTCAGATTATCAAGAAATATAAAATGGGAACCATATTATGTAGATAGTATAATATATAAATTCATACTTTATAAAATGATTGGGCAGCCACGGTGGTGCAGCAGTTAGCATTGCCGCCTCACAGCAAGAGGTTCTCTAGTTTGATCCTTGGCTGGGGTGCCTTCTGTGTGGATGTCCTCCCTGTGGTTGTGTGGGTTTCTTCTGGGTGCTCCGGTTTCCTCCCACATCCTAAAGACATCCTGTAAGTGGATTGGATACTCTAAATTGGCCCTAGGAGTGAGTGAGTGTGTGTGTGTGTGTGTGTGTGTGTGTGTGTGTGTGTGTGTGTGTGTGTGTGTGTGTGTGTGTGTGTGTCCATGGAAGGGTAGGTATCAGGCTGGCAACTCAACACCGTAAAACTCCATTGCCAATCATGAGTGGACAGGTGGCCCATTGTGGCAACCCCTAACTGGGAAAAAGCCAGAAGAAGAAGATACTTTATAAAATTATCAAAATGTACACACTACTTAAAATATTTTAATAAACTACAAACAACATAAAGATAATACTACAGACATAAAATGGTCAGTGTAGTTAAATGAGAATAGAACAGTCTATTGAAACTAAAGAACTGTTTTTAGGTTAATAATAGTTTGTAGTGCATGGAACACAGTGATTATGTTCTGAAATTGGATTAATAATATGCTTGTTATGCACCTTTCTGAAATCAGAAAGGTGCTTAACAAGCTTTTATTCCTCCTCTCACAATGCTGTTAAGCACTAGTCATGCATTAAAGCATCAACAGCCCTCACAGAGCACAATAGAAGAGCAGTGGAAAGCTGGTAAACATTCATTCAGATGTTCTGTTTTTTTTTTTTTTGTTTTTTTTTTATGAATTTTTTAAAAGTCTGAATGAAGTATGCAGCATTATCAGATTTCCACTTCTCTTTTTTGATTGTCACCCTCTGTCCAGCAAAAGTAAGTGTGTTATGGCTTTCCAAGATGAAAATGTTTAGTGCTCCTATACTTATTTTTCTCTTAGTGTTTGTAGTGCATGGGATAACTGTGAACATCTATTCACTACAATTTCATACAGTCTCTGTGATCATAACCAAGGTTTTGTATTTACAACATGGATATCAAGATTTCTTCATACCCATGTCTTGAATATATAACATCCCAGTAATGATCAGACACCCAATCATGTACCTCTGTAGTTTAGGTATAGCTAACAACTTAATCAAATATTGAAAATTCACACTTAATAACTTCAGCTAAAAAAATAAAACTGTGTAGGATTTCGTCCACAAAACTGAAAGGTTACTGTATACTGCTAAAGAGCAATGACTGCAAAAGAACTTAAGCAAATGAATTAATAATGAGATAGATGCAAGATATTATGTAAAACGGTGTATGCTAATAAGTCCTTCTCCCATCTTTTTGCAATTCCTAGGGATATTCTGAAACGTCTCCTCCCCATTCACAGATTCATTATAAAAGGTGGAATCACACATTTTGTATTTATTTACAATCCACAAAGATGCTTTCCCTTGTTGTTAGCTTTGCTATTTCTTTGTGTGAGTTGCTTGTCTTGGCCATGCCAAAATCACAGGCAACGTGAGGCATTCACCGACCAAGAAGGCAGAGATACAGGCAATTTTTGGATAATCAGGAAATCCTTTACCAGTTTGGCATGGACAGGGATGTTGCAAGGATCTTAGTATGTATGGTCCCCACAGGGGCACTGGGGGATGTGTGGGCTTCCTATCCCTATGGATACTAAGATGTTTATAGCTCTCACTATACTTGCCAGAGTGACCATCCAGAGACACACTGGGGACACATTGGGGATCTCATAATCTTCTGCCTCAAGGATACTGCAGCAGTTCCTAGATGTACTCCTGGCACGTATGTATCAGTACATTTATTTCCCAGTGTCACCTCAGAACCAAGCCAGGGCTATGAGTGCTTTTTATGGGGTAGCACATTTCTCCTGAGTTGCCTGATGCACTTACTTACATCCATGTTGCAATTAGGGCCCCATCTAGTCTACTGGGGAAGCAGCACCACAACAGGAAGGTCTACCATTCCATCAACTGCCAGGTGTATGTGATGCATGGGGGTGCATCACCAGCATGTCTGCCTAGCATCCTGGCAGTGCACATGATTCTCATATCTGGCACACTAGCTCACTCTACTGCCTCTTCTGGCATGGTAGGATGCACAGTGGTCATCTTGTTGGTAAGTTTAAAAAATACACACACACACACACACACACACACACACACACACACACATATATATATATATATATATATATATATATATATATATATATATTGACTAAATCATCGATCACCTAAATACTGACAGTTAAATACACACAATAAATATTTCAGCACAAAATAGTGACATGTAAAAATATCTAAATATTGACAAAAATCTAACCACATCCCAAACCAATGTTTCTGTATGGGGGGGGGGCAAGAAGCCCCCTTACACTGTCCATGTAGGGGTTATACCCCTCACCCCCTGCTAATTATGTATACCAACTCTGAGGTCACACAACAGTGGAAAAAGGGCATATACCCTTCCCTGGTTTAACTCCAAATCTGTCAATAGTTTGTGAGTTATACATATCTCCTGATAGTAATGTAGATGAAGGTGCACATGATCTTAATGAAGGGCTATCATTTGAGCTGGATGGTGATTTGTTGTGATGTTTTGATCTACTTGATGCAGGTGATCCTACACATGCTGATCTTACATTGCTGAGAACCTAGGACCTCAGTTGAGAGATACTGCTATGTGTAGATGAACTCTGATATGGTCTGCATGAAATGCGCTGTTTTTGCTTTCATAGGTTCATAGGTGTGTACTAGGCTAATGGCTCTAGAGCTTTTACAAGCCTAGCCCATAGAAATGCCATGGCATTGTGCTGCCCAATGTTAATTCCCAGTGCCTCTATCAAGTAGAGCCACTGGAGTGAACCCCGAGGTGAACTATTTCCCATCCACTCATCAAGATTTCTCTTGAAGAGGGCCAGTGAGGTGCTCTGCTTGACATGTATGGGAAGTCTATTCCAAGAGCATGGGCAGTCTCTGGGTTATGAACCTGTCCCTCCAGCATGTTCTGTTGATTGTGGTAATGAGGTTGGGGTCTCTGGAGCATGTGGTGTGGAGGGATTGGGATTTCTTTAGATGTAACAGTTCTAACAGAGCTGGGTTAGATATGGCTTTGTCAGCTAAGCAGAGATCACCTCTTAGTAGATGATATAAGACAGAGAATAGCTGTAGTTTTTTGAGTCTGTCCATGTAGGACATGCTTTTAAGGCCTATGATCCTCTTCATGAAGTACTTTTGTGGCCTTTCCAGCTGTTGCATCTGTCTAGTGAGGTACATGCCAAATGGGGCATTATACTTGATGATTAGCCTAATGAGGGAAGAATAGAGAGAGATGATGACCTCCTTATTCTTGGATGAAAAACCCTTGGTAATGAGATGTGCCACATAGAAGGACTTTCTGACCACAATGGCAATGTGGTGGTCAAAGCAGAGGTTGATGTCAACCTGTGTCCCCAGATCTCTTATAACGCCTTCAGTGTTCAGTGGGCTCCCATCTATGTGGTAATTAGTGGGAACTGAGTTTTTCCCAAAGGGGACGACAACGCATTTTTTGGCATTAAGCTTAAGGCCATAGTTTCAACACTAGTCATTGGTTTCAGTGAAGCCTTTCTGTAGGATGTCTACATCACTTGGGGAGGTAATAATGGCTCCCAGCTTGTAGTCGTCTGCAAACTTGGTTAGCCAGAGTCCCTCCATGTTGGCCTAGACATCTGAGAAGTAGATGCCAAACAGGAGTGGACCCAGGACCAGTCCCTGTGGGACTCCACTCATGACTGGTCGGCAGTCTGACTTGGAGTCCGCTACTTTCACACTGTGGGTTCTATCCATGAGCCAATTTGCAACCCACCTAGTAATATAGGCGTTGATGCCTAGTTTGGTGAGTTTATCAATAATCCCTGAGTGGGGAATGGTATCAAAGGCCTTGCCAAGATTGAAGTAGGCTGTATGAACTGCCTTTCCCTCAACCACAGCTCTGGTGACTGACTCAAAGAAGTCAACCAGGTTGAGCAGGCATAATCTACCTTTCACAAAACCAAATTGCATGGGATCCAGAGTTTGGAGCTTCCCTATATCTTTGCTAATTAGGTCCATGATGATGCTCTCCATAGCATTACATATCAGATTCATCAGGCTAATGGTGTCATAATTCCCAGGGTCTTTAGTCGCTCCCCCTTTATGGAGAGGGATGAATGTAGCAGTGCACCATTCAGTAGGGACAAAGCCTGAGATGAGGCTGTGATTGAACAGGGCACACAGATGTGGTGCCAGTTCACTTTATAGCTCATGTAGAACACATCCAGGGATGCTGTCGGGTCTCATGGAAGCTGTATTCTTGGCCTTGGATAATGCAGCTTTAACCTGTGCTGCAGAAATGCTGGGTGCCTGGCATTCCTCCGGTATTGTGATTGGTCCTTTAGTGGGGGGGAGGGGTAAAGTTGGCACTGAATCTGTCAGACAGTATGTTGGCAATATCTCTTGGCTCAGTATAGGAGGTACCATTGTGCAGTACCTCAGATCAAACCTGTGTTTTGCTGCGAAGATTCTTAATATAACTATAGAAGGCTTTGTGGTTGTTTTTAGTGTCTGCTGCAATTCTGCCTTCATAAATGGCTTTAGATATTTTGATGAGGGATCTCAACTTTTTTGTTGTGTGTAATAAAAGTTTTTCCAGTCTTGTGACTTCACCTTTTTCTGCAACAGTTTCTTCCTTCTGTTGTAGAGTTTATTAATTGCAGGGGACCACCAGATTGGCTTCCTTTTTTGAGGACAGTGTCTTGGTTCTGTTAGGTCTGGCTAGTTCCATGCATTTATGTACATGTTCATACAGTACATTGGTGTATGATTCTGCAGCCATACATCTATTTTCCATTGACATGGGTGCCGTGAAGTTAGCCACCTCTGTTTTTAGGAGCCAAAAGTCAGCTTTGGAGAAGTTTTTCATGGTGGTTACCTTTGCGGGGGGTGTGGGAGAGATGTGGATTTCCATGGGGATTAGTTTGTGGTTGGATCTAACCAGGGAGGAATTGACTATTGGTGTAGAACAACAGTTGGCCATGTTTGTACTAACCAGGTCAAGGATGTTGCTTCCTCTAGTCGGGGTAAGAGTGAGCTGGTCCAGGGCAGTGGAAATGATGAATTCCAGGAAGCATTGGGCCAGTGTATTGGTGCATGAGTAGTTTTCTCAGTTTATGGAGGGGTAGTTGAAGTCACCTAGTATGAGAGTGTTAGGTTGGACCTTAATAGCTTCCATGGGGCTTAGGAACATGAAGTAAGAGTCTTGGGACATGGTTGGGGACCTATACCAGGCTATGACCTGAAGCTGTCTTACCCAATGTTAGTTGTACCTGAAGTATCTCAGATGCATTATGCTGGGCTACTAGTCTGGAGGTGTGCATATCCTTTATGAATATGGAGACACCACCGCCTTTGAAGCTTCGGTCCATGTTCTGGGGCTGAAAGGTGTGGAATGAGTTGTAGCCTGGTGGCATAGGGGTCCTTTCTGCTGCTTTAAACTAGGTCTCCATTGCAGCACAAATGTCGATGTTCTCCATTTTGAGGAGTGCTTCAAGCAAGTGCATCTTGAGATTTAGACTTCTAGCATTGAGCAGCATGACCCTCAGATTGCATTTATTTATAGCTGTTATGGTGGTAATTTGGTCTTTGGAACATCACCTAAAAAAGGCACTATAGAGGTGGCAAGAGCCTTAGCCAGTATCTGGAAACCTAGGGGTGACAGATGCAGGTCATCTCTGGCAAAGCATCAAGGTATGTCAGTCATGTCATCCCAAGCAGACAGATATTGGATCCCTTTAGAATGACACCAGAAAGATAGCCAGTTTTGAAGTCAATCATTTTCTGCTTGTACTGCAGTATCATTCTGGGCAATGGAAGGATGCTGCTCAGGGCTAGGGTCATACCTGCCTGGGCCACATAATCCGAGAACTCCTCCGTGTCTCTTTTCATGTAGTCCAGGGATCTCAGGTCATTCACAGCCACATGGACAGTGACAGAGTCATACTTGCACTTGTTGTGGAGTGACCTGAGTGCGTGTGTTATGTGTCAGATTCTGGCACCTGATAGACAGCTGACTGTTACCTTCTCCTTATTCAAACTAGTGAGTGGGACATCAGTGTGCCTCACTATCGAGTCACCTATGATTAGTGTACTGGGCAAGCTGTTTTGTCTTAGGGGCTTAGGTTGAGGGGCACACTGTGTAGGTGAGCTATGTATCTTGTGGTTTGTGCTGTGTTGTGGTGGATGAGTGTGTTTCTGCCTTGGAGGTCTCTGCTGCTTGGGTAGATTTCTATTGAGAGCCTCCGCAAAGGTGGGTGTGTGGTTTGAGTTTTTATGTGAGAGCAGTGATGGTGGATGCTTTGGAGAGCTATGTGTTGCATGTGGTGTGGTGCAGGTATTGACCTTCTCCTCTTGACCAGCTATTCCGGTCTTGGCTTGAGAGTGCATGGCTTCCAATTTGGATATATAAGTGCATCTCTCACAAGTCTGAGTGTTGGGAGGTAAGAGGAGGGGGTTGTTAATACACTGCCTCAGAATGCCCAAGTTCAAAGATTAACAGGAGAAAGCATGCCAGGAGGTATGGTTATTATTACTAAGTACTGGTGCTGTTTCCTTATATATTCCTTTTATAGGAATTACTATTTCCACTATATCCTTGAGAAGCACTTGTAATGCCATGTGATATGCCTCTTTTGTCCTGACATTAATACATCCTCTACCCTTACCAAATATGACTCCAGTTTGAGTCTGGTAGGTCCTGACTAGTGTTCACATGTAGGTGGACATGACTACTGTGTATACCACTATACTGCTCATGACTGTGACCATGGCATTATCCCCACTCTTTAATATTTACATATACTGCTGTATCTTATCACTTATACCCTGTAGGACTCTGATCATTTCTAGCTATCTGTGGCAGTGCACTGAGCTTTAGCAATGGCAGGGCACATTTGATGCTGGGCAGCAAACGCTTTACATGTTTCTGGGATAGCAGTGACATAGTCATGCATCTGATACCTCTTTATAAAGGTTTCACCATGGACACAGTTACCTCTGGATGTCTGCCATCATCCAGAAGGTGTTCCTGTGGGTCTGGAGACATTGGCATAGAGGTTCTTGGGTTTTTCCCTATACAACACATAGTATAATGTCACCCAGTACATGAATTTTTTGATCCAGTGTCACTTCCTGCAGATCACTAGAATTTTGTGGGGTGTGAGATCCCACCACTTAACTTGGTGACTGTGTACCATTTTCCTCAGGCTATCTCATAAATATAACTATCACTAAAACCAATGCCCAACAGTAGAATGGTGCTTGAACACAACTCTAAAATGAAACAGACAAAAAAAAACGCACTTTCCCCTGGATGATTTTGAACAAGGGGATTTGGCACAGAATTTTTTAGAAGACCCTAAGGTGAGGAGATCACAAACACTAGCCCAGAAAAAGAACTATTCATCAAATTACAAGAGTTAGGAATACAAAGACAGTGCACAGCAAAAGGGAAGAAGGCTGAGGATGGATTGGTAAAGTATATGAACAATGACTGCATTAAGAACAATATACAAATGTAAAAGCCTTTTGCTACTTGTAGAATTTATCATTTTAGCAATATGTTAATAACAAGTGCAAAATAGAATTATTCAACAAAGGTTTCACTTTTTTTACTAACAAAAAGAGCTTTGGTTAGTCATATTTTGGGAGTATTAAAGTTGTATTTAACGAAATTATATTTAACCATCATGTATGTGGCAAATGAACAAAAACTAAGGTGTTTACAGAGAAGTTTATATAATCCACTGCTTCCCCTATATTTGTTACATTTAAATATCATGTACAATCAGATAAATGTGAGCTGTTAAGTAAAAAAAAATAAGAACAGGTTTCATAATTTGAGTTTGCAGGAACTGAAGGTTTTGAATGAGCTTTCATTGAATGACAGTAGTTGCATAATGACATCCAGAGGTGTTCATTCATTGGTTAGTATTAGGCTAACTGCATTTTGAGGCCATTTTAAGCCTAGTCAATTATCCCATCTGAGAATTAAACTCTCAACCTTGTGTCTGTAAGGTAACATTGTAAAGCCAAAAACACAGCATCTATGGGACCGGACAACATCCCAGGCTGCGTTTTACATGAACTTCAGAACGAACTGGCTCCCCACTTAAGCACCATGTTCAATAATAGCCTCGCATCAGGCTTTGTGCACACCGAATGGTGCACAGCAACAGTTATCCCACTCCACAAAGGGGGAGCCACCACTAATCCCGGGAACTATCGACCTATTAGCCTGACGAGCCTGGTCTGCAAGGCCATGGAACGTATCATCATGGAACTCATAAACAAAGACATTGCTAACCTCCAAACTCTTGATCCCACCCAGTTTGGGTTTGTGAAAGGCAGATCATGCCTCTTGAACCTGATTGACTTCTTTGAGGAAGTCACCAAAGCCGTGGATGAGGGTAAGGGGGTTCACACAGCCTATCTTGACATCTCCAAGGATTTTGACACCATCCCCCATTCTAGAATTATAGCTAAACTCACTAAACTAGGTATAAATCCCTACATCACAAGATGGGTTGCCAACTGGTTCACTGACAGAGAACCCACACTGTAAAAGTTGCAGACTCCAAATCTGAACTCAAAGCAGCAATAAGTGCAGTACCACAGGGTTCCTTCCTGGGACCTCTCCTCTTTGGTATCTACTTCTTTGAAGTACAGGCTAACACAGAAGGCCTCTGGCTAATGAAGTTCACAGATGACTGCAAACTAGGAGCCATAGTGAAGTCCCCAAATGATGTGGACATCCTACAGAAGGGCCTCACTGAGACAGATGCCTGGTGTCAGAGCCATGGCCTCAAGCTCAATGCCAAAAAGTGCAGTGTCATCCCCTTTGGTAAAAAGTCTGTACCCATGAACTACCACATAGGCAGCAATCTACTTAACACTGAATGCATGATAAGAGACCTTGGGACCCAGGTGGACAGTAGTCTCTCCTTTGATAGTCACATCGCCACAGTAGTCAGGAAGTCCTTCTATGTGGCACACCTTATCATAAAAGGGTTCTCATCCAGGAAAAAAGAAGTCATTGTTCCCCTCTACTCATCACTCATTAGACCCATTATAGAGTACAATGCCCCTTTTGGAATGTACCTCACAAGACATCTGCAGCAGCTGGAAAGGCCACAGAACTACCTCACAAAGAGGATTACTGGCCTCAAACAAATGCCCTACACTGACCGCCTCAAAAAACTCCAGCTTTACTCCGTAGCATATCGCCTACTCAGAGGTGATTTCTGCCTAACATATAAAGCTATGTCAAACCCAGAACTGTTGGACATGTTACACCTAAAGAAATCCAAATCCCTCTGAGCTACACGCTCTAGGGATCTAAACCTTGTCACCACAATAAACAGGAGACACTGGAGGGATAGATTCCTGTCTCAGAGACTTCCTATACTCTGGAACAAGCTACGTCAAGCAAAGTTCTTCATTAGCACTCTTCAAGAAAAATCTTGATGAGTGGATGTGAAATAGGAAATACACCCCGGGGATCAATTCTGTGTCTCTGCTGGACAGTGGCACAGGAAAATAACTTTCTTGGGTGGCGTAAGCTATGGAACCTTGCTGGCTAGGCTTACGTAGGCCCTTGGGCCGATAGCCTAGTACCTACCTATGAACCTATAAACACATTAATCACTGTACCAACCTCCCCAATCTGGTGTATTCAGGATTTTAAGATTTGTACTCAAAGCTCCCAGCCTGCTCCCCGCCACTAAGCAACACCCACATCAACACATTGATCTCCACCCACACTCCTTACAAAATGTTCTCCCAGCCATAACCCCTTCACAATCCTGCTCTCTCTCTCTCCCAACTCTGGCAAATATATGCTAGGATGCTAATCATTTACATGATAAAAAATAAAACATAAATGGACATTTCAGTCCAGGTGTGGAAAAGCACATAAAGTAGCTTCCAATTTACATTTTGGCTGACTTTATCACAGTGCAATTGAACCCAGATGACAACTCATGAATAAATTTTAACATAGTGTGACACAGCCCTCAGACATCTAGCATAAAAATGTTCATATGACTGGCCTTTTGTAGTAGCAATTTGGTGTGAGAAGTCAGTGTTATTCCACAAATAGTTTTTGTACAACATCGAGCAAGCCGGTCATACAGAGGTCCATTTATATCACATGCAAACACACACACACGCGCGCACACACACACACACACACACACACACACACACACACACACACACACACACACACACACACACACACACACACACACCATAAATCTAAACCAGGTAAAGACAAACACCAGCCCCGTATTCATGAAGCTGAAATTTCCATGCAGGAGCTGTGTAGGCGCTCCTGCACAGAATATGGCAGCCAAGCGATCCAGGAACATGTCGTTTTGATGTGCACAAGCCTGCCTACACTGCTCCCGCATGGAAAGCCCAGAAGTATGCTAATCAGCTCATTTGCTTGTGAAAACCATGCAGATGAACTGAATTAGTGATTCAGGAAGTAGGCAGGTCTCCGTGCAGGAATAGTGTAGGGTGCAGAAAAGTATTCGGCTACTAGTCTAATACATTTCTGCAAAATAGAAAATTGAGGCATGCTAGCCTCAAAGAAAGCATGTAGTCCCTTAATTAGGCATGCTAATGGGCAAATATATGGCCACTGGCATGAAAAATAGTTTATTTTTTTATTTTTATTTTTTTGGCCGATCTCGGCCATTTAAGCATAGGGCATTGGTGTGCAAACGGGATCGTGCTGAAAATACAAAAAAAGGGAAAAAATCAAGTTTGAGAGAAATCTTCATTTTGCCATAATAGTTAATGGCATGCATAATGAAACAATACCAGGAAATAGTGGTTGCTAAGAGGAAAGGCTCAGTGTAAGTGTGGTAACTCAGGAGTAAAGCAGTAGGGTATGTAAATGAGGGGATTTATACTGAATCACAGATTACTTCTAAGTGTCAGATTGCACCTAACCGTGTACGTGCTCCAACACCATGGTGTAGACAGGAGAAGCAGCTAACATGAAAAGGGTGTGTCATGATTGCTGTAACCACATTGGAGCTCAGTGGCCTGTGTTTGCCCTTAGCTAAGCACAGCTGAGGCAGGGGGTGTGTCCAAGGCTGTATTTCCCTATTCCATGAAATGTAGAGTGTGTTTGCATCTAGGAAGGGCCAGTTCTGCTAAAAACTATTTACTTTAGCTAAACGGGTGTGTGCGGTGTGCACCTGGCTAAAACACCTAAAAAAAAAAAAAAAGAGGGGATAGCAGAACTGTTCACACTTGAGCACCGGGAATGGACGGTGCACATCAGGGCTTAAAAAAGGAGGAAATGGAAAAGGGAAACTACATAAGGAAGGCAATCAAGGAGAGCAAGCATAGCTGGCAGGTGGAATGTATCAGAATCAGCCAATTACACAGGCAGCAGCCCAGCACACTACTATTAACTATTTTCAGTCTGTTTTTTCTCACAAACTCTACACCACTGGTGTACACATTCGGGGGAATTTTAAACTGACAAATCTAACAAAACATGTTAGGGGCTGCTGTTGCTCTGATGTATCAGTATGAGCTAGAGACTGAGGGTGGTGAGGATGAAAATGCTGTCATCCAACTCAGACTGAAGAGGAGGAGAAGAGTGTTTCAGACCCAGGGTAATCTACCAGGGGCTACGTGATATGGAGATAGTAGAGCAATACAGGGTGGACAGGGACATACTTCAGCAACTTGTTGAGCTGTGCCGGCCTCACCTCAGAGCCAGAACCAACAGAGGGGAACCCATCCCAGTGGATACCAAGGTATGTGTAGCCTTGAGAATACTAGCTACAGGTACTTTCCAAAGACCAACTGGGGATATAATAGGGGTCTCACAGGCATCTGCGTCCAGGATACTCCACCAGTTCCTGGATGCCATGCGACCACATGCCGCTGAGCACATTCACCTCCCCAGCACCCATGAGGAGAGGGCTAGCAATATGCATCTCTTTCACCATGTAGCAGACTACCCAGAGGTAGTGGGTGCCATAGACTGCATGTATATCCACATCAAAGCACCACCTGATGAACAGGGTAGGGTCTACATAAACCGCAAGGGCTTCCCCTCCAACTGCCAGGCCATGTGCGATGCCCAGGGCATTATCATGAACGTGTGTGCTGGCAGCCCTGGAAGCTATCACGAATCTCACATCTGGCATTCGTCGCAGCTGTACCGGGCATCTGCCAGTGGGGACATCCCATATGGCCAGCTGGTGGAGGATGCTGGCTATGCCCTGGAGCCGTGGCTGATGGCACCCATCAGAAATGCACACACACCTACACAAGAACACCATAATGAGGCATATGCACAAACCAGGATCATTATAGAGTGGGTGTTTGGAATGCTCAAGTCATGGTTCTGCTGCCTTGACATATCCGGTGGAGCCTTGCAGTTCTTTCCAGCCACATGTGCACACATGTTAATAGTATGTGCCATGCTACACAATATGATTCTGCAGAAACAGCTGCAGCAGGAACAACATGGGGAAGGCCACACAGCCCCCCACCATTGCCAAGGCCTCCACAGGCACAGAGTGACTGGGAGGAACATCCTGAGCCTGCCCCTGTAGGCAGATGGAGGCGTGCCCAGTATGCCCTGGCCTTGGCAAAGAGGCAACGCATAGCACATACATTGACACTGTAGTGCCCTAGGGATTGATCTCTCTCTCTCTCTCTCTCTCTCTCTCTGACTCACACACACAGTAAAATATTTATTTATTTATTTATTTATTGACATTTGTTAACCGGGTTGGTCCAGATGGGTTTTTGGCCCATTTTCAGTGGAGACCCGAGGAGAAAAGCTACAATATAGATATATACAGGCATAAAAAGGTAACAATTTCAATTGACATATGATGAGATATGAAAAAAAGAAGAAGAAGAAGAAAAAATAATACAAGAACACTACAGATACAGGTGAAAACATGCAAACTATTTACATTATGTAAACTATATGTTTACAGATTAGAGATTTTGTACATATTTACATGCAGATTAATTGATTAGATGAGAGAGTTCAGTTCAGTTTGTAACCCTTAGTTGAGGGATCACATTATTGAGGTGATGGAGAATAGTGAGGAGGGGGTAGCCCTTGGAGGGAGAGATGAGGTTAGGTTGGGGCTGTGCAAGGGCAGATTCTGGTGTTGAGCAGATGGAGTTTTAGTTTCTCCTTAAAGTGTGCTGGGTGAATGGTGGAGCTTATTTTGCGAGGAAGTTCATTCCAGTTTTGGGCTATTGAGTATTTATATAAGAGTTTGCCTACTGCTTATTTGACTGGTAGGTGTTAAGAAGTTGCTGATTAGAGGTGCGAAGAGTGCAAGAAGGTGTGTAGATGGAAATGAGAGAAGACACAGCCGGGCAAGAAGGTTTGTAGAGAATGAAATGTAGCATTTGTAGTTGTGAAAGTGATCCAAATTGAGCCAAAATGGATGCAAAAAATCACACCATCTACACCTGTCCATGTATAGGCAGTGCATTGCATGCATCTGACATAGTCAGCCCTCAAGCACCACTGTCACAACAGCTGCAGGCACAAGGTAAGCAAGTCTCTGTAGCAAAATAAACTAATGGACTGGAATTTTCTGATAGCATATATATGGTATTGATCAAGCATGTAAGGGAATGGGATTGCTAACTGGGATAGCAGCAGACAACTGACAGCTGTGTGGGACAGCAGGAAGTGTATCTCCAGTACTGCCCTACCCACACCATGCAGTACCACCCTAGCTGACAAATACCACTGCAGTATATGTGGTGAGCCAAATAACTGGGGAGTCATAGGTCACATGCATGGATGCCAAAGTGGGCGTCCCATACCCACCACCAACCCCACACAGCAGATCAGCTGTAGCAAACCATACATAAATGCCTGGCAGGGTCCCCCACATGGCGAGATTCATGAAATCCCCACCCACAGACGTTTATACAGTGATATCATAGCAGGTCTGACAGTGGCAGTATGGCTTTGAAAGGTAAGAAGTCTGAAACTACAAATGTCTATGCTAGAACAATCTGACCTGTGGTTGATACTGTTATGCCTGTATTCTAAAAGACAGGGCACACCACTATGCTGAATGGGACCAAAATGTTAAGCAAATATCAGCACAGTCTGTGCAGATGTGTATCGTGTACAGTTGTGTCACCCCCCATAGTCCCATAGAAATGCAGTAACATGTTTCTAGCCTTAAGCAGCATCCAGCTGTCACCCAGATTGATGGCACAATAGTAACAGAAAGGAAAGCAATTTTTAGTAACACTCACAGTCAACTTACTGATGCCATCCCAGGGGTGTCTCCTGCTGGCAGCCTGGGAACATATGATCGTCAGAATGCACTGCCCTGCTACAGATGGACTTCATCTGTCACACCTAGCCTAGAGACCTCTGGAAAATGCCTATGCCTCACCCACAGTGCCCTTTAGGGAGTGTCATGGTGTCCATAACACCAACATAACTCAGTCCACAAAATGCAAAGAAAAGCTATGCTGATAACTGCTAGGAGCAAACCTCCCAGCCTCAGGGAGCCAGAAATCTGGACAAAGCTATGAATAATGGGGTGATGAAGGTCGAAAGAGAAGGACACCTGTGAAATACTGCTCTAATAATGTTATAAAGTTGATGGAATGATTTGTATTAGCATGGAATGTCTGATGGGTACGAATTCTGAAACTGTAGTGACAACTGTCAGTAATATCTGACTTCAGCCCTGAGTGACTTGCAAAACACTTTTGCTGGAAAATCACACTTGTTTGGGTAACCAACAAGATATACGAGTCATTGATGTGGACATTCTGTGATACTCTGTGCAGTTGACAGGTAGGACTAGGATTTTAAACATGGGAATGCACTCACTGCAGGCAGGCCTAACCCTGGAAGATGGTGACATGTCTGCACCCACAGAACGCTGGGCCACAGCCATGGAGAGAAACACAACCCTTCCTGATCACTCATCCTATGCAACATCCTGAGCCCAACATGTGGCCATCCAAACAAAATGAGGTGGGCCATACATATATGTGTGACAAACACACACCTCCAGGCTGGTCAAACAGTCTGACACACACAAGACCCTCCAAGTGCAGTCAATCATTGAGGAGAACCCAATGCAAAGTACTGGTAGCTATAGCCAATGCCCAGGACACACACACACCACACATATCCTATCCCCTGCAAATCTTTCTGGAGTCTGCCTGTCACCCTGATCCTGTCTGACTTATATTACCCAACTGTGAACTGGAAATCAGACCAGGCCAGAACATAAATGCACAGAGATTCCACCATTGTAATATATCACCAAGGTGCTGGACCATTTCCACAGCACCAGCAGTCAATTGCTTGTAGACACACCCCTCAACAGGCTGGATTGTGCAAGAATGCATAGAATTTGGCCCATAAGCCTGGTGTGTGCATCATCCATCCTGTATTCCTCTGGTAAATCACCATGATGATCTGAGGCGTTATGTCACGAGGTACTGAAACAATACATGACAGTGCCAAATGGCATATATGACAGATGTCTGCTAAAACAAGCCCTGTATCCCTAGCAACTCATACATTACTGAGAGAAATTGTCACAATCACTCTATGGCCCATCGTCCCCACATTTTGATAGGCTATCTCCAGATATCCTGCACCAACAGGTTGAGAGGTATGGCTGTAGCACAAAACAAACCGAACTGGAGTACAACAATCCCTGGAATGGAGTTCCACATGTATTATAGAAGGACATACTGGGCATGCTCATACACTTAGAGAAATGTCAGTAGGATCTAGGAATGAATAGGCCTTCCCCACCCAGTGCACTTCCCATTTCCCCACCTTAGCAGTCCTGAAGATGTCTGTCACCATAGAAGTCACTTTTATTATTCCTACCCTCATAAGTTCTGTGGCGTGTGCGATAACTGCATAACACTATAGTACAAATAACTAGTTAGGTAGGAGTTTTAATCTCAGTCCTGGCAATGTAAAAGTGTGTGTGTGTTCACAACTAAAAGCTTTTGGGTCCATTCAATCCCAGTACACTTCCCCCTTCCCTACTTTAGCAGTCCTTCAGATATCAGTCATCTTAAAAGCACCTTCCGTCAAGCCTCAGCTCCATAAGCTCTGTGACACATGCGATAACTGCATAACACTGTAGTACAAATAACTAGCTAGGTAGCAGTTCTATTCTCAGTCCTGGCAAATGTAAAGGTGTGTGTGACAGTTGTGAGTGCAAAACTGAGGGAGTTGTGTGCTTATAGGTGGAACAGTTTTATGCCATTCCCATCCACAACACTTCACATTGACCTACCTTATCAGTACAGATGATGTCAGTCCCTTATCAGCAACTTTGGCCAGCTGTCAGCCCTGAAAGCATGGTACTGGATGTGATGAATGCTTAACACTATAGTACACAAATGACTAGTTTGGCAGGGGTTCTACTCTTGCATCCGGCAAATGTGTGTGTGGGTATGTATGTTTATAAGCAGAAGTATTTTGATATTTTTCCCACCCACTGCCCTACTTTATCAGTCCTGCTGATGTCATTCCCCATATCAGCACCTTTGGCCAACTCTTAGCCCAATAAGCTCTGTAGCACGTGCAGCAACTGTGTAATACTATGGTACAAGTCACTAGTTAGGTATGGGTTCTACTCGTATATCTGGCAAGTGTGCATATACATGTGTCTGTTTGTAGGGCAAAGTATTTTGATAAGTTCAACACCTACTGCCCTACTTTATCAGTCCTGCTGATGTAATTTCCTTCATAGGTTCATAAGTGTGTAGTAGGCTAATGGCCCAGGAGCCTTTACAAGCCTAGCACATAGAAGAGCCCTGCCATTGTGCCACCCGATGTTACTTCCCAGTGCCTGTATCAAGTGTAACCACTGCAGTGATCCTTGGGTTGAACTATTACCCATCCACTCATCAAAATTTCTCTTGAATGGGGTCAGCTAGGTGCTCCACATGACATGTATGGGAAGTGTATTCAACGGCATGTGCACTCTCTTGGTGGGGGACCTGTCCAACCAGCATGTTGTGGTAGAGGTGAGGTAGAGGTCTCTGCAAGTGTGTGGTGTGGATGGATTTATATGTAGCATTTCTAAAACAGCTGAGTCAGACATGGCTTTGTAAGTCAAGCACAGATAGATGCTAATTAGGTGATATGATACAGAGAATAGCTTGAGTCTTCTGAGTCTGTCTGTGTAGGATGTGTGTTTAATGCCTAGGAACCTTTTTGTGAGGTACTTCTGTGGCTGCTCCAGCTGTAGCAGGTGTCTAGTGAGGTACATGGCAAATGGGCCATAATACTTGAAGAGTGGTCTAATGAGGGAACAGTAGACAGAGATCATTACCTCTGTCTTCCTGGATGTAAACCCCTTGGTAATCCAATGTGCCATATAGAAGGACTTCCTGACCACAGTGGCAATGTGGCACTTGAAAGAGAAGTTGCTGTCAGCTTGTGTCCCCAGATCTCTTATAATGCATACAGTGTTCATTGGGCTCCCATTGATGTGGTACTTACTGGGAACTGAGTGTTTTACCAAAGAGGATGATGATGCATTTTGTGATGTTAAGCTTTTGGCCATGGTTTCCACACCACTCATTGGTCTCAGTGAGGCCTTTCTGTAGGATGTCTGTATCACTTGTGGAGTTCATGATAGATCTCAGCTTGCAGTCCTCTGTGAGCTTGGTCAGCAAGAATTCCTCTGCATTGGCCTGGACTCCTGAGAAGTAGATGCTGGACAGGACACTATCCAGTACTGATCCCTGTGGGACTCCACTCGTGACTGCTTGCCAGTCTGACTTGGAGTTTGCCACTGTCATAGTGTGTGTTCTGTGAACCAATTTGCAAACCACCCACTGATATAGGGGCTGATGCCTAGTTTGTTGGGTTTATGAATAATTCCTGACTGAGGAATGGTATCAGAAGCCTTGGCCAGATTGAAATAGGCTGTATGCAGTGCCTTACTGTCATACACAGCCCTGGTGACTCACTCAAAGACATCAACCAGGTTGAGTAGGCATGATCTGCCATTCACAAAGCCAAACTGTGTGGGGTCCAGAGTTAGGAGATCACCCATATCTTGGTCAATCAGGTCCCTGATGATGGGGCCCATACCCGTACATAGTAGACTTGTCAGGCTAGGGGCCTAATAGTCCCCAGGGTCTGTAGATGCTACCCCTTTATGGAGAGAAATGACTGTAGCATTGTGCCATTTTGGGGGGACAAAGCCTGAGGTGAGGCTGTGACTGACCAGGGCACACAGATGTGGTGCCAGGTCTCTTTGTATGTCATGTAGAACACAGCCACATATATGATGGGGTGCCATGGAAGCTGTATTCCTGCCTGTGGAGAATGCAGGTCTAACCTGGCCTGCAGTAATGCTGGGTGCCTGGCATTCATCTTCCATTGTGATTGTACCCTGGGGGGAAGAGGAGTAAAGCTAGCACTGAATGTGCCGGCAGGACTGTGGCCAATATCTGTTGTCTCAGGATAGGAATTGGTAAGTGCAGTAACTCACATCACTTGTAGTTATTGCTGTGGAGGTTGTTGCTATAACTATCAAAGGCTTTTGTGATTGTCGTCAGTGTCTGCTGCAATTCTGCCTTTATAGCTGCCTGTAGGTGATTCCATGAGGGATCCCAAGTTGTGTTTGAGGCAAATAAGGGGGTTCTCCAGTCTTGTGACACCACCTTTTTCTGCAACAGTGTCCTCCTTCTGTTGTACACTTTAGTAATGGCAGGGGACCATCACATTGACTTCCAGTGTTTGGAAGACAGTGTCTGGATTCTGTTGGCTATGGCTAGTACCATGCACCCATGTACATGTTTGAGCAGTGCATATGTGTATGATTCGACAGTCATGCAGCAATTTCTCATTGGCATGGGTGCAGTGGAGTCATCCACCCCTGTTTTTATGACTGCAAAGTCAGCTTTGTAGAGGTTTTGCAAGGCAGTTACCTTTGTGGAGGGTGTGGGTGAGATATTGAGTTCCATGTTGATTACATTATGTTTGGCTCTGACCAGGTAGGGACTGACAACTGTGGTCGAGTAACAATCCCATATGTAAGTAAACAACACAGGTCAAGGTTGTTGCATCCTCTACTGGGGGTCGTATGAGCTGGTCCAGGGCATTGGAACTGATGAAGTCCAGGAAGGGTTGGGCCAGTGTACTGGTGCTTGACTACTTTCCCCAGGTGATGGAGGGGTAGTTGAAGTCTCCTACTATGTCAGTATTGGGTTGGACCTTCACAGATACCAGAGTGTTGAGGAATGTGCATTGACAGTCTAGGAACATAGATGGGGACTGATAGCAGGCTATGGTGTGGATTGCACTATTACCCAAAGTCAGTTGTACCAGAAGTACCTCCGATGTATTATGCTGGGATACTAGTCTGGAGGTGTGCATATCCACAAAAAACTGTTAAAATGAACCAGGAACAATAAGAGAAGTTCTTCTGTATGTTGAAAAATCCAAGTATTTATTATACTGTTAAAACGTTAGCGTTCAATTTAAAAATGTATATAAAATATACGCTTTCAGCAAAATTAGTATCTCACCTGGGAGGAAGGCGAGATACTCATTTTGCTGAAAGCATATATTTTATATACATTTTTAAATTGAACGCTAACGTTTTAACAGTATAATAAATACTTGGATTTTTCAACATACAGAAGAACTTCTCTTATTGTTCCTGGTTCATTTTAACAGTTTTTTGCTTGTTTGTTTGGTGAAGTGGTTCGAGGTGTGCATATCCATTATGAATATAAAACCACACTTCAATCATGCCAGGTGGGGAGGTCATAACTAGTAAGTACTGGGGCTAATTCCATGATGAACGAGTACTGCTGATGGCTCCCAGGTGTGATACACTTATTGATACAATAACCTGTTGAAGTGCAAAGCCATAATGCTATCTGAAGTGCAAGACAGAAAGAACTAGCAAGATGTAAAGGAGAAACTGAAGGCAGACTTCCTGCCACCTGTAATACTTTACCTCAGCGTTGCAGTTATCAGCACCTTTGGCCAGTTGTAAGTCCAGTAAGGTCTGTAGCACATGCAGTAACTGTGTAACACTATAGTACAAATAACTGGGTAGGCAGGGGTTCTAATCTCAATAATGGCAACTGTGTGAGAATCATGTATTGTGTGGGTTATACCATTTTTGACTTGTGTACCAACCTTTACACTTCCCCTCACTCCAATTTAGTAGTCCTGTTGATATCATTCACCTTGGAAGTACCTTTGAAGTAAGTGAAATTGTATAAGCTCTGTGGTGAATCTGATAACTGCGTAGCACTATAGTAGAAATAACTAGACATGCAGGAGTTCTAATCCCAATACTGACAACTGTGTGTGTGAGAATAATGTACTATGTGGATTATACCATTTTGACTTGTGTACCACCCATTACACTTGCCCTACCCTACATTACTAGTGCTGTTATTGTCATTCACCTTAGAAGTATTTTTGGACAAGGTGAATGTGTGTAAGCTTCGTAGCATGTCTGCTGACTGTGTAATACCAAAATACAAATAATTAGATAGGCAGGAGTTCTAATCTCAATACTGGCAAATGTGTGTGTGTGTGTGTGTGTGTGTGTGTGTGTGTGTGTGTGTGTGTGTGTGTGTGTGTGTGTGTGTGTGTGTGTGTGTGTGTGTGTGTGTGAATCAGATGCTGTGTGGCTTATATCATTTTGATTTGTATACCACCCTTTACAATTCTCCCACCCTACTTTACTAGCACTGTTGTTGTCATTCACCTTAAAAGTATGCTAACTGCTTAATACCATAATACCATAATACAAATAACTAGATAGGCAGAAATTCTAATCTCAATACTGGCAACTGTTTGTGTTTGTGTGAGAATCGTGTACTGTGAAGGTTATACCATTTTGAGTTGTGTACCACCATACTCATCCTAATTTAGTAGTCCTGTGGACGTCATTCACTTTACAAGTACCTTTGAATGAGGTAAAATTGTGTAAGCTCCATGGTGCATCTGATAACTGTGTAACACTATAGTAGCCATAAATAGATAGGTAGGAGTTATAATATCAATATGTGTATACGTGTCTGTATGTATCATATCTTGTGTGGCTGATACCATTTTGATGTGTGTACCATACATGGCAGGTGACCACCTTCTGATGCCATTGCTTTATATAGTGTGCTAATGGCATATGCCTCACATGCAGCATGTGAAACCATTGTACAGGCCATACCAGTCCTCTGTCTAGATGTGTCTGGAACATCCAGATGTTTGGAACCTATTAGTGCTCTGTCTGCCTTAACAATGCCCATTTATGTGATATTGTTGCCAAATATGCCACAGTGAATGTACTGACACATATGGCAGCATCAGGTATCATACCTGACTGAAACAGCATACTGATACAACGTCTGCTACCCTCTCACTTGTCCAGGCTTGTAGGTGCAATACATGAGTCCAGATGCTTGGTTTTACAAGTGAATTGTTCATGTCATGGGTCACATTAAAGGTTGGGAAAGGTGTGGACTGACATATCTTGGTCTCAATCAGTATATATCAAAACAAATGGCATCTTACCAGGTGTGTGTACACATTTTATATCCACTGTATAGCAGTAATGTTTCACACATGTCCCTACCTTAGTCAGTTTGTCCAACACATTTTGCTGGTGTCTGTCCAGACGTCTTGCACTGACAGGTTGTGAGGTATGCTACAGGAATGGTACATTCTCTTCAGATAGGCCTCTGTGGTGACCACTGTGATGCAATACAATTAACGCCACCACAAGTGAACATGCACATAAAACAATATGGCTACTAGTCATAATTGTGTGCATGGTAACTTGCATGCCCTCCACATGCCTGGGGTATTGCCAAAGCACAACTGAACAATTCCATACTCACCAGCTTCAGGCTGCTGTCTCATATGCAGACCAGAGTGACCTATGTAGTTGTGGGAGATAGGTATTGTCAGCAGACTCACATGTACCCTTGGTAAAGGATGGATGCAGCATGTCTGCACATTTACAGTACAATGCCCAATACTACACAATTTGCTGTCCTTCACCATAGATTTGCACTTCTGTGCATTAGAAATCCCCATACACAACTGCAATCTGACCTGGCACATGCATATAGATACTGTACAGATACACATATGTTTCATACAGTAGTCTACTAATCCCCACTAGGACCTTACCTGCACAGTCCTTGTCCATTGTGTGAGTGCCACCCACCTCCAGCAAGTGGGTCTTTGTACCCTGGTGTTGTACTGTGATGGGTGGCCCAAGCTTGGCAAAGAGCTCCTTATTTGGTGTCAGTGGGGGCTGCATGGCTGGGCCCCCACCTGTGGTTGTGGGGTCCCTGGCCATGGCAGAAGCCCTTTGCCAGGAATGGCATATGAGTTTGGTGGCATGATGCTGCATCTGCTCATATGTATGTGCATGCAGGCCCACCTCATTTACCCTGTGGACAGGGTCATCCCACAGGGTGGTCCTCTCCTGCAAATGTTGCTGGCTTCACCCCAACAGTACTGTGTTGTTTTGTATTATGGCTTCCATTATCAAGTTGCATTCCGCTGGTGAAAAGTTTCCCCGACAGGGATGTGACATTGCACATGGTAGACACTAACAGGGAAACACATCACAGGACCCCATACATTTGGCAACAGTATGTCCAGTACCTGCACATGTACCTTGAATACCAGTAGTTAACACTCACAACCATACCAGTAGCCACCACTCACAACCACACCATACCCCTGTAATCTATCAGCACAGTATCAGCTTGCATTGCATTCCTGGTCCTGATGAGTCATATTGCCCACAGTGAGGGTAAGTTGAGTGGATAATCCATCATTCCTCATTCCTCATTCAGGTTTCTGTAAATGGATGACATTAGCCATCTTTCATATGGATGGTGTATGGACGGTGCTGTGGCTTGGTGTGACTACAGTGTGTAATGCAGCTGGGAGCACATGCCTGAGTTCATGTAGGATGCAGACAGGGATGATATGACATCACATGGATACCATTTGTTGCCTTTCGATTGGCAATATGTACCTGCTCACTGCTGATGAGGGGAGAGGTGTGGGTGCAGTACATATCCACCTTTAGTGATGCTGAGCCAGGGGGTGTTGTTTGCCCTAACCCTATCTGCAGCAGGTTGCCTGTAGTTATGTTGTGTGTGTATGTGATCTGATTGGCCACCATTACAAGTTGGGGTGGTTTGTTGCCTCTGAGATGGCAGACATATGGGAAGATGGCCTTGTGATTGTCCTTGGTGGATGTCTCCAATTTGCACTCATAGTTGGCCTTACAATAATCCACCTGTGACCTTATATGCTTGTTCAGACAATGGCTGACTTGATGCCAGGTTGATTACTGCCCCTACTTTGCCCTGTAAAGTCATTATAGGGACCAAGTCTGTGGTTTGTGTGATGCTGCTGTCCAGCAAAGGAGATTATTCTACTTTGGTGGAGGCAGGTATGACAAGTAAGGTATTGCTGAGTCCATACAGCCATGTATGTGTTCAATCAGTTGTTTGTAGTGGGCATGGCCACAAAGTCATAACACAGTTGTACACCTCTCCAATTTAGTAATGATAATCATGCTCATTGTACTAACCATGGCTGTGTCAGGGCAATGCAACAACCAATAGCTGTAGGAATGTCACTCTTTTGGGTGCACAGTAACTAAGATCACACACGTGTACAACATGTACAGTTTTTTAACTGACATTTTGCATCCCATGTCTGTTTTCATGCGGTGGACACATACACCTACTCATACTGACATGTGCATAGGTAATACCTCATATACATGTCTGTTCTATGTCAGTATGGCACACAGTATTCACACTCTTGCTGCGCAGTCATCCCTCTCAACCTGTTACAGCAGGACATCTGTAGGATGCCATGCATACATGGGTGCAATAGAACAAAATCACTGACAGTGACTCAATATTACTGTAACATACTTGAGCCATTCAATAACACAGTAGCCTTTGCACTGACAGACATCCCTTGGAGGATGTCCAACAATCATATGGCAGGAAGAGAGGAGAAAGGCTAGGAGGGTGGTATTGAGGGTAAGAATTGTTAATGTTGGCAGTATGACTGGTATAGGGACCAGGCTAGCTGATATGATGGCCAGGGTATGGTTGATATATTGTGTGTGTGTAAGAGACCACATGGAAGGGAACTATGGCTGGGTATATGGTAGGCAGGTCACAATTGTGCTATCATGGTGTGGACTGAAGGAGGAAGGGGATAGAGCTTCTGCTGAAGGAACAGTATGACATGAGTGTTTTTGGAGGATGACATAAGTGTCTGATAGAGTGATGTTTCTGAAGCTGTAAGCTGATGGTGTAATGATGACTGTTGTTAGTGCATATGCTATGCAAGTTGGTTGTGCGATGGATGAGAAAGAGAAATGTGATGTCAGTTGGATGACGTGGTGATGACTGTACCCAAGGGTGACAGACTGGTCATTGCAGCAGATTTCAATGGACATGTTGGTGAAGGGAACAAAGGGAATGGGGAATTGATGGATATGTATGGTGATAAAAGAAATGAAAACGGTGAGATGGTAGTGGATTTTGAAAAAAAGGATGGACATAGCTGTGGTGAATATGTACTATAACCAAACACACTTCAGCCCAAGGCTCCAATAAAGGCTATCCCTCCAAAAGGTCAAATACAAACGCTCCAGCCCCGTAGGTTCAAAAAAGTTTAATAGTACACTCCCAAAAACATATACATAAATGATTAAGCACTTTCATTTCCCACAGGAAACTTCATCAGAATCTCATTCAAATGGCTTCCCAAGCACTTATATAATTGAAGAATCTCCTTCATTGGATAATCAATGAGTTTTATAAAGCAATAACATTTAATGTTGTACATTTGAAATACACTTAAAATACACATCTAAAATACCCACAATTTTGTTTAACAACAATATTACACTTCATTTAAAAAACTTTTTGTATATGAAAACACCTTTTATATATAAAAAGCAAACTTCCAATAAATACTTCGTAAAAAAACTCATAAAAGAACTTCATATAAAAACCTAAATGTACCCACTGAACCAATGACTGTAACCATAAATCACTTCAATTTATCAGCCTTTAGTTTTAGGGCAGGTACTAGTGAGATATGGTCATGTAACCCAGGGAAATTACAGGCATCTAAACGTAGCTGCCAAATAAGTTCCCTGAATTCAAGTCTACTCTCCCAATCTCCACCCCTATATATAAGTGCTTGGGGAGTAATTTGAATGAGATTCTGATGAAGTTTCCTGTGGGAATTGAAAGCGCTTAATCATTTATGTACATGTTTTTGGGAGTGTACTATTAAACTTTTTTAAACCTATGGGACTGGAGCGTTTGTATTTGTACTTTTGGAGGGATAGCCTTTATTGGAGCCCTGGGCTGAAGTGTGTTTGGTTCTAGTTTTTATTTTACTTCAGTCATCCATTTTATTTTTTTTTTTTTGGTGTTGAATATGTACTATAACATGAGGGAGGAGCATTGGGTGACATACAAAAGTGGAGTAAGATGCACACAAGTGGAATATATCCAATGTAGGAGGGCCAGTTTGAAGGAGATTGGAGACAGTAAAGTGGTGACAGAGGAAAGTGTATTTAGGCAGCAGGGAATGTTGGTATGTAAGATGATGTTGGTGATTGAGAAGAGGAGGAGGATCAAATGGTATGAATTGGAAAAGGCGATTGTGAGGTGGAGTTAAGGGAAGAGTTGAGACAGGCACTGGGTGGCAGTCACAATCTAACAAATATCTGGTTAAGTACAGCAGAGCTGGTAAGGGTGACAGCTAGAAGGGTGCTTGGGATGACGTGGATGGAGGAAGCAGTACAAGGACACCTGTTGGTGGACTGAGGAAGTACTTGACAGTATACAGAGACAGAGGTTGGGGAAGAAGGAGTGGTATTGTCATAGAAATGAGGAAAGTAGGCAGGAGTATGAGTAGATGATGTGTATGGCAAAGAGAGAGGTGGCAAAGGCTGAGGATGGGCATATGAAATGTTCTATGACAGGATGGACACTAAGGAGGGATGACAGGAATTGTACCGATTGGCTGCACAGATGCACTGAGCTAGGAAAGAAGTGCAGCAGGTAAGGGTGATAAAGGATAATGAGGTATAGGTACTCACAAGCGAGGAGGGTGTGTTGAGCACATTGGACAATGCACTCTGAGAGGCTGATGAATGAAGAGAATGAGACAGAGAAGGTTGGATGATGTGGGTATGGTGAATCAGGAAGTGCATTGGCTTAATGAGGATGTAAGGATAGCTATGAAGAGGATGAATACTGGCAAGGCTGTTGGTCCACATTACACACCTGTGGAAGCATGGGGTTGTTTAGGAGAAATGGCAGTGGTGTGTTAGCCAGACTGTTTACTGATATCTTGGGAAGTATGCTGTTGCATAAGGAGTGGAGAGAAAGTGCTTGGGTATGGTGTTAAGAATTAAGTTGATGTGCAGAGCTGTGATAACTACAGAGGGATAACATTGACCAGTCACAGCATGAAGTTATGGGTAAGAGTAGTGGAAGCTAGCTTACACAGGGAAGTGAGGAGTACTGGTCACTCTGAGACTGTTACTGGTGGAATACAGAGAAAATCAGGAGTTGCTCTGTGTCTCTCTGGACTTACAGAAGGTGTATGACAGGGTGCCTAGGCAGGAGTTGTGGTATTGTATGATGAAGTCATGAGTGGAAGAGATATATGTAAGTGTGGTAGAGGATATGTACAAGGGTGGTGTGACAGCATTGAGGTCTGCATTGGGATTGATGGATGTGTTTAAGGTGGAGATGGGATGACATCAGGGATCAGCTGTGAGCCCTTTCCAATTTGAAGGATGATGGACAGGTTGACAGACAAGATCATATGGGAGTCCCCGTTGACTATGTTGTTTGCAGATGACATGGTGATATGTATTGAGAGTAGGGAACAGCTTTTGGAGATCCTGGAGAGGTGGACCTATGCTCTAGAGAGGAAAGGAATGAAGGTCAGCAGCACTAGGACAGAATATCTGTATGTGAATGAGACAGAGGATAGCAGAATGCTGAGGATGCGTGGAGTACAGTTGGCAAAGGTGGATGTGTTCAAATGATTGGGATCAACATTTCACATTAATGAGGACTATGGAGGACAGGTGAAGAAGAGAGTACATGCAGGATGGAGAGGGTGGAGAAGAGTGTCAGGAGTGATTTGTGACAGACAAGTACCAGTAAACATGATATGCAAGGTCTACTAGAGGGTAGTGAGACCAACTATGTTATATGGGTTGGAGACAGTGACATTGACAAAAAGGCAGGAGTCAGAGCTGCATATGGCAGAGTTACAGATGTTATGATTTGCACTGGGTGTGACATGGGTTCACAGGTTTAGCAATGTGTATATGACAGGCTCAGGCTCTGTGTCACAATCATCCCCATGGGTTATTCCTTATCTGGTGTTAAAAGGAGGAATGTAGGCCCACCCCACCCCAGTACTGCTTGGGCCAATTGCATTCAGATTGGTCTTTGCTCTGGCACATCCTTTCCTATCATTGATCCTCTTCTTGCACTGCATTAATGAGAAGCAACTTCTACCAATAGTATTTGTATCCATAACCACACAATTCCAGGTCTATGACCTCTCAGCTTGTTTGGGTCCCCCTTTTACAAAAAGGCATTTGCTGTATGTCCTAAAGATTGCCATGAGGAAGTGTTTCTTCTCATGGCAAAAATTGTCCTTTCTCTGTGTAGATCCTTGCTACTGTTTCAGTAATGTATTTAAACAACAATCAAAAAATCATACACTGAAGCCTCTAACCCGCTCATCAGCTAAACTGCAAAGCAATGAATGTGTTCCTGCTTTCATCACAAATAAATCAAAGATTTGAGTGAAAAAACAGGTTTGGTGACACAATACTGATACCCATATACACATGCAAAGCCTCAATCCAGCAAATTGTGATTTAGTAATCTGTGCATCATCATTAACGTATTCATACTAATATTACAAGCACAGACTTGTATCCTCCCCCTAACACTTTCCTGCATTAATACAGTCATTTTCCATTCAGGAGGGACACTTAGAAATCGCCCAGTAAAACAGCATGAATCTTGACACAACAACACATTCTTAAAAATGCAGTACTTCAGACTGCAATAACATCAGATTAAGTGCTTATGTCATGAGCAGCATAATCACTACATGCCACCAAAATTAATTTCCAAAACATCTTTCAAATTGCCATTATGACTACTTCAATATGCATTTCCAGTTCTGCTGTCATGAATTTTCATTCAGAAATGGCACTCAGTTAATCAGTATTGATATGAGTCATCCACACATGACCCTCAGATCAATAAAAAGCATGATTCTAGAAGCAAACACTAGAATCCACTGTCAATATGAACTGCTTCCTAATAACTTCTAACATTTTTGCTGTTTATGTTTTACTTGATTAATTGTGCAGTTTCCTAAAAGATTTGCTGCTTATCTCAACTGATTGCAAGTTAGTATAGTGGTCATGAACTTATTTGCATAAATTAAGGGTCACTTATGCATGTTGTATGCAAATAAGGCTTTTTTACTCAGATCTATATGAATCTCAGTAATACGTCAGCTTGTAAATAAACTTATCTGTGCAAGCAGGCTTCAGGTAGTCTTGAACTTGCTGAGATGAGTTGTGGAGACTTCTGCAGTCCTGAGCTCCCCTTGTGAACATCTAAACAGCTCTAGTAGTTCTCTAATGTTCCTATGTTTGGAAAAGGGAAAAAGGACACACAGACAAACCATTCAGTAAAAACTGCAAGAAAATCTCAGCCAAATTCTAAGCTTGTTTCCTGCCTTTCCTATAAGTAGTCTAGTCCAGATACAGATTTGCTGTATCCAGGACTGTTGGCAAGCTTCTGAGCCCCCCCCCCCCACCAAGACTTTCTGTGTTAGAGGGAAGCCTTCTAGCTTATCAGTGGGAGTGATAAGCACTATGTAGCCTATCTACCACAAGAGGAGTGGTTTCGGGCCCAGAAATTGTAGTTTATTGACCGTTTGGGCAGTTTTTCCATCTCTTTCAACTCTTTCAATTTTGTGGTTTAAAAGACCACATTTGTGCTTGTTTCCCTCCTTTCCTGTCAGTAATCTAGTCCAGGTACAGATTTGCTGTATCCAGGACTGTTTGTAAGCTTCTGAGCCTCCCAAGCCATTCTGTGTCGGAGAGAAGCCTTCTAGCTTGTCAGTGGGAGTGGTAAGCACTAGGTAGCCTATCTACCACAAGATGAGTAGTTTCTGGCCCAGAAATTGTAGTTTATTGGCTGTTTGGGCAGTTTTTCCATCTCTTTCAACTTTCTGGTTTAAAAGCCCATGTTTGTGCTTCACCCACCTTTCCTGTAACTAGTCTAGTCCAGATACAGATTTGCTGTATACAGGACTGTTTGTAAGCTTCTGAGTAGTGCCAAAGTCTGCTCTTCAATTTTTCCCCTAGATCTGCTAGTTCTCTCCTCTCCTATACTTTTACTAGCTTATTAGTTTAGCACTTTACCAGACTTCTTGTAGCAATTATTGTAGCACACAAAAGTGCTACCAGCACTAAACGTTCTACAAGGAAACAGCTCCAGTACTTATTATTAATGTCCACCCCTCCAAGCATGTCTAAAGGTCAGTTCCCTGTGCTTTTTCCTATTAACCTGGTGAACTTGGGCATCCTAAGGCAATGTAGCAACTGTCTCATGTACACTGACAACCCTCTCCCCTTACCTCCCAACACTCAGACTTGTGAGAGATGCACTTATATATCCAAAGTGGAAGCCACGTACTCTCCAGCCAAGACCGGAATACCAGGTCAAGAAGAGAAGGTCAACACTTGTACCACACCACATGGAGCACATAGCCCTCCAGAATACACACCAGCACTGCTTTCACATAAAAACACAAACCACGCACCCACCTTCATGGAGGTTTTCAATAAAAATCTACCCAGACAGCAGAGACCTCCAAGGCAGACACATAACTCTCCTAAACAGTGGGCCACTCAACCAAAGACCCTAAGGTAAAACAGCATGCCCAACTCACAAGTCATAGGTGAACGATAGTGAGGCACACTGATGTCCCACTCACTAGGTTGAATAAGGAAAAAGTAACAGTCAGCTGCCTGTCAAGTGCCAGGATCTGCCACATAACACATGTACTCAGGTCCCTCAACAACAGGTACAAATATGACTGTCATTGTGCATGTGGGTGTGAATGGCCTGAGATGTACCTCCCTGGACTACATGAAAAGAGACATGGAGGAGCTCTTTGTAGCCCAGGCAGGTATGACCCTAGCCCTGAGCAGCATCCTGCCATCACCCAGAATGATACCACAGTACAAGCAGAAAATGATTGATTTCAACAATTGGCTAAGTTTCTGGTGTCATTCTAAGGGGATCCAGTATCTGTCTGCCCGGGATGACATGACTGACAGACCTCAATGCTTTGCCAGAGATGGCCTGCATCTGTCACCCTTGGGCTTCCGGATACTGGCCAAGGCTCTTGCCACACCTATAGTGCCTTTTTAGGTGGTGTTCCAAACAACAAATTGCCACCATAACAGCTACAAACAAATACAATATGAGGGTCATGCTGCTCAACGCTAGAAGTCTAAATCTCAAAATGCACTCGCTCAAAGCACTCCTTAAAATGGAGAACATCAACATTTGTGCTGTAACAAAGACCTGATTCACGGCAGCAGAAAGCACCCTGCACTACCAGGCTATAACTCATTCCACACCTTTCGGCCCCAGAACTTGAACCGAAGCTCCAAAGGTGGTGGTGTTTCCATATTCATAAAGGATGCACACATCTCTAGACTGGTAGCCCAACATAACTTATCTGAGAAACTTCAGGTGCAGCTAACATTGGGTAAGACACCAATTCAGGTCATAGCCTGCTATAGGTCCCCAACCATGTCCCAAGACTCACATTCCACGTTCCTAAACACCCTGGAGAATATTAGGGTCTACCGAACACTCTCATGCTGGGTGACTTCAACTACCCCTCCATTAACTGGGAAAACTACACATGTACCAATACACTTGCCCAACATTTCCTGGAATTCATTAATTCCAATGCCCTGGACCAGCTTGTTCTTACCCCCACTAAAGGTAGCAACATCCTTGACCTGGTCATTACTAACATGGGCAACCATTGCTCTACACCAATACTCAACTCCTCCCTGGTTAGATCCGACCACAAACTAATCACCTTGGAAATCCACATACCTCCCACCCCACCCCACCCCCCTGCAAAGGTAACCACGATGAAAAACTTCTCCATATCTAACTTTGAGCTCCTAAAAACAGAGCAGGCTAACTTCACAGCACCCATGCAAATGGAGAATAGTTGCATGACCGCTGAATCATACACCAATGCACTGTACGAACACATACACAAATGCATGGATCTCACCATACCCAATAGAACCAAGATGCTCTCCTCCAACAAAAGGAAGCCAATCTGGTGGTCCCCTGCCATAAACAAACTCTACAACAGAAGGAGCAAACTGATGCAGAATAAGGTAAATTCCCAAGACAGGGAAAAACTCCCTTATCAGCCTCAACAAAAAGTTGAGATCCCTCATCAAATCCTCTAAAGGTAGCTATGAAAACAGAATTGAAGCAGATAGTAAAGACAATCACAAGGCCTTCTATAGTTATGTAAAGAATCTCCACGGCACTTCCTAGATTTGCTCTAAGCTACTGCACGATGGTACCTCCTATACCGAGCCAACAGATATTGCCAATATACTGGCCGACAGATTTAGTGCCAACTTTACCCCTCTTGTCCCCCCAAAGGACCAATCACAATATCAGTAGATTGCCAGGTACCCAGTATTACTGCTGCACAGGTTAAAACAGCACTGTCCAAGGCCAAGAATACAGCTTCTATGGGACATGGCAACATCCCTGGCTGTGTTCTACATGAACTACAGAGTGAACTGGCATCTCACCTGTGTACCCTATTCAGTCACAGCCTCACCTCAGACTTTATCCCTACCAAATGGTGCACTGCTACAGTCATCCCTCTCCAAAAAGGAGGAGTGAGAACAGACCCTGGGAACTATCTCCCCATTAGCCTGACAAAGTCACAAACAATGTTCAGTGCCTCACCAAAGTTCAGTCAGATGAAGTGAAATCGAAAATCCAAAAGTCACAAAAGACTGAACACTGCTGGAGTCAAACACCTTCTGTTTATTTAAAACACCAAACACATAAAGGATGAGCTTTCGGGCCTCTGCCCTTCATCAGATAAAGCTTCTCACATAGTCCAAACAATTTAAAATACATGTTAACCAATGAAATTCAGTTAAAAATCAATGAAAAACCCGCCTATTTTTAAGGGTGGGTTTCATGGGAATGACTTCATTGAGCCCAGGACTCCTATGTGCCATAAGTTCAACAATCCATTTTGATTCAGCTAGTTCAGTCAGCTGTTTAATGTCACCCCCTCTTTTACTCAATCTCACATTCACTATCACTCTGAATTTAAAACCATGTAAAGGATGGGCTTCCAGGTGTCTAAATAGTGCATTATGCGTATCCCCATTCCTAATAGAAGAGAGGTGCTGTAGTGGTTTATTTGGCAGAGTGTCATTCCTGCACCAGTTTTTATGTAGGCAAGACTAACTGTATGTTTAAGGTCAGGATACTACAGCACCTCTCTTCTATTAACATGGTAACCTCAAGTGTTTCAGCTACTTGACTTCTGAATATCCATTACTTTTTTACTATTTAAGTCTTTATGGTTACATTCAGGCCAATAAAGCCAAATTCCTATTAGTTGTGGACATGCATTTTTCATCCATTTTATTAATCTCATCGGCACAACAAAAATGGATACTTTGGCTTTACCTCAGAAACACAGGATATTTAAACCCACATAATGCCCATAAAGATTAAGCTGTCTGCAAAGTATCCCAACTAGCATCCAAACTAAAGGGTAAAAAGGACAAACAGACAAACCATCCAGAAAAACTGCAAGAAAAACTTAGCTAAGCTAGAGTTTTCACGTAAAAACTGCAAGAAAAACTTAGCCAAGCTAAAAGTACAGCATAAATATTACTGAAAATAAAAAAGAATGCCATCAAGGTTGTATCTGTGTCAACAAGGAACTGCTGTGCAGTAAAGAAGTTTCATAGGTAGTTACAATGCTTGCAGTCCTGTAGACCATTGAGAAGGCTAGCCCAAATGTTGCAGTTGCCCCCAAGAACCGTATACAATCACACAGTAGGCAAATATAGGCTATGGGATTCAAATCTCGCAGCAGTGGAACTACAGATCACAGCCATAACCCTTTGCACCAACTGCCAGATATATGGGATTAATGACCAGCTCTGTGATACAGTCACAAGGCTTCCATGATATAATTTGCATTTTTGCTTAATGAAATGTTCTATTTTAATTATAATCCTTGCAATTTCTTTACTATTTTAGTTGCCAACTGAAGAAGGTCCAAATGGGTTTGTCTGGTCAATTGATAAAAATAAGAAGACATAGTTACGTCATCCCTTATGTCACGTTAGCTTTCCCAGTTTCTTCACATACTAAAATCTGTTGCTTCACCATGGCAGTATGACAATTGTATCTACTGTCTGGACTGCAGACTTTAAAGCACAAATACTACTGCCTTGTTATGAGATACCTTTTGTCCGTCTCAGCAGCAGCAGCATGACTCCTTCTAGTCCTTTTGGTGGCCACATATTACAAGTGACATCAACTGCCATAGCTCTAAAACTAACATACATGTAGATACACACACACACACACACACACACACACACACACACACACACACACACACCAGTTACGATATATATTATATCTGACGAATATAAATATTCTATTTTCAGTTTCATTATATTTTTCATTTTTTTTTCCTTACTGTCTGGGGTAATGTCTGAAGATGATACACTTGGATTAATCCATGTACCGGAGCAATAAAAGAATAAACAAACACAATTACAGTGACTGTCTTGCATCTGTTCATCATTTTCTTCAAATAAACTGTAGGTCAGATCACTACATACCAGCATCTTAAATATCACACCAGTGTCCCCTATAGAATGTCACCTGTTTCTCTTAGCAGCAGCAGGCCTCCTTCCATTCTGTTCACTAGCCACACATTGTGAGCTACATCATTGTTTTAGTTCAAAAAAGGATTCTTGCTATGCAGAGAAGACGTTATCCAATATTGCCAAGTCAAATTTTAAAGCATATTAGTAAAAGTTTAAACTGATCTTTAATTAACAAATATTTTACACCCCAGTGAGATCAGTTCACTTACTTTCACTGTTTTACCTTTCCAGTCTTTATGTTGATCTAAAGTTATTGATTTAGTAAGTTACTTTCTCTCTCTCTCTCTTTTTTTTTTATTTTTTAATTTTTTTTTGAAGAGAGATGAACAGTTGTATGTGCCAATGGATAATTAATGTAGTAACATACCATTAACGTTGCCTTTTCTGGTGGCACTTCTTTCCATGTGTAGCGTTCCTTAAAGAATTATCACAATATTTTGTAAAACCTATCATCTGACAGAAAAGTCCTGAACCAATTCAAGAATGAATATTTAGGAATATGCACTATACATTCAATGAGGTAGTTTTTTGTATCTTATTATTCTGAGATTGGCAGAACCAACATGTAGGCTTCAGAGTACCATTTCTAGTCATGTCTTTACTCTCCTGGATAATCAGCTGTCCTCCCCACCCCCACACTATTCCTTCTCTCAAACTGCAAAGTTTTTCCTGTCATCAGTAACACCAGAATGTTGCTCTTTTTTATAACTGTTACTGTGAATCCTTAACCTTTTCTTTTCAGTAACCTTGCTCATGCAAGTTAATAATGTCATACCCCCTCATCCACTTTCATACTCAGTCTCCTAGATGTTTACATATTTTAGGATTTTTTATTTCTGTCAGCATTAATACTTGATCTCTTTTCTCTTATTTGTACTCCTGTTCTCTCTCTTCTATAACTGGTTTACCCTAAGTATATCCTTCTTCAGTGCAATCCCCTTTCTTAATTTTCCTTCTTTGATAACTGCTACTTGTCACACACATCTATACACCTAGTCTGTGTTGAATCTGAATTCACTGTACTTCAAATATTGTTTGTACTTACAGCCTTCTTCTTTTTCTTTTAGCTGCTCCCATTAGGGGTTGCCACAGCAGATCATCTGAAATAAATTGTTTGTACATAACAATGTGTCTGCTAAAAATCTTCCTCTAAATTTTTCTATCAGTAAATATGTTTGGGGGGGTGTGGCTAGGATGCTGAATTGATAGCTGCACTTCATTTCAGCTCTCTTACCTCAATACAATTCTTGACAGGAATTTTACAAAATAATATTTAATTTGAAGAAATTTTTATTACTAACTTATTTCTAATAACTCTGAGCATCTATAACAAAAATTTTATTGTCAGAACTTGAATAATTCCTGTCAAATTAATTACTGGAAAATCAGCACCAATATCAGTTTTACAGCATGAGTCGTCTAAGGAATACAGCACAAGACTCTTCTCTCAAAAAAGACCTGCAGTCTCTCATTACAAATATACAGGAACTTACAATAAAAATCGACAAGATGGACAATAAAATAGATACTTTTAAAGAAAAGTGCTCACAACAACTGGAACAGCTTCAAGAAATGTTTACACAGCAGAAAGGACAGATATCACTTATTGAACAGTCATTAAGTGACATTGACACTAGAGTCCAAATAGAAGAACAACAAACTGAATTCTTACTTCAACAGAATACATATTTACTAGAAAAGCTTGATGATATGGAAAATCGAACAAGAAGAAATAATATTAGAATATATGGTCTACCAGAAAAATCTGAAGGGGACAATATGATAAACTTTCTTACCACCTGGATACCAGATGTAACAAAAATACCTGAAGCTCTTTCATATGGTATAGAACGGGCACATAGATCACTAGCAACTTCTGGAAATGCTTCTTCTCTGGGTAAGAACAAGCCGAGATCTATAATTGTGAGACTTTTTTCTACACAAGATAAAGATCTTATATTAAGAAATGCTTGGGCAAATTCTCCCATCAAATACAATGATTCATTAATAAGATTTGAGAATGATTATTCTACAAAGGTGGTTTCAAAAAGAAAAGAATTTCTACCAATAAAAAAAAACCTTGAAGAAAAAGCAACTGAAAGTCCATCTTTTATTCCCAGCAAGACTGAAAGTTTTTCTACCAAATGGAATAAAAATCTTTGAAACAGTAGATTCAGCAATAAAATACCTTACCAACAACAACATCCTAACACATGAAGAATCTATGGACTGGACAATAAGTACACAAGAGAAATGCTGAAGTAAATAATTGGAAAACTGTTGAGCAAAAGAAAAAAAACTAAAGGACAAATAATCTTACATATGTTATATTCTGTAAAAATCTAAATAATAATACTAACAACAAAAGAAAAGTTCTTACTGTCTTCAAGTTACACCAAAACAGGTACTGTTTTCAATTATATTTTAAATGTCAAAATTAGCATAAATGTAAATACATTTATCTCAAATCACATCAATATACTAAGCATAATTTAAACATTACTCTATTTTTCATTATTATCCATCTATTATTTTCATATTCTTAATCAGAGTAATCAATGCATAATAATGTTCCCAAATAGTTTATTTATTTATTTATTTATTTATTTATTTATTTATTTATTTATTTTCTCTCTTTGTGTTTTGTTGTTTTTATTTGTTCTCTTCTTTTTATAAAATCTTCATTAACTTATAATATTTTAATCAGTATATGGTTATATTGCTTAATAGGTATAGTAATGGCTGCTATATAACTTATTATCAGTTACATCCCTGACAGCATTACTTTTTATAAGTTAAAAGTGTCCCTGTTTGGATAAACGCCAATGCTGGGCAGAAATGTGTTGCTTTTGAAATGAAGTATTTCAGTTAGGATGTATCATAAGACTACTTTAAATAATCTTAAAAGATGTTCTGCCTTTGACCCATATGCACATACTGATATAGTCCAGTTAAAAAATATGTTTTAAGTGATATTTTGAGGCTATAAGTCAGGTGTATTGTGGCTCCAGACATCCAGAGTTGAAAGATGCTTGTAACTAGCTTAGATATCCTGTTGTCTATTCTTTTGTAGAGAAATAAGGCATAGCATGTTTAAAATGCAAAGTTTGATAGTTGTGAACACTACTCCACAAACTAGAGTGCTCGCGTGCACACTACATGAGTTTGTCACCAAGTAAGAGAAGGGAAAAGAAAAAAGAAAAAACACATACCTTTTCCCGCTTGGTTCTTGAGACAATTTAACAGCCACAAACATCACTAGAAACTTGAGTTACTTATTGCTTGTCGCATTTACTTGTGTATGCCATCCCCTGACTCTTTCTAATTGACATCTAGTCAGAAAATAAGCTAGGTTCTAAATTCCTTCTAAGGAAACGTAAATAATATAAAAGGTTCATATAAATATACACAGATAAATATTTTTGAAGCACTTTCAGTTTATGGCTACTGATGTCTTCTAGCACCTTGATAGATAAGGACATATATCTGCTTGTCTTTCTATCAGTTTAGATTTCCAGACATTTTAGCTGTCCCTTACTATGTTTTATACAGCAGAGTTTAAAGAGCAGAAATTAATTATCAGCAAATAAAATCACTGCTGTTTTACAAATTCTCTAAAGAAACTAGTAAATGTCAAGCAACTGACAAGTTTATTTTAAGGAAAATTGCCATTTCCCACACTGGTGCTCCTACAAAATACTACTAATGTCCTGCTACCAAAATATGCCCTCAAGTGGACAAATGGGATGCAACAAGAAGGTTAAATGTACATTTAGCAAATCAAACATTTAAATAACAGTATAATATACTAGATAGAGAAATTATAAGCAATAATTATATAAACAACTATAATAAGTAACATAACAACAGTGGATTTAACCCAATGTGTCAATTATACAATATTTATATCCCATATAGCTTTGAACTTTGTCAAAGCATCTGTGTTCTACACACATAGTGTATTAAATCTAATTTGAGTAGAAGAGGGAGAGGCTTAGCCCACACCCTAATTTATTACTAAGTTACCATACATTATGAACATACATTGTGGCAGGTACTCAACGAGCTATCCATCCTTAGATGGCTCATGCTGTTCCCGTTTGCTCATCTGAATAATGACTGCGGCTGTACTCTTCTTATTATATTACCTGGCTGTGGCTTCACCCTTTTTATAATATTACCTGGCTTTTTACATTATCAAGAATGACACAATACTAGTGTATGCGGGTATATCATGTTACCGTTAGTGTAAACAAAAATGCTCGACAATGCAACTATAATTCTTAAACCTTTCTGCAGACAAATGTATTGTCTAGCAGTTGAGAGCCTGATTGTTCCTAATCAGCAGACCTGTATTTTCATGTTCCAATATGACTACATGAAAAGATGCCAATATTAGTCTGCAAGTTTAGTAAGCAGTAAATTCATTGGGGATTAATTCGAGGAGACACTTGTATTATAGCTAAAGCACTTGACATTTGATAAATGTATCCTCTCAATGATGCGTTCTATCTAGTCATTAACTATAAAACAACTTTTCTGAGAAATATTGTTGTAATGCCATTTAATGATTTGAATTAAATATTTCTATATACAGTCATAAAGCAATTACCAGGATAAAATAATACTCTTGCAGTGCATGGATCATCATAGCTATCCTCTGATGTTAGAGGAAAAACAAGCTTCTTAAACACCTTTTTGACATAATAAAGTTTAAATACATTTTGTCTATTTACTGCAAAATGGGTTAGGAATTTTAACCTGTAACATTTTCATACATAATAGTTTAAATCTTAGCAGCTTCCATTATTTTGATATGTTCTCCAGTATACGTTTATTCAGTCATAAGATTAAATTACTGGTGTTAAGTAAGTCAAAATGATATCTCCAGCACTTATTGTCAGCAGATAAACTCACTGGTTAAGTGTCAAAGCTGTAAGAGTTAATATGCGATATACATAGATGTTTGCTTTAAAAATGTGGTCAAGTGCACTGCAGTTTTACCTCTGTGTCAGTTTTGATTATACAAAGTCCCTCTGAAAGTTGGTAGAAGTGTTAACAACAAAACACTCAATCAAGTAACAACATTATAAGTGGTCTCTTGGATAAGGGAGATGTCTAAATTGTGATCTTGTTCTCTCCAGCCATGGGAATTGTCTTTGAAAAGCTGAAAAATGCAATCAGAGGAACATATTTAATGTCTACTAAAGAAATATTAATATACTTGTACATCGTATTGCATTTCAGTTTATGTTAAACATGAAATATGATGTGGTTTCAGAACTATTCATGTTTTTATTCCAATATGACTTTGCAAATATTAATTTAAACACTGGTTTCGGACATGAGTAGTCTAAAACAATTGCACAACAATGGTACTGTATTATACAGTAATGTCAGTAAATAGTTTTCAACAGATGTATGAAATATACAGTTATAGATTTTAACATGATGTTTATTAATACCCTAAATTATTTTGAAATGATACTACCTTAATCTAAATATTTGTACCTTTTTGAAACCTGATTAGAAATAAGTATTATTGAATTACAATAAGATGAGTAAAGAATATATGGATATATTTTAGCTGATTAGATTATCTTAATATATTATTCAATTATCTTTATTTAAAACTAAGAGGATAAGAGAAACTGATCCAAATATTATTTGTGAGGGTAGAAAGTTTGTTTGGTTAGATTCACTAACCAAACAAAGAGGTATATTACATCATAGTGATAGGGAATGGTTTTTAAGGTTAAGAATGACAAGTTTGGAAGTTCTTTGTTTTTTTTTATTCTATCACTTTGGTGTCACTCAGAAACATGCAAAAATCATACAAGAAAAACTTTTTGAATTCTGTATCCAAGATGGAACTAAGAATAAACAACATTTACATAAACTCACACATAAAACAAACTCAAAACTAGGAAATGAAATGTTTATCCATAAATGTTAATGGTCTAAATAATAGTAATAAAATGAGAAGCCTATTCAAGTACATAAACTTACATAAATCACAAATAGTCTTTTTACAAGAGACACACTTATTAGATAGAGATATAAACAACTTAAATATTAATAATTACACAGTACTAATAAACTCTCAATGCAAAACAAAAAAAAGAGGAGTAGCTATACTACTTCACAACTCAACTATAACACCTAAAATAATTACTACTCATCAAGATACATCAGGTATGTCTTGTCTAGTTTCAATAGAGTTAAATAAGAGAATCTATACATTAGTAAATCTATATTGGATCCCAGGACTAGGATTAAAAACAGTTAAACAGCATTTTGAAGAGATAATTCATTTAACTAAGGGTAGCCTGATATTGGCAGGAGACTTCAACTGTATAATGAATGAAAAAGATACAGATTCCAAATCCAAAAGAAGAAAACAACCTATCTCTAAAGTACTATCAAAATTTATAGATACATTGTATTTAAAAGATATAAATGAATTTGCAGAACCAGACTCACTAATCTTCACATTTTATTCTCATAGATATAAAACTAACTCTAGAATTGATAGAATATATGTTGCCAATGACCTAATAACAAAAATTGACAAAGTCAAAATCATAAATTGTCCTTTATCTGATCATAATGCCATAGTCTTTGAGATAGAGCTTACACCATTTTATTCAAATCCCATTACTAGGATACCTTCCTATATCACAAAATTGACAGATTTCAAAGAATTTTATGAAGAAACAATCAAAAACTTTCTAGAAATAAATTACACAGAAGATATTTCAGAAATATATGTCTGGGATTCATTAAAAGCAGTTACATATGGGAAGATATTATCCTGGTACATAAATAAAAGGAAGTTATGGAATAAAGATATGCTAGACTTACAAAACAAAGCAGATAAATTGAAACTGGAAATACAAAAGGGTAATGCTACTCAAGTTCAAGAACTTACACAAATCAATAAGAAGTATACAGAATTGCTACACCATAAGATTATGATTAACTTAGAAAAGATAAAAATAAACTCATACTCTACTAATTCAGCACACCTGAGATACTTAACTAATAGAACAAAAAAATAATTAAATCTAAGCAAATAAAAGAAATATTTATTCCCAATACTAACAAAAGAGTTACGGAACTAAATGATATTTTAGAAGCATTCAGACTCCAATTTAACATTGATAATTCCATAAATACTCAAGATACACCTACTAAGGATATAAAAAATACTTAGAAAACAATATTCATATTAAATTAACACAAGAACAAATAGACATTATAAACAAACCAATCAATATGACAGAATTAAAATCACAAATTAAAAAGCTCAAGACAAATAAAGCACCTGGCCCAGACAATATGCTACCAGAAATGTATAAATTAATACCCAATCAAGCCATATCTTTATTATTAAAAGTATATGATATAGCCAATAAAGATTTGAATATACCACCCTCTTGGAAATATTCATTGATATCCCCAATTATCAAACCAGATAAAGATGAGAAACAGTGTTCCTCATATAGGCCAATATCATTACTCAATATAGACTACAAGATGTTTATGGCTATATACGTAAATAGGATCAAACACTTTCTTCCTTTCTTAATTCACAAAGATCAAACAGGTTTTATTAAAGGAAGAAACACTTCAGATAATATTAAAAGAATACTAACATTAATAGATTATAGCAAACATAAAGTCCGAAATTTAAATGTAATCTCATTAGATATTAATAAAGCTTTTGATTCGGTTTACTGGAACTTTCTTTCACTAGTTTTAAAAGAATATAACTTTCCTTCTAATTTTAATAATCTTATCTAAATACTATATGAAAAATCTACTGCATATGTTAAACTGGGATCATATAGATCAGGCCCTATAACAATCAAAAAGGGAACTAAACAAGGTTGCCCTTTATCACCATTGTTATTTGCATTACTCATAGAACCCTTTGCAAATCAACTCAGATCAAACAATAACATAAAGGGCATTTGTATTAATAAAATGTTAAACCTTAAAATCCAACTCTTTGCTGATGACATACTATTAACTCTCTCAGATGCAAATGAGTCTTTGAATGCTCTATTTAACTCCATGAATACATTTCAAAATATTTCAGGCTTAAAATTTAATGAAAACAAAACTAAAATTATGCCCTGTAATTGTAAAAAAAATAATATAAACAAAAGATTTTCCAAATATATAGTAACAGAAAGTAAATTATTATATCTGGGAATAAATCTACTCAATGAATTAACAGATTCTCTAATATTTAACTATAATAAAATACTAGACAAAATAGAACAAACAATTGGTTACTGGAATAAATATATCTTTTCAACAGCAGACAGATTATATCTTATTAAAATAATCATATTTCCCAAAATATTATACTTAATACAAACTTTTTCATTGCCACCTCCCAAATATATTATTCAAAGATACAATAAACTAATTTTAAATTTTCTATGGTTTCCAAATAAACCCCATATAGCCTTAAATAAACATTTGTCAGATTGGGAAGATGGTGGAATTAATTTACCGGATATTGATTTATATATTACCTCATCTGTTATTAAAAACATAACACTATGGTTAAATAATTCATACACACCTATATGGAAACAAGCCCATGAGCAGATTTACATAGAAATCAATTATAATCACATACAAGACAACTTAACAGTAATACCATCACCCCTTATATGGATGTTAAAAGATTATTTTTTAGGGGAAAGGAATAATATTAATAAATTGCCATCAAACTATGTAAGTTCTACACTTTCAGTGTTCAGAACATATATAAACAAAATACCAAATATTAATTCTTGGATTTTTCTTATTTTCCCTATAGCTTTTACACCAAATATTCTAGATACATTCCAAATATCTAAAATAAATATACTTAAAGAATAAACATTACTCTTTTGGCATCAACTTATAGAGAAAGGGAAAATTCTAACAAAGGAACAGATAATTTATAATTATAATATAAATAAAGACAATTGGCTGTTTTTACAAAATCTAAGGCATTTCTTATAAATAAAATAGAACAAATGCAACCTTCAGTTAGACATGAAGCTCCAAAACTCATTGAATACCTTATTTTTATCACAAAACAGCCTTATCAGGGTACAGGTTATTTGTCTAATATCTATAAAATTGTTAAAAAAACAAAAAACTATCATGAAAAATCATATTGAGATTATTATACTTTAATAAACAACCATCCTCCAGTTGAAGAAGAAAAAAGTAATATTCTAAAATCTTTCAAATTTTCTACATTATCAAAATACTGGCAATTATTCACTTGGAGATATCTACACAGAAATTTCTATACACCACATAGGTTAGCCAAAATGTATTCTATTGAAGATCAATGTTGGAGATGCCATACCAAGATAAAAGCAGATTGGCAGCATGTTTTTTATGAATGTATATGTCTCAATATGTACTGGAAATCCATTAACTATTTTTTTCAGACTGTTTATAATGATAATTTTCAATTAACAAAGTCTTTAATTTTATTCAACTCTCCTATTCCAAACTGTGCACCAAAAAAAGACACTAAAATCCTATGGTCACTATTGGCAATTTCACATAAAGTCATAACTATACACTGGAAAAATGAGGCTTCGCCTACGTTCAAGGAATTTGAGACTTTAACAACAACAGTTGCTCACATGGAAATATTAACAGTGAAGAACAGAACTAAAAGATCTACTTCTTACTATTACTCTTGGATGAAAGTACTGGAAATACTCGAAAAGATCGAAGAAGATATATCATCTTATGTTTCTAACTTTATATAATATAGAATTTCAATGTTATTTGCATAGACACCAATGTAAATAGTTATATAATGGTTTGAAGTTAGTAATGTTTTAGAGTTGTAAATATGTTATTTATCTTTATTTCATGTAATGTTTAAGACACCTTATTTGAAATAATAAAAAAAAATATTTAGTGAGTAAATATGTTTTGGAGCTTTCCTTTGCAAGCCTCAGTCGAAAAGGGGTCTTGCATGACCCATTTGGACCTTCCCAATAACCAAATGCGTATAAATAAATAACTGGCCAGTGTATACCATTGTACTGCTGGTTGCACATTTATATTAGCAACTGAAAATGTAATTACTTGGTGATAATTTATACCTGAGATGGGATGTGAAACTTTTGTGTTAACAGCAGGTTATGTTTTTGAGATACATGACGCATTGGTGGTACACATGTTCAAATCTGCAGCAAGTCATACTGATGCAAAGAGCACAGAAATATGAATATGGGTTTGTTAATCACATGGGTTCATTAATCACATGGGTTCGTTAATCTAAAGTAGCACCCACACTTGTACAACTACAGTTTCTGAACTAAACTCCCACCAGCCTAGTACAATGAATGTGCATTTTCAGGTGGCTCCCCTCCTCTTGAGAACTGGGTGTTTTCCTAAAACTATGTGAATCTTAGCACATCACTAAATTAAACTGATTTCATATTATCTTTAAGTCCTACTGCCTGTTGTCTCATCGTCTGTTAGTTCTCTGCCTTGTGTCTACTCCTTGCCAGAGTAGGATTTGACTTGCCCTTGACCATAAGTAGGATAAAGTGGGTACTGGAAAATTAATGAATGGCTATATTATATAAGGTAAGACGGGCATGTTAGTCACTGAGTAAAAATATGCAGGTGTGAATTCTGGCTTTCACAGTTTTAGTCAGGACCCCAAAACTAAGTTACCCTGATGTCACAATGTAATTAGAATAAAAGAGGAAATATGAAATATACCAGCACAGTGCAAAGACGAATCATCAGCTTTCAAAGTAGACTGTCTCTATCAGATACACAGTTTTTTTAAAGATTTTTGTTCAATTCTTATATTCGTGTCCCTGTTGATCTCTTTTACACAGTTCTTCCTGCAGCTACACAATGCTTACTCACCATGCTACCTTCCTCCACATGGGTTGGGAGAGTGGCCTAATGGCTAAGGTGTTTGCCTTACAAACACAAGGTGCAGGGTTTGAGTCTCACAAGGGATAATTGGCTAGGCTTAAAATGGCTCGCAAGGGCAGTTAGCCTAGTACTAATCTATGAACCTATGTGCCACATACACTTAACCAAGTACATAATGACTCACTCAGTGCAAAGATCATACATACAGCTACTGCAAGCTGTACAATGTTCTTCTGTGGCCTGAGAGGCACTATGTATCATAGAGGCATTTTGTACATTGTATAGTAAAAGCGATCACACCAAGGATCCACTAACTTAAGTGCCAGTTAGTAACAACATTATAGTCCTTACTAACGGAGATTGCTTCAAGCAATCATTTGCCTGACTGCCATTTGGCAATACTGCTGCAGTGTCACCAATCTGTGCACCACAACAAAATAGCCAGCTCTACAGAGAGCCACTTGCATTATTCCCTTCACAATGAATCACACAATTAGCCTTTTATAGCAGTCCATTTCTGTGAAAAACCTCAGTAACAAGCTCTGCAGTAATCCATTTGTATCACATGACACTCTACCAGGAATACATTCAAAACAGTTGCACTATCTTGAGCAACTGTATTTCCATCAACCATACCTCTCAACCACCTCCCAAGTTATGACATAAGGGAACAGTATAGTGAACATAAATCTATACTCAAACAGTTTTGACCCACTACAACTGAAATGTATTCAGAACTATGCCCCAGCATGACAGTTTTCCGAAAAATGTTTAAATAATTTAGCCCCTGTAAGAACAAACCTATGGCTGTCAAAGGAGATTAAACAGCTCATGCTGTGAAGGGGCAAATCCTGGAAGGAATGGTACAAAAATAAAACTAAACCTACCCTTCAGAAGTGTAGACATCTCAAAAAACCTCATCAAGGAACACTTCAAAACAGACAAGAAAACATACTACACCAGCCGCAAACAAAAGCACCAAAGTAATTCTGAACATTTCTGGGCACACCTAAAAAATCTATTGCACCCACGCAATCCTATTACATATTTGAAACATACTAGAGAAATGCATTCATGCACATCTCATACAATTTTTATTTAATAACAATTTCCTCTCCAAATCCCAACACAGTTTTAGCACCAGCCGAAGTACTACAACTGCTCTTGATTTCACTCACATTACTAACGCAAACTGAAATGAAGGCAACTTAGTCTTCTCATTTTTCCAAAGCATTTGACACAGTGTCCCACCAAAATCTTCTGGCTGAACTTGCCTCCCTTGGCCTCAACCTTTCCTCTATTTTTGGTTCCACAGGTACCTTTCCCATCACCAAAAGGCAGTTAAATGGCTACAAGATTATAATGGTGCAGTGGCATAGCAGTAGCATTGTCGCTTCACAGCAAGAATTCTCTGGTTTGATTCTTGGCTGGAGTGCCTACTGTATGGAGTTTGCATGTCCTCCCTGCGTTCGTGTGGGTTTCCTTCCAGGTGCTCCGGTTTCCTCCCACGTTACAAAGACATTACAAAGACATGCATTTGGAGCATTTCTCCCTGGGCCTCTGCTGAAAATTGGCTTCATTCCAAGTTAGACTTTACCAGTAAATAAATGTAAAATAAAAAAAATAAGATCTCTTACTAGATATCTCACCATTCCAAATTTTCTCTATTATGTTACATGAGGCTCTATACTTGTTCCTCCTCTATTTAACTTTTTCACAAATAAACTTTGTACCACCTCCAAACTTGTCATTTGCATAAAATATGTTGATGATTCAACCCTTAGCTGCTCTGCACCTTCCTTAACTAAACTTCAGGAGATCATTCAAAACTCATTCACTGCCATTGCATCTTGGCATAAAAACTCTCAATTACTCCTCGACCATTACAAAACTAAACTTATTCTCTTCACCTCAAAACAATTCCTTAACCATAAACGTACATTTCACATCACCTTAAGCAACACCGCAATAATCAAAACAATAAGCCAAACCAAACTACTAGGAGACATAATTGATAACAACCTTAAGTTTGATCACAAAATACTACAAGCCATTAACAGACACTGCAAGGACTATGTTAGCATCAACCTACCTTTTTCTAACATTACTATATGTTTCCATTATTCTAACAAATATCTGCACAACCTATAAATCTAAACTAACCTCATGTTACTTATAAAATAGCTATATTTGCAACCAATCTTTCTTATAAAATACATTGCTGCCTGGCATTAAAACAACTAAATTGACTGCAACTTCCAAGCCAACTGACTTACTTATAACTAGCCACTGCTCATAATCTCTTATACTCTCCTCAGAAATGCCCAGTACTAGAAAACACTCTATTATACTGTTCATCTACTAGAGCCCTTCATTCTAGCAATAGACTCCTGCTAGCTATCAATAAATCATGCAACATTGCTGGAAATTCTCTCTTCTCCCACTCTGTCAAAACTATGGAGCAGCATACTTACTCATATTAAACAGACAGAAAAGGTAAACAACTTCAAAGCCTTGCTTAAGCAGTATCTGAAACAATCCTGGCTTTGCTCTTCCTACTCACTGGGCTAGTCTTCTTCCAGCTTTTCTCATTGCATGAACTCAGACTTCCTCTTCATACTGTATTCTCTTTCTGCCATCACCTATATAACCATCAGATGCATCCCTATACTTTTAATACACATTTCCTAATTATCCCTCTTTCTCTGCCCACTAACCAAAACTTTACCTCTTTCTTCCACTGCTCTGTCCATTCATCCTCTGTCTCTCTCTCTACCTTATCTATTTCATATCCTTAATATTAACTATAACTCTGATAATTTATCAACATAACAGTTCTCAGCACTGTATATTGCTGTGATAACATGAGGTAGTGTCAGCTATGCCAGAGAGATTAGGGCAGTGCATGTGTAACATATGCCAGCATAACTAGCTGGAGTTTTGTAAATAATTTTATGTCATTTGAATATCAAACTGATTTGTACAGATGCTTGTGTTATGTATTTGTAAAGTTGCTTGAGTTAAAAATGTATAATGAAAATTTACATTTATCTCAGACTGCACTGTTGTAACTGCTGAAGTGTATATATTTTAACAGAGAATACTGGAAGGGAAGGTGTTAAGCTCATCCCAGGTAACCTTAAGAAAATAGCTTGAAATTAAATGACTTGACTTAGGCCATAAATATTTTATCTCACAGGTCTGAATGCAACTAGAGAAGCAATGTCTGTGCTGGGATCTTGCTCTTATTGTCCTTAATGGTGAACTAATTGCTACCCTGGGGTACCAGAGAATGGCTGGTTAGTCTTTGCAGGAAGGATAAAAGGGTTTGAATTTGTTTTTCAGTCTCCAGATGCTAGAATAAGCTTTAGCAAACTCTTAAATGTGTATTGGGACACATCTGTGCTAGATCCTGGCTTAGCTTCTACTCAGGGGGTAGTGTGGCAACCACATAATGGGGTGATTAGATGTGATGTCATTCTGTAGCCAGCACTGAAATTGTATTTAGATACTAATGAGAGATGTGACAGATGATACTCAGCACTCTGTTTTGGAATTGACAAGACCACTTACCCACTTCATCTTGCCTTACTTTAGTAAGTAACCAAGGAATAGTAATTATTCAGTCAATTAGGAAAATATAGTGAGACTAGTTAAATATTGTTTTTCTGTATCTGTCTGAATCATTCCATTTGTGTTATTTTTCATATTTCCTGCAAACTGAAACTCTGGTGTTTATAGTAAATAGATATTCAGTATTCTCAATTTTTTAATTATTTATTATTAACTATATCAATACATTTCATTGTGGCTGGTCTTTTAGAAAATATTTTAACCCTTGAGCATACTTGATTAATTTGGTGGCACTGTAGCATCATGATCCTGAAAGTCTTGCCAATTGGTTAACACTTCCATTTGTATAAGCATTAATTTCACTTAGAGTAATTGGGCACCCTGGTAAGAGGTTTAAAGTAGCTGGCTGGTGGCAGTAAATCTAAATTATAGTCTGGGTGGAGGTGGCATAGGGGGTAATCTGTGCTAGCCTTTCACAGTGTGTCTGTATGTGAAAATCAAATCTCGAAGAGTGTCTGTGTCAGGTACTTGGAATATGGACCCCAAGACTGGAGTCCTGTGTGTTCTTAAGATAAATTATTATGTTTGGTGCAGATAGCTGCATCTGAAAATATTGTATGCATCTATTTTTGTCCTAAGTGAACGTTTCCCACCAGTGTCAGTGGTGAGGATTGGGGCTCCTTGATTACTGCCCCAGAGGAGGGACCTCACATATTGGTGAGCAGTGGTGTGGATATTAATTGAATTTCTGTACCATGTAAGCAGTTGTCACTAAAGGTGTGTCTGTACTTTCAGCAGCCACAAGGTAAACATAATGAGTTTCCCTTTTCACAGGATTTTTATTTATTTTTGTTAGTTTAGTTTATTCATGGAAAGCAGTCAAAGATATCAGTAGAGGATTATGGCAAGCTGACAGTGAACCAGTTGGCTAAGGTGTGCAAATCCAAAGGACTGGTGCATGCCAACCTGACTAAAGAGGAAGTGATTTCAGCCTTAATCACAGCTGCTGCACAGACCAGCAAACAGTAGGGCAACCAGTATGGCAATGGGGATGTGCAACCCTCAAAAAAGGACAGTTCACCTTTTCCTCAGAGGATTTAAAAACAAGTGTAGAGTTGAAACCACTTGAACTGGAGACAAAAAGCATGGAATTAGAATCAGCAGAGAGACTGCAGCATTTGGAAGTCAAAGAAAATGAGAGACTGTGGTGTTTGGAGGCTGAAGAAAATGAGAAACAGCATCAACATGAGAAGGACATGCTGGCTATTTGACAGGAACATGAAGGTAATGGGGAAGGGAGTAACCAAATCCAAGAAGCAGCAAAGGTCAGTAAATTGCTGCCACAGTATAAAGAAGGTGATAGGCTTGTTAGTTTTCTTCATATATATTTAAAAGAGTCTGTAGACAATATGATGATGAACAATGGTTATGGCTATGGTCCCTGACCTCTTTCTCCATGGTAAAGCTGTAAATGCTGTTTCTAAATGGTTTGATACTGATTGTTTAAATTATGACAAAGTTAAACAATGTGTAACGGAATGTTTTAAGTTAACACATGAAGCTTACAGAAAAAAAAACATGTTGTGAGCATAGACATAAGACAAATGAAAGTGTATGTGATTATATTGCTGAACTAAGCACTTATTTTCATAGGTGAGTGAGTGAGTAGGTGCCAGGTCACATCTTTAGATAGGCTGGCAGACCTTTTGATGAGGGGAACAAGCCCTTGGTACTTTGCCTGAGGACATTAGAATCTGGTCGGCAGACCAGGACTGTAACTCTGCAGATGAACTGGGATGAAAAGGGGTCTCTACTTAGTAAGCAGGGCATCACTGTGCAAGAATGGGATACACAGTGCAGCACATGGATATCAGGGAACTCATGGTGGCAGCCTAAACCCCCCCAACAATGTCCATAAGTAATGGGAAGTCACTAGTTCAGGTACATGGCCAGGATCAAGGTTTAGATGTTTTAAATATAACCAGAGGGGCCATATAGCATACAAATGTCCACTGAACCAAGGTTGGGAACAAAAGGTGAGGGAGCCAGTAAGTGGGAATAACAGCATGCCAGTGGTAAGTTGTCTGGAGACAACAGGGGTACCAACTATCAACAGAGTTTCTTTCTTATCTTAGTAGATGAAAACAGGCCATTGCTAAGAGAGACACAGCCTCTGACATAACCATTGTGAAGCCTGCAATGGCTAAAGAGGAGCAGTACTTGCTTGGACAGTTCACTCCAGTCAGAGTATTAGGAGGGACCCCACTTCATATACCTTTGTCCAGGTTTCACCTTGACTGGGAGGGTGGAAAAGTAAGCAAGCAAGTAGGTGTGTTTGAGGATATCCATGCAGATGTCATGATAGGGAATGATCTTGATAATGCAGTGCCTTTTGCATATACAGTTACACACAGTCAGGCTTGGAGACAGGCATATGGGTCTGGTAGCCTGAGGGAGACCCAGACAGACCCCACACCTGATGCTTTGGCTGGCAATGTGGCTAATTTCAGCCCTATAGCAGTGAGCCTGAAGGTGAACCACAGCTGCTGATGGGTACTGATGTTTCCTTGAAAGGGGTGACTGCAAGAGCAAAGGCAAATTGTAATACCCAGGCTGACAGTGAGGCACTACTGTCAGAAGATATCAGACTTCCTGTAGAAGGGGAGCTGGGAAAGATCACAAAGGTAGAGTTGAGACAGGCTCAGCTCTCAGACCCTACATTACGAGGATTTAGGGAGGTAGCTAAGGAAGCACCTGATTCTCAAGGAAAAGGGGAGTCTGTATACTGGAATAAAGGGTTACTATATAGAGAGAATGAACCCCTAAGGGAGAGCTAGAGGATGACATAATACAGCAGTTGGTAGTGCCTAGAGCCTACCATCTGGCACTTCTAGCCATAGCCCATGATATTTCTTTTGTAGGTCATATGGGCATAAAGTGTACCAAGAGATGTATTATGCAGAACTTTTACTGGCCTGGGATTGCAAGGGATGTACCAGGACCTGTGCACAGTGCCAAAAAGTAGGCAAGGCAGAATACAAGGTCAATGCTCCTTTGATGCTTTTGCCTGTACTTGAGGAGCCATTTCAGAGTGAAGCTACAGATATTGTGGGGCCTCTGAATACCCCAAGTTTCACATGGGGAGAAATATATCCTAGCAGTAGTAGATTATGCTACAGATACCCTGAGCTGGTGGCTCTGTCCTCCATTGAGGCAAAGAAGTTGGCAAATGCTTTGTTAGAGATTTTCAGCAGGGTAGGCTTCCTGAGAGATATACTGACTAACAGAGGTGCCAATTTCATGTCAGACATGCTGGCTTGTGTGTGGGAGTTCTGTGGGGTGAGGCACCTAAAGACCACCCCCTACCACCCCCAGACTAATGGTCTTGTGAAGAGGTTAAACTTTACACCAAATACCTTGCTAAGGGCATTTGCAGACCAGTTTAAGATATAATGTGACAAATATTTGCCCCATCTGCTGTTTGCATACAGAGCGGTACTGCAGGAATCCACAGGTTTTTCACCATTTGAGTTGTATGGGCATAGGGTGAAGGGGCCCTTGGATTTGATTCATGATGAGTGGGAGGGTGAGTGTGACTCCTACAAGGAGTATGTTGTGGCATATGTCCTAAACCTCAGGACAAGGATTAGAGAGCTCCTGGGACAACCTGGCAGTAGCACAACAGAAAATAGTCTGGTATGACAGGAGTGCTCAAACCCGAGAGTATGCTGTGGGACAGAACGTTATGGTGCTCATTCCTGTCAGACACAATAAGATGCAGGCAGCATGGGAAGGACACTTCAAAGTAGTATGGAAGGTCAGTGATGTTAACTACAAGTTAGAACTGATTTACCTCCATTTTTTTGGACATGGTATGTGCGATCGTGCTTTTGTGCGACTCAACAGGGTGAATCACGGAAGACTTCTGAGGACAAATGTCAAAAATGGTTTGACAGAAAACCATTTTTGACATTTGTCCATGTGTTTGAATGGCATATTGCATTTGCATTATAGCCATTTGAACCTATGTGAGTCGGCGTTATGGTTTTGTGCTGTTGTCCTTTAGATGCAATGCATGTTGGACAACGGGCACATGACTTAATGAAGGTAAACCAGTAGAACTGCTAGACAGGAGGCAGGGGCACAAATGATAGGGAGCCCCTTGTGCTAAGTATTTGCAGTGGGTAGCAGGACAAGTCTGAAGGGGGGCTGGTGACTGATCTCCTCAGTAAGGCTTGGACTGACACCTTAGTAGAAGGTGTAGCAGTGTCCCATTGGCTATCTCTTACCCAGGTTTGAGAAATCTGAGCAGTGTTACAGGAGTTTCGGGACATGTTTGCTGGGAAACCTGGGTGCATGACCTGGGGCAGCACAGTAGTGAGATCATCAGTGTCAATGCAGGTGGGATCTCAAGACAGGGTATGGGTTAATGTGTTCCCAGAAAGGCTCATTTCTCTCAAGCAATGTTTCTCCAGGGTCAATTGAAAAACTAGCTTGAGTCTTCAAAGGAGGGGGAGATGTGATGATGTGAGGCAGTGCCAGCTTTGCCAGAGAGAGTAGGGCAGTGCATATGCAACATATGACACCATAACCTAGCTGGAGTTTTGTAAAGAATTTTATGTCATTTGAATATCAAACTGATTTGTACAGATATTTGTATTAATAATGTATCAAAACTGGGTCCTACTGGACAGAACAGAAATATATATTTATATTAGACTGTACTGTTGTAATGTTTGAAGTGTATATATTTTAACAGAGGATACTGGAATGGAAATGGTTAAGCTCAGGCCAGCTAACCTTAAGAAAATAGCTTGAAATTAAATGACTTGGTTTAGGCCATAAAGATTTTATCTCACAGGTCTGAATGCAGCTATAGACACAGTTTCTGGGCTGGGATCCTGCTCTTATTGTCCTTAGTGGTGAACTAATTGCTAACCTGGGGTACCAGAAAATGGCTGGTTAGTCTCTGCAAGAAGGATAAAAGGGTTAGAATTGTTTTACAGTCTCCAGATGCTAGAATAAGTTTAGTAAAGTCCTAGGTGTGTACTGTGACACATCTATGCCAGATCCTGGCTTAGCTTCTATTCGGGGGGGATAGTGTGGGAAACACAAAATGAGGTGACCAGATGTGATGTCATTCTGTAGCCAGCACTGAAATATTATTTAGATACTAATGAGAGATGTGACAGATGACACTCAGCTCTGTTTTTGAACTGACAAGACCACTTGCCCACTTCATCTTGCCTTACTTTTGTAAGTAACCAGGGAATAATAATTCTTCAGTCAGTTAGAAAAATATAGTGAGTCTTGTTAAATATTGTTTTTTCTATATCTGTCTGAATCATTCCATCTGTGTTATTTTTTATATTTCCGGCAAATTGAAACTCTGGTTTTTATTGTAAATAGATATTCAGTATTCTCATTATTTTATTTATTATTATTATATATATAAACCTTTTATTGTGGCTGGTCTTTTAGAAAATATTTTGATGCTTGAGTGTACTTGCATTCATCTGGTGGCACTCTGCAATCACTGCCCTAAAAGGCTTGCCCATTGGTTAACACTTCCATTTGTGTAAGTATTAATTTCACTAAGAGTAATCGGGCATCCTGATAAGAGCCTTAAAGCAGATGGCTGGTGGCAGTAAGTCTACCTTATAGTCTGGATGGAGGTGGCATAACGGGTACTCTGTGCCAGCCTTTGCCAAGTCTGTCTGTGTGAAAACCAAATCTCAAAGAGTATGTATGTCAGCTACTTTGAACAGGCACCCCAAGAATGAAGTGTGCTCCCCATGTGCTCTTAAGGTAAATAGTCTTTGGTACAGAGAGATGCATCTGAAAATACTGTGGGTATCTAATTTTTGTTCTAAGTGAGCATTCCCCCACCATTGTCAGTGGTGAGGATTGAGGTTCCTTGATTACTGGCCTTGAGGACAGACATCGTAACTGTTATTTCATGTTATAGAAATGTATAATTGTTGTCATTCAATTTATTTGTGTACTTATTGCCATTAAACCTATTTTTTTTAAAACTCTGCTGTGAAAAGTTTTATTATTTATATATGCAAGTAATTTTCTGAAGATTTTCTCCCAAGGTTACCACTGAAAATAGGTACTGCCAGTCTGATTTTCCTAGTCAAAAAATAAATGAACAACTGACAAAAAAATGGATAAATGTATAACCTGGATAAGATTCAGACTTGTAAAGGTCAGTTTATCAGTCTCCTTTCTCACATAGGAAATCACTGCTGCTGCAGTTCTTGTCTGGTCACCAGCAGTGACTTCACTTATATGGGGCCTTCTCTTTTCTGTGCACTTATCTGACCACGGGCTTATTACACTTATGTAAGGTGGATGAGAGATGCAAAGCCCTTCCACATGAGGGTGCACTGAAGCTTGTACACTTACAAAGAATGCTCTTTTACTGATTTACATAAATGTGAAACTTCAGCTGGTAAATTTTGTTCAGTTGAAGCTCCAGGTACTTTGCAATCAGTTAAAAATAGGGAAAGCAAAAGAAGCCATTTTTAGTCAGCCCTATTTTCTCTCAAATGAAAGCTATCATATCTGTACATTTTTTTCATAACCATGGATTTCAGTTGAGGAAGCCTTTGATTAGTTGAGACTCTTGTGTGTTTGTTTTTTCCTCTTGGATTATAAAGAAATCTACTGTTTTTCCACATGAAGGGTCGAAAGTAGAAGTTAATGCTGTTGCTTGTTTCAATAAGTATTACTTTATATAATGTACATATGCATTCCTAAAGTCAGGACTCTGGGCTGCTACTTGTATAACATGAGTTTGTGCAACTTAGCTTGACAACATCCTAACTGTTCCATGCTTGAATGGCATATTGCATTTGCATTATAGCCATTTGAACCTATGTGAGTTGGCATTATGGTTTTGTGCTGTTGTCCTTTCGATGCAATGCATGTCAGACAATGGGCACATGACTTAATGAAGGTAAACCAGTAGAACTGCTAGACAGGAGGCAGGGGCACAAATGATAGGGAGCCCCTTGTGCTAAGTATTTGCAGTGGGTAGCAGAAGTCTGAAGGGGGGCTGGTGACTGATCTCCTCAGTAAGACTTGGACTGACACCTTAGTAGAAGGTGTAGCAGTGTCCCATTGGCTATCTCTTACCCACTGTAGCTTAACCATTACAATCTGGTCCAGTATTTCTCTACAGCATGGACTATGCCTTTTTTATGAATATAAGCCCAAAATATGTATGCATATCTGTATACAAACATATCATTTATCCTTTGGGAACAGTGACTTGTTTACCATTGCATACTGTTCTACTACATCAGCAAAGAAAGGAGGTATATTTTGTCCTATGGAAATCTAAGATTATATTATCATTAATTATTTCTGCAGTAATCTGTAGACACTGTACTGTTGTACTGCTGATACACAATTTGAACACATACAAAACTGATACATACTGTTGTGGCATTTCTGCTCTGTTCGTACATTGAATTAGTTCAGCATCATAAATGTAGCTTGCATTACTTTGCATTACTTACTTGATTAATTTATATTTGTCAGTATGTAATATATGTATCAGTCTGTAGAGATACCTGTACAATTCAAATCGTTATGCTCATGTATACACCAGCTGTGCACAGTGTGACTGTAGCCTAAATTAATGAGTCTTCCATGACTATAACAAGGTCTTGGATCATAACCAGCTTGTTATGCGCTCAAACATGGATGCCAAGAAATTCACCTTGAGAGTGAAACTTAAGAAGTGAATCTTCACATCTACATTGAGAAAAGATAATAAAATTGTATGATCGCTGACCCAATCATGATCCTTTGTAATGCATGGAGCTTCATCTGCCCCATGTACTACCAGTTACAAACAAAAATGTATGAGCGCAAAATGTTTTACTGGCTCTGAAAGCCAGTAAATACCTAGCACTGTCAGACAGTGGCACACCTCTCAACATCTTTGCTTAAGAATTGCAGAGAAATTTAAAATAATGGGGAGCTTAGGATCCAAATCTGTGACAGTTTTTATATATTGTTCTTATTCACTTAAAAGTAAAATAAAAACATGATTTGCTTCAATATGCATTTTCTGAACAATGAGAGGCATCATGAGTGATTTACTAGGAAAGACAAAGAGCAAAATAAACTCAGGTGCAGTTAAAAGGCATGGACAACAGGCAGAAAAGAAACAGCTTTACCTTCTGCTGCTGTTCTTTGCCAGACATCACTGTCCACTGCAAGACCCAATTGTTACAGCGTTTGGTGGGTGCTTAACTGTTACAGTCAGGTTTCACACTAGTGAAGGTGTTAGCAATTTTTTGTATATCTTGATATTGGATCATAATCTTGGCACTCTGTGCACATAATGAACAAATAATAAAGAGTTTTATTTTATGAAACCCACTATTATACAGTGACAAAACTGGCAAAAAAGGTGGGTGAAAATAAATTTACTTTTCTTTGTCCCTTGAATGTCTCTGTCCAAGAACATACTCAGTCCTTCTTTAAGAAGCCAGGTTTTGGTGTGGAGTAACTTAAATAACCTCACGGACCATTCTTTCCCATGACATAAAACACAAAACAGTGCATAGAGTGGACATTAGGGATGAAAACAATAACATAAAATACAGAAATAATAAAGAATATGGTATGAGGTGCCATATATGTTCAAACAGCACATACAAAAGACAGTTTCTGTAAGCAAATGAGTCAGTTATGAATAAGCCAGTCACATATAAAATAACTGATAAACAGCTCTCCAAGGTCATTAAGCATTAAATTGTATGTTCTGCAATCTGCAGAGGAAGAAATGTTGCAATGTATGTTTCTTCTATGACATCCATGGATGCAGCCAAGGCTATCACATGCATGCTAAAGCATACACTTTTCTTTTTAAAAAATATATTTACTATTTCATGCAGTGAGATGGAGATATGCACAACAGGACTATTTATCATAGTTTATGGTTACATATTTGTTAAATATCTTTTCTTCACAGAGTGCTTGCACTTGTCATTTCAGATTTTTCAGTAGTTGAAGGGTACACATACCATTACTGTTTTAGATGTCCTAGCACTGTTTTCACCTATAGTAAAATGCATAACTAACAAAAGATGGAAAAATAAAATGATTTATCATATAGCAATCAAGTCATTCAAACAGAAAAAAAAATACAATCTAGAAGGTTTACCTCAAATGGAAAAATAGGCATTTGTCACTTTCATTTCATGCTAGTTTCTGTATCAAAATAAATCATTATTATGGACATCAACTAGGTAATGCACTTTAGTTTCAACAACAGTAACTTCAAGCATTCCAGTAATAGCAATAAAAGTATGCCTGCTAAGTACATATAGGATAAATTATTCATGGCCTGCCATTTCTGAGTTCACAGAAAGCAGGATAATGTATTAATGTGCTATTATATGCAACATGGAACATTATATTCCAGTTGTGCATTTGCTCCATTGCAATATTTCAGATGGTCTTCTAGTATTTCATCATTTATCACCCTAAGTAAAATTAAAGTAACTGCCTTATGGTATTGAAGAAGCTGGCAAATAGCCTAGCAAGCATTTTTTTTCACATTGGCAAACCCATGAAACAAATTCATGGAAGGGAATGTAACTAAAACATTAAACACAGTGCTTAGTATGATAAAACAGGTAAATCATTCCATCATCTTGTACAGCATCTATATATCAGTACAACGATTTTGCATTCAGCCAGTAGCTGAGGACATGGCACCAAAGGGAGAGATTCAATGCCTTTCGGCTTGGACAGACATAAGAAACTAACCTGAGTGCTCTGCACTTTACTGACTTCACTTCTCTTTCTGTGAAGTATGTTTTAATGCATTCATATAATTAAGTATTATAATTAATGTAACTGGGACGTAAGGAAGAGATATGAAAGCCAGATATTATGCAAGAGCAAGTAGGAGATGCACACAAAGATAACCTAAAGGAAAAGATATATTGGGGGAAGAAGCGGTATTTCTTTAAAGAAGGTGCCCGTTCTTCTGTTTTGAAGAAGAAAGGTAGGTGAAGATGGTAGCAAGCACCATATGTGGGAAGGAAGGAGGGAATATGGAAAGTAGCACATCTGAGGTGATTTTTGTTTTCTGACTGCAGCAGACAGGAACCCTTTTGAATCCAGCACCTTGAGAGGCTATACTAACTCAATGAAGCAGAACAAGTAAAAATGGTAGCCCACTGAACATGGCTCTACATTATGCACACCACTTTATATGCATCATCAGGCAGCAAGGGTACCCACGTTATGCATGCCACTTTACATGCATCATCAGGCAGCAAGGGTACCATTATGGAATGTAGCTCTAGACAAGGCAGGCAGCACTATAGACTTCACAGTGCTGTGCATGAGCATAGCGCCCACATGACCGCTTACCCTAGGAACAGGTGGTGTCTGTGCATGTGCATGCTGTGCACATGATTGCCTAGCCTAAGAACAGGCAGTGTCTATGCATGAGCATAGTGAGCACATAACCATTTAGCCTGGGAACAGGTGGTGTCTGTACATGACCATAGTGTGCACATGACCACTTAGCCTGGAAATATCAGTGTCCATGCAGGTGCATGCTGTACAAATGACCATTTACCCTGGATTCAGATGGTGTATGTGCATAAACATAGTGTACACAGCACCACAGAAGTTGGGAATAGGCATGGTCTATACATGAGCATAGTGTTCACATGACCATTTAACCTGGGAACAGGCAGTGTCTGTGCATGAGCACAGTGTGCACATGACTGCTTAACCTTAGAGCAAACAGAGTCTGTGTATGTGCATCTGCACAGTGTGCACATGACTGCTCAGCCAGGGAATGAGGAGTATCTGTGCATGAGCATATGGTGTGCACATGACTGTTTAGCCTGGGAACAGACAGTATTAGTGTATATGCATGCTGTGCACATGACCTTCTAGCCTGGGAACAGGCAGTGTCTGTGCATGAGCATAAGGTACACATGCATCCCTAACCTGGGAACAGGCAGGGTCTGTGCATGAGTATAGAGGGCACATGAGCTCCTAGCTTGAGAACAGACAGTGTGTGCATGAAAATGCTGTGCACATGACCTCTTAATCTGGGAGTAGGCAGTTTCTATCTTTGCGTGAGCATAGTGTGCTCATGACCTCCTAGCCTGGGAACAGGCTGTGTTTGTGCATGATCATAGTGTGCACATGACTCCTAGACAGGGAACAGACTGTGTGTATAGGAACATGCTATGGAAGTGACCTCCAAGCCACTGAGCAAGCAGTGCCTCTGCATAAGCATAGTATATACATCACTGCATAGTCTTGGAACAGGCAGGGAGGAGCATGACAAAACTATCTGTGGCAGACAGCACAATGTGTTATAGCAGTGATGCAGATTATCACACTAACTTCCTCACTATCATAATCACCATGCTGCAAGGCCTGTTGCATTACAATAAAAAGGCGCAGTCACCATAATGCAGGAGATCATGTTAAAAACAGCAAGCCAAGAACAGGAACAGGATTCAGTGTAGAACAGTTTTGTGCAAGAAGGTCATATTGAAAGGTGACTGGTACTGTACTCCAGAACTGCACTGACCACATGGGTGCATGGAAACAACATGATACTAAATAGTAGGTTGGTTGTTGTTACATAGCACAATGGCATGATTCATTACTGCCCAGCTGTGGGGAGTCTCATCCTAAAAGTGAACAGAGTACAATGGCATGACTCATTATTGTCTGAGGGGGAGGTCACATTGTAGCATATGACATGCTACAGGGAAAATAATGACTCCTGTAAATTGGTCATGGCATAGCCATCTACAAAGAGGTAATGGAGAGGCACAGCACCACTGGCCATCAGCAAAGGTGGACAGTGGTAATATACCCATTGCTGCCTTCAGTATTGCACAAAATGGGAAATGTCTCACCACATTAGCAGACACATCTGTAGTTACCAAAAGGAAGTGGGGGACAGTGCTTGGACATATGGATCTGCCAAGGACAGTCTCACAAACACACACACACACACACACACACACACACACACACACACACACACACACAAACACACACTCTCTCTCTCTTACCTGTACATATAACCCACAGAAGAACAGCTCTTATCATAGTCACAAGAGAATGGCAATGATTGAAAAGGTTTACCACACAAGAAGCAAAGATGTTACTGCAGACCATATGCACACTGCACACATGACCTCAGTTCAGTGGTTGGCTATGGCAGGACACTAGTACAAGTGCATCACAAAGTCATAAAGACACAGGACATTGCTAGGGACAGGCCCATCAATGGAAATCTACCACCAACACCAGATTAGTCTTGGAATGTTTCTTTCCAGTTGTGCATTGATCCACAAATGCGGAGGCATTATGAAAATCTGTTGTCCAGGTACAAACAGGCTGCAACCCAGAAAACCTGTTGCACATATGTATGTGCCCATTTGCTCTTCATATAAATGGCCTATGGCACTCTGTGTATGATAGGGTGAGGAATGTGATGCATATATCCAAAACAGATCAGACTAACTACGGCAGGAAAAATAATAAAGCATAAACTTTCACTAGGTTAGCACTGCTTCAGACTAATTAAAAGAGTAACAAAACCTACTCAATAAATAATTAAGAAAACCTAATTAGAATCACATGACAAATAAAATGAACCAATAAGAACAAGGTTTCCTATACAATCTAGGACTCTTCAACACTAGTTTATATAGGAAACCTTGCCACACAAACACTGCCCTCAGGAGGGATAGCATGCACCCAACACGGGTATTTAAGAATATTATGAGGGGACAAGGGATGAGGGTCTCTAGATTAGACAATGATGACAGCATTTTTGAGTTGGACCTTGAGATGGTTCAAGGTGAATTTATTGAAAGAGGATATAAACAGAGAGATGTGGCTATTATGGGCATAGATATTAGACAGCTTAGGCATGACCATTCCCAGTTGTATTTTTCAGAAAATAAACATGTGGTAGATAGGAGCACTTCTGGGAACTCCCACTGAAACATTAGTTTTAAATTACACTTCACCAGTGATGTGGATAAAATATGTGATATCATTAAGAAAAATGGGTCTGTCTTGCCATCTGATGATAAAATTTTTGTTGGTGAATGCCCAATTTTTTCTTTTAAAAATAAGAAATCCCTGAAGAGGTTTTTGTGTTATGGGAACAGCAGAGAAGTTGGCAGTGATGGAGGAGCAGGTATGCAAGGCTCCCTATTGCCCTGTCGCAGATGCAGGTTGTCGAATGCATCTTTGTCGAACTGAGAAGTGAGAAAAGGCAAAATATTGAAGTGGCTTTTCAGCAAATTCTTTCCCTGGGAAAGAATTTGTTTGGCCGCTTTCACTACTTTGCCTTTTCAGCGCTGTAGTGCAATCTCGGAGTTGGTATATTTAAGTAGGGGGTTAGGGGGTGAATCCCCCCACATTAAGTAATGTTTAACAGTTTTGTTTGTTTTTTGTTTTATTTTTTCGGAACAGTGATTTTTTTCTCTTGGAAAAAAATCGTGGTTCTGAAGTTTTGACATTGTAAACTTTTGCTTACATGGGGTCGATTATGTGTCATTCGCTCTTCTGAGCATGCGATATCATAATATAGACCCAGTATGCAACCCTGCAGGCAATGCAGTTTTGTGTCTATATAGACACTATTGATCATATTAGACACCCAGTCACAAGTCGTGACTTTTACATCAGAGTGAATGCAAATTGTTCTACACAGAACTTTGTGTATTTGGCTTGCTGCATTTCATGCTCGTTTTTCTATGTTGGAAAGGCAAACACGGCCTTAAGGGAACGAATTAGGGAACATGTCACAGCTATTAGGAAGCTTGATTTTATGAATGCACTAGCCAAACCCACTCGGGAAAGGGGTCCTTCACACTCTTTTAAGTTTAAGATTCCTGAATGCCTACATGAAGGGAAACATCTTGGGGATTTTAGGAATGTAACAAGACAGCATGAGATTTGGTAGGTCATTAAGCTACAAGCTGACAGGTATCCCAGTCTTAATGAGAAGGTCCCTTTAAGACCTTTTCTTAAATCTTGCAACCTATTCAAATGAGAGTTTTAGCCTGGTTTTTAATTAATTTATTATGATATAGTTTATAGTTGCTCTTACTGGTTCATTTTATTTATCATGTGATTCTAATTAGGGTGTCTTAATTATTTATTGAGTTGGTTTTGTTGCTGTTTGAATTGGTCTGAAGAAGTGCTGTAAGAAGCATGAAAGCACTAACCTAATTAAAATTTATGTTTTTATTATTTTTCCTGTCATAGTCGGTCTGGTCTATTTTTGAATACTTGGCTTTGTTGACTGCTTGACCATCTGTTCACTGTAGAATACTTTATTTTTCTTGTTAATGTGATGCATATGTTCTAGTACTGCCCAGGTATGCTATTTTTATGCTGTCACATGTTCCACTGGTGGGGGGGTCGAGCACAATAACTCAGCACATAACCAAGATGTTAACTGTGGCTGATGGTCAAGGCACCATGCACATAACATAGTTTGATGTCACAGTGGCACTGTCATTGTAAGGCATGTGCACATCCCCACATATGAGGTATCAGTTGAGAGGCAGTCTAAAACCTTAATTATCACCTGGGTTTAGTGCTACATGTTCCATCCATGTTAACCCCCACCTAGACTACACAAGTGTCCAGACCATAAATGACATGTGTGAGCTGCACTGCCTGTGATGTGCATGCACCCACCACAAGGGAGAAGCATTTAGGTGACCATCACCACCATGACCCTAGGTTATTTTTGGTCCTAGATACCACACTGGGCATTCATGACTGGATGTGTAGGTCAGTGACCTACACAGATAGCTGCCATGCATTCCATACCACTAATGTGAATGTGCTACATAGTAGGCAGTATAACTTGCAACACTTGTATAGCCTGTTCAGTGATGTGCATCCACTGCATGAACTGTTGGATATTGTGCACAACATGCACCTTTGATACTCCTGAAGCCTGTGGTAACATTGCAGTCACCTATGTCTGTGCCACATCCAGCTCTCTGATCTGTAAGGGTAAAGTAATGTCTGATGCATTGGATGGACAGTCAGTAAAATGTAATACATAGCCTGCATGTGGTAATGCATTTATCAGTGTTATTCTATGTTGTCCTTATCATGACCATTGTTGTAAACCAGATGCCACTTCCCTGCCTGTGCCGCAACATATTGGGCCCACCTCTGCCTTATATGGGATGCTGTTGCAGCCAGTTACACTGAGAATTTGAAAGCAGACTTCTCCTCTGCTGCTGCCTCAGGTCTGTCAGGTACTACTGCTATGTTTACTGCTATAGCTGCTGTACTGCCATATTGTGTGGCATGCTGTGCAGCACAAACAACTGACTGCAGGTCTCAGATGCATGCTGCTGTGTGCCACTAGACATTTCAAAGCAGCTGACACATCTTCAGGAGTCTGGGAACATATTTAATGAAGGTCCATGTCTGTGACAGCACAGCGTTCTGTGCTGTCTCTGCCATGTTCTGGGGTCTTTGCATAGGGTTCCTCATCCACATTGCCAAGGCATATCTTCCATCACCTGCAACTCACAATACTGGACAACGTTTGGAGTGGTCTTCTGCTTACATCAATGGGAGCTGCATATCCAGGTCTCTGTATGTGACAAATTGTGCATCCACTGACTAGTTGAACATGTGGAAAGTCAGATCATATGAAAGCTACTATAACATACAAACAGCCATTGTATATAATGGGGTCAGAATGGAGAGATGATAAAATCAGCAAGCAAAGGAGAGTAGTATTGTTGGAATTTAATCCATCCTCAAGTCTTGATGATTACCTTCATAAGATCCTTTTTTCACAAAATCTCACCATGACAGCAGTGATATATAGACTATATTTTATATAGCATATATCATGGACAGCAGTAAGTTAAACATAAAAAAGTAGCTGAGTGCACAAGAACCAGGATAAAAAAGTGCCCAATCCTGGCAGGTGAACTGGTTCCAGGAATGGAAAAAATGACAATGTAGAATTCTCAAGACATGGAAACATTCCTACAATGGGGGTAGGCCAGGCCCAGGGGGAGGATGGCCACTCTGAGGTAGAAGGAAGTAGTAGTCCACAAAAATCACAAAAAATGATAGACCAGAAAAGGGCCAAGAAGATGACAGAGTAGACTATTGAGGATAAGAAAGAAATTATATGTTGCTGCTATTATACAAGAAGCCCAGAATTTCCAGACAAAAGATACACAAAAAGATTAAGAGAGAAATTAGAGGAAAGAAAAATACTTGCACAAGAAAAACTGTCAGAAGCTTCAAATAAAAATCTGTGTTCATTAATACAACAGATTTATGAAAAATGTTATATAGACCAAGAAATCTTGGGCTGTTTGGATAAAGAAGCAAACGAGGAAGTGCAAAATTATAAAGAACAAAATCTAGAGATTTTTGAAAGGTATTTATTTATTTGTTATTTGTTAACCGGTTTGGTCCAACTGAGCCAAGGACTCATTTTCATTGGAGACCCAAGGAGAAAAGCTCCAAAAGAAATACAAAAATTACATAAATTCAAGGCTGTAAAAATTCAAAAAAATTACAAACATTCTAGGTCATAAAAAAGATTACATAAATTCAAGAATGTGCAATATAAAAATTAACAGTTGCATAGAAAGTTTATACAAGATAAGATGGCATGATATGAAGAACAAAGAATAGACCTGAGTTAGTAACAGATCCTAGTGTTTAAAAAAGAAATATGGGCATGGGAAAGAAAGCGAGATCTGATATGGTGCAATGTTTATGCAAAGGAAAAAGCCAAATTAATCAGTACAAAAAAGCAGCCCCAAAGACTTATGAAGAGAAACAGCCAAAATCATTCAGATGTGGAAAATTTCACAAAAAATAAGATTGCGAAGAGGGAATGTAGAACAGAAGATTAGTAAAACAGAAGTTAAAAAATTGAAGCTGAAGTTATGGAATACCTGTAAAGGGAAGAATTTAGTGTAGAAGAGACATCTGAAGAAGAGATATGGACATGGGAAAGAGAAAGAGATTTAATATGGTACAGTATTTATGCAAAGGAGAAAGCAACACTAATCAATACAAAAAGAGCAGCACCAAAAATATTTGATGAGAAATACAGGCAAAGGCATCTGGACATGGAAAACTTTACAATACAAAAAAATAAGAAAACAAAGAGGAGAAGTAGAAAAGAGGATTAGTAATGGAGAAGTTAAAGAAATAGAAACTGAGGTTATGGATTACCTGTGAAGTGGAGGATTTAGTGTAGAAAATCTAATTTTGATAACATCACAGTAGAATAGAGCAATGGATCCCCAAATTAAGTAGAAACCGGTAGGGCAGGAAACATCTGATCAGTTGCCATATAAGATAGTTTGGAGTCTTCCATTGGAAACCAGTGCAAAATTTCAGTTGGAGTTGCACAGCAAGGGAAGGAAGAGGAAACTGTGTCAACTCTGACACAGTCAATGCTGTGGAGTGATAGGCCAGTGAGTTTCCAAATGGGTGGGAGGATGGCATAATGGTTAAGGTGTTTACCTTGGAGACACAAGGTGCAGGGTTTGATTCTCACATAGAGTAATTGGCTAGGCTTAAAATGGCCCACAAGGGCAATTAGCTTAGTACAAATCTATGAAAGAACAACAGATGACACAGGATGAAACTGAAAAGAATGTGCCATAGGAAGATGCTCTGAAACTTTTTGTAGAATGCCCACAGCAAATGGAGAACAAAGAATGTGCCCTCAGTTTAGAAGAAAATGATCTAAGAGAAGAGTTGCTTGATTTACTAGAGACAGGCAGACATATTAAGATCCTTGAAAGAAACAGACTACAGAAAGTCAATAAAACCCAACAAGTTAGAAGCTTGATAAAACAAATGAACACAGTAATTATGACTGTTTGTAGAGATTCATGAGATATAATGGAAGTAAACAGGATATATTACTGTGCAGCTAATTTAATAACAGATAAAATCTTACCACAACAACATACAGCAGTAAGGGAAAAGAAATGGAAAATCAAATGTCATCATGGAAGTATTACATAGAGAAATTTATTAAGTATATTAGGACAAGAGGTGGCACTGTTAGAGGGAACCGTTCAACAAAAATACTCAGAAAAACATGATAAAAGCAATGTGCAACATCAGAACAGATCAGGATCTACTGTGCACTATCACAAATAATAAACTAAAATATTATATATATACAGATAGAAAAACTTAGTAGATATGCAGATAAATATAAAGAAAAACTACAAAATAAGCAATTTATTGCTGACCCAAAAAAGCTTTACATAGAATTGGGAAACAATGCAAAGGGAATTGAGGCACCCCCCCCCAAAAAAAAAAGAAGAAATAGTATTTTGGAGCAACATCTATGAAGATCCTGTGCAACATATCAAAGATGCTAAATGGATGGAAGAAGTAAAAGAAAGAATAAAAAGTTCAAATGTACAGGATATGAAATGGGATGAAGTAATGGCCATACAGATTGGAACAAAGTTAAGAAAAACTCCTAATTGGAAAACCCAGGCAAAACTGTAGTACCTAACTTCTGGATAAAAGTATTTAACATCTTTAAATGAAGATTTAGCCATGAGCAAGACCTATTTGTATGTGCACACCAAACAGACACCAACCTAGTTAACAACAGGAAAAACAATACTCCTACTTAAGATCAAACTTTTAAGCTATCCTAAAAACTGTAGAGAAATAACTTCCTTCCGACAACCTATAAACCATACACTAGACTTGATGCCGACAGAGTTTATATCATTTAGAAGAAAACTCAATCATTGCAATAGAACAAAAGCGCAATAAAAGTAAGTCATATGGAACAAAGGATCATTTGTTGTTAAATAAAGTCATAATGGAGAACTGTAAAAAGGGGAAGAATCTAAGTATGGCATGGATATACTACAAAAAAGCATTTGACAGTATCCCACATTTATGTATAAAAGACTACTTAAAACATATAAGATACACTCTACTCTAATTGATTGCATTACAGCAACCAGGAAACATTGGCAAACCACTTTGCAATTAAGCCATGATAAAGTACAAATTATTATTCCAGGGATAAAATCCAAAAGGGGATATTCCAGGGTGACTGTCACCTCTGCTATTTTGTTTTGCCCTTAACCCATTAAACTGTCTAATTAACAAATTAGGTCAAGGCTATAATTTGGCTCCCAGAAAACCACAAAGTATAAAGTCCTCTCATCTTCCTTCTGTGAACAATTTAAAATTGTATAGTTCATCAGATGAGAAACCGAAAGCAGAACAAGTGGTGAAAACTTTTTCAGATGATATAAGAATGTCATTTGGTCTTGATAAATGTGCAAAAGCTGCAGCACCAAGAAAACATCAGCTTGGGACAGGAATGTGATATAAAAGATCTTGAGCAACAGGTAGTGTATAAATATTATGGAAATGATAAGGGTCAACAATAAAACATGAACAAATGTGAATAATCCCTAGTTAGAAATATTTTAGAAGACTTAAATTAATACTGAAAACAGTGTTGACATCTAGGAGCAAAGTCCAAGCTATAAACCAATTTGCTCTTCCTGTCCTAACATATAGTTTTTGAGTGAATGACTGGCACCAAAAGGTGTTGTATAAGTTGAACAGGACAACAGGAAGGATGCTTCATGCTCATCAACTGATTTATAAAAATCAGTACATTCCAAGACTATATATTCCTCATTATGAAAGAGGTAAGGGTCCCCTCGAAATTGATTACATGTCTATATCTGCAATTGTAGGACTGCATACATATCTGCTGAGCTCACAAGACCCAAATATAGTGAAAGTTTTAAAACATGAAGATAATAAATCTAAGATGACTTCTCTGCTTAGTTTAACAGAAGTTTATAGGCATCAAGTGAGAATGGAAATCAAACCAGAAGTAGATAAAACTCAGGCAGCAAGTAAATGTGCCAAAAAACAAAAGAAAGAATATAAGGTGAACGACCAGATGAGAAGGCAAGAAATGCATAAAATGCATAAATATATCTGCAAGTATAAAAAACTCTTGGAACAAACTGATGTTTATAAGGATCAAATGCAAAAATGTTTAAGGAGAAGTGAATTTAAACCAAAAGACAGAAGTTTAATATTGGCAGCCTAAGATAGTGGGCTATGTTCACATTCCCCTGGATTCAGCAATCCCTGCATGGCATGCAGGAATAGTGCAGGAGCTCCTGGAGGCAATATGGGCACTGTGCGATCCAGGAATAAGCTCCAGGGACGTGCACGAGCGCTCCTGCACTATTCCTGCATGGTCACAGCTCCTGTATGCAAATTACCCCATTTGCAGGTGAAAACCATGCAAATGAGGTGAATTTGCAATCCAGGAAGCTGTCAGCCGGCCGTGCAGGACTAGTGTAGTGTGCAGAAATGTACTTGGTTAGTAACTGAGTACATTTCTGCAAACTACAAAATGGAGCCATGACAGCTCCAAATAAAGGGTGCATAGTATGTGTAAAGCATGTCAATGGCCAAATATATGGCCACTGGCATGGAAAATAGTTGGCAAAAATAAAAAAATAACTTTCGGCTGTTTAAGCGTAGGGCAGTGGCACGCAAATGAGATCGAGACAAAAAAAAAACCTGAAATAAGCATTCTATCCAAAATCACTATTTTGCCATTATACTCAATGGCAAGCAGAAGACAACATGGCCAGTGAATGGTGGTTGCTAAGGGGGAAGGCTCAGTGTGGGACCTGTAGCTATGCATTAGCAGGCAATCCTATGCAAATGAGGGGAATTATACTGAATCCCAGATTTCCCCTCAATGCTAGCCAGCACCCAACCGTGTAAGTGCAGGAATAGCATGGTTCAAGCCTAAGAGTTAGCTAACATCATAGGGGGTGTGTGTTAGGCATACTGTAAGCTTATTGGAGCCCTATGGCTTGGGTTTGCCCTTAGCTTAGCAGATCTAAGTAAGGGGGTGTATCTGAGGCTGCCTAGCACTCTTTACATTGCCTAAGTGGGTGTGCGCGCCGCATACCCGGTTTTAAAGGAAAGAAAAAGTAAACCAGGATGTAACAGCTCTGTGCAAATCTGAGCACTGTGTTTGCAAGGCGCACCCCCGTGCTTAAACAGGAAGGCAAAAGGAGGGGAAAACAGCAGTAGGAAGGTAATCAAGGAGAACTAGCATAGCTGGCAGGTGAAATATATCAAAATCAGACAATTACACAGGCAGCAGCCCAGCCCAGAACACTACTATAAACTATGCAAACACCTTTCTCTCTGTTTTTTCCCACATACTCTACACCACCAGTGTATACAAGTGGGGAATTTTTAACAAACAAAAGCAACAAAATGATAGGGGCTGCAGCAGCTATCATACATCAACATGTGAAAGAGGCTTAGGGTGGTGAGGATGAGAATGCTGTCAACCAACTCACAGTGAAGAGATGGAAAAGATTGTACAGACCCAGAGTAACCTACCAGGTGCTACATGAGCTGTAGATAGTGGAATGCTATAGAGTGGACTGGGACCTTCTACAGCAAATTGTTGAGCTGTGCCGGCCACTCCTGACACACACAACTAACAGAGGGGAACCCATCCCAGTGGATACCAAGGTATGTGTAGGCCTAAGAATACTAGCCACAGGTACCTTCCAAAGGCCAGCTGGGGATCTCACAGGCATTAGCATCCAGGGTACTCCATCAGTTCCTGGATGCCATGTCAGCACATGCCAGTGAGCACATATATTTCCCCACAGCCGTGAGGCATTGGCCAGCAATATGCATCCCTTCCACCAAATAACAAAATACCCTGAGGTAGTGGGTGCTAATAGACTGCACGCACATATGCATCAAAGCACCACCCAGTAAGCAGGGTAGGGTCTACATTAACTGCAAGGGCTTCCCCTCCATCAACTGCCAGGTCATGTGTGATGCCCAGGGAATTATAATGAATGTGTGTGCTGGCTGCCCTGGAAGCTATCATGACTCCCACATCTGGCATCTGACGCAGTTGTACCAGAGATTTGCCAATGGGGACATCCCTTACGGTCCCCTAGAGGGGGATGCTGGTTACGCACTGGAGCCGTGGCTAATGACACCCATCAGAAATGCACACACACCAGAACAGGAACTCCAAAATGAGGCACATGCACAGACTAGAATTATAATAGAGCGTGTGTATGGGATGCTCAAGTCACAGTTCTGGTGCCTGGACACATGCAGTACTCACCAGATACATGTACCCAAATTGTCATCATATGTGCCATGCTTCACAATATGATCCTGCAGAAACAGCTGCAGCAGGAACAGCATGGTGTAAGGCCGCACAGCCCCTCCACCACTGCCAAGGTCTGCACAGGCAAAGAGTGACTCGGAGGAGGAACAACCTGAGCCTGCCCCAATAGGAAGAAGGAAGCATGCCCAGTATGCCTGGCCTTGGCAAAGAGTCAACGCATAACACATACACTGATACAGTAGGGACCCAGGGAATGGCACCTCTCTCTGACTCGCAATTACATTAAAAGGGATGCCAAACATGACACTGCCTGTGCTTAACCATGTATAGGGAGTGTAGTATGTGCATCCAACATAGTCAGCCCTCCAGCACCATCCTCAATACTGGCACAGCCACAAGGTAAGTAACTCTTCCTACCAATTGCCGAATGGAGTAGTATGTGTTGTTACTTGTAGCTATGGTATGGATGTGAGCATGCAAAGGAATTGGGTGGCTGAATGGGATGCCAGCAGATAGTAGACACCTACTGTGGCAGCATGAGATCTATTACAAATACTGGTGTCACCATAGTAGCCAGTACTAGACAAGGTGATGAAACCTACTGCAGGAAATGTGCTGGGCCAAAAGTGTGTCCATATGACACACACATTCCAGTGTGGGAGGCTCACATACCCAACAACAGTCTCAGCCAATAGGACAGGTGTAAATAAACACAAACTAAGGCTATGCTAAGACCTCTGATTGATGGCTATGGGTAACCTCCCCCCTTCAGGCCTACACAGACAGAATACAACAGGTCAGGCAGTGGGATGTTAGTTCTGAAGGGTAAGAAGTCATAAATTGAAATGTAGGCCAATCAAACCTAAGACCTGTACTACACTAATATGCCTGTAGTCAGCATGACAGGTTAGAATACAGAATGAAATGGAGTACCTGACATACCAGTACAGTCATAGCAAATGTGTACAAGTGTCAGGTGTGACCCCCCCCCAATCCTATGTAGAAATGTAGTAACAGTCCAGTGTACCCCCCCAATCCTATGTAGAAATGTAGTAACAGTCGGGTGTGCCCCCCAATCCTATGTAGACACATAGTAACAGCAAGTGTGCCCCGCAATCCTATGTAGAAATGAAGTAACAGTCAAGTGTGCCCCCCCAATCCTATGTAGACATGTATTAACAGCAGGTTTTCCCCCCAATCCTATGTAGAAATGTAGTAAAAGATAGGTGTACCCCCAAAGCCTATATAGAAATGTAGTAACAGTCAGGTGTGCCCCCCATACCTATGTAAACACGTAGTAACAGTCAGGTGTGCCCCCCCCCCCACAATCCTATGTAGAAATGTAGTAACATGTATTTGTAGGTATAATAACAGTGGAGCACAGATTACCTGAGCTGACCAAGATAGCAGGATAGATTGTAGCATGTGTACAATATGCAGATCCGTGTGTGTTAGGTTGGTGTGTGTTGTATATTGTGCGAGAGTGGTCAGTATGTATGCATGGTGAGGTTTGTCCTGGTGGCCATTGCCCAGTACTGCCAATGACAGGGCCAAGTTCTCACAACTGCAGTGCCAAACACAATGCTTCCCAGTATAACACATTCCAGCAGTAAGCCATAGTAAATGTTTGGAAGTAATATGTGCCACCATCTGAAATATGGACATGGCATGACTGTCGGTCCACATATACAAGCAGTTCACAGGGGGAAGTACCCCAGACAGACAGTATATATTATGTAACTGTCAGCTAGACACACCCTTGGACTTGTACACATAGGTTTGCAGAACATTATCTGGGCTTGTAGTAGGGAATACCGATGTCATCTGGCCAAACATTGGCAGACCACAAAGGTCATAGGAATGATGTATTGAGAAACAGCTGATGTTCCTACACAAGTCAGCATAAGTGGAATGCCCCATGCATATCTGTGAGTCAGATGCAAGTAGTGGCCATAGCACACATGCACCAGGCTCACACCACCACCACCCATAGGTACCTCTCCAGCCTTAACACTGCTGTTGGGAATGAGCATAATATGATCCCCACCTGTGTATGGCAATAGTGAAAGAATGCAGCTTGCAGAGCATGTGTCGCATGCAGGTGTGTTCCTAGTTGTAAGCAGCACCCTGCCAGCATCCACACCACTGAACCATACTAACAGAAAGTATTGGCATGAACACCTTGCATACCTACCCTGTCACCCCAGGGGAATATAGTGTATCGCAGTCTGGGACTGTAGGACTGACAGAATGCAATGGCCTGCTAGAGCTGGCCTGCATCACTACCAAATGGCCTAGAGTCCACTGCCAAAAGCCTGTGTCTCACCTGTACTGCCAATGCATGTTATGTTATGGACTCCCAAATAACAACATAACCCAGTCCACAGAACCCAAATGCAAGGCCATGTGAACAAATCACAGTAACATGTCCACCATGTCCCACTGCATGAACTGTGGACCAACACCAAATTACTGATGTGATGAGGTGATAACTATAGGAAAAATATCAGAGAATGTTCGCATAATGTATGGAAGAGGATAGAATAATAAAGGGGGGTGTGGGAGCATGGGTGGCATGAAGTGCATGAAGTCCAAAACTCAGCCGTGTGCACATACTATCCCTGGCTGCAAAAGCAAGAATAGGTGGCTACAAACCTGCTCGTAAACCACAATGTGTAAGGGTAATGTCCAGAATTATGACCCCTGCCTCTGAGAAACCTGTGTGAATCTGTACAGCTGTGAGGTATCGCCACAGCAAGCTATGGCCATACTGTCACGTTGATGGATCTACAAGCATGGGATCCTCTGGCATCACTGTACCAAAGTACTGAACCATTTACACAGACCCAGCAGCATGCATCTGCAGCTTCCCCTCCAGAATGGCATGAATGTGCAAGAATATGTAGGTTGCTGACCACAATACTGGACACAGCTGCATTCACCCTGTGTTCCCCAGGACATCACTGCAAGCAAATATGTCTACCTGACAGTACTTGATTACATAGAACATCACAGTGTATAACAGTATATATGTCTGAATATCTCTGCTGACAGCAGGACCATGTAGCAGAAGCAGCACAGAAACAATTACCTACAGTAACTCACTATCCTTTGCCCATTTTGACCCCATATTGTTAAATGATCTACAGATATCCTGCAAAAAGAGTTTGCTACCTGTAGGTGTAGAACACAAAAGTCTGCACTGGAGTACAATCTACCTGGAATGGATTCACACATTCAATGCAGAAGGTCATACTGGGCATGCTCCCACACAAAGAAATGAAGCCCATGTCTGGCAACAACAGTGGACCATACATATCCGACAGTCACAGATGTTAGTGCATACACTCCTCAGTATGCACCAATCATGCTTTGCACACACATTGGATAGGAATACACACATATATCCAAGGACAACACACTATAATAGGCCAAAAGTACACATACAAAGATGTGCGGAAGACAGTGACAGTGACAAAGAGCCTTCCGTCATGAGGCCTGTCCCACCCAGCACACATCCACTTGGCTAAAATCACATGATGTGCAAATGTCAATCACCACAGACATATGCCACTGGAATCCCTCAGCATTATAGTGTCTGTGGTGGTAGTGCTAACTGTGCAACATGACTGTACAAGTCAGTACTCACTAGCAGTTGTATACACGCACCTATGGAATATAAACCTGTGTGTGCCTGAGTGTGGTGTGTCTGCCTCTAGGTGAATGGGTTATGGCCCATGCACACACACTGCACTTCCCATTGCCCTACTATGGCAAGCCTGCTGATGTCTTCACCTTGAAATACACCTTTGGGGACATAGCAGCCCATTAATCTCCATGGCACATCCTATAACTGCATAATGCTATAGTGTGATGTACTAGTTAGGTAGGAGTTTTAATCCCAGACGTGGCAACTGTATATGTGTGTTTGTCTGTGTTGGGACCAATGCTTTTAGGCCAGTCACACTCAATACAATATCAAATGCCCTACATTGGCATGCCTGCTGATTTCATTAACTTTGATATACACCTTTGGTGACAAAGTACCACAATACTCTCCATGGTGTGTCATATAACTGCATAATGCTGTAGTGTTGTGTACTATCTGAGATAGGAGTTCTATTCCCAGACTTGGCAAGTGTGGATGTGCGTGTGTTTGCTCCCCTGTGTAGGGAGCGATGCTTTTGAGGCCATTCATAGTCACTACAACCTCCAATCCCCTTCTGTGGCAAGCCTGCTGATGTCATTCACTTTAAAATACACCTTTGGAGAAAGAGCAATCCAGTAATCTCTGTGGTGTATCCCATAACAGTGTAATGCACTTGTGTGATATACTAGTTTGGTAGTGGTTCTATTCCCAGACATGGCAAGTGTGGGTGTTTGTGTGTGTATTTGCACATTCACTATAACTTCCAATGCCCTTCTTTGGCAAGCCTGCTGATGTCATTCACTTTGAAGAAATAATCCAGTAATCTCTGTGGTATGTCCTATAACAGCATAATGCTGTAGTGTGATGTGCTTGATAGGGGTTCTATTCCCAGACATGGCAAATGTTGATGTTTGTCTGTGTAGGGAGCAATGCTTTTGAGGCTATTCACAGTCAATACAACCTACATTGCCCATTCATTGGCAAGAATGTCATTCACCTTGAAATACACCTTTGGGGAACAAATAGCCAGTCAATTCCATGGTGCATGCTATAACTGTGTAATGCTGTAGTGTAATGTACTAGATAGGTAGGAGTTCCCATCCCAAACATGGAAACTGTGAGACTTGGAGTGTGTGGGTGTGTCTGTGTTTGTCATTTGTACCCTGTGTGGAGGTGAGTGTGTAACAATTGGACTCACTGTGGAGTGGGTTTTGCAAATCTCTTATATGGTGGGCCTATTATATGTCACAATGTCCACCTTACAAGGATAACAGATGTCAAACAACAGACAGGCTGGGGTTGACAAGCCATACCCCTACATGTGACATCAAGGCCTGGTGAACAATTTAGGCAACCTTGTATTAGCCAGAGAACACTCTCATACCATGTCTCATACACAAACACACTCGGCTAGGCAACAACCGCTTTCTCGGTAGTTCCCTGCATACTGCCCACAGGTAGTAACCATGGTGTGATTGCAGTGGAGTACAGAGGGCATGGCACCCTGTCCTATCACTACAATAAGCACATAATTGCAGACAGTGCGCCTTCACTATGTTCCTCACTGGACGCCTGCAACAAATGTAGTGCCATCAAATATAACCAACAAAGCACATACCATGCCTTAAACACATGCCCTGTATGGACAGATGCCACTGACACCAGGGAATATCTGTATCATGCTGTCAATGTAGGTGCAGGGTGAACCTGGTGTCCATTTCCAGTTCCCATAACATGAGGCTAGGAATGGCTCATCTGATGATAATTTGCATACACAACATGGCCCAGAGACCCCAGGTACAGTTCCACATGCCACAGAACATGCATATGGGAAGTGTGCACATCCCAGACACCGTCCATGTCATGGACTATAGAACACATACATGGCAAGCATTGCACAGCACTGGCCACCCACAATAGTAACCCATATGGCTGGATGGTGAATACATTACCCACCTGTGTGGTCCAATCCAGACACTACACCCCTGAGCCACACTGCAGACTATTGTCATGTGGTCTGATGCCAAGGTATACCCTTCATCTAGCCCTGTACAGCCTTCTGGCACAGTCAACCACTACACACCTGTGAAAAAAATGCACCCATGCATGTCAGTACTGGCACCCTGTGGCTGCATGTGTAGAGTATAATGATTCTGACCCCATTCACACTCACTACACCTCCCATTGGCCTACTAAAGCATGCTGTCTGATGTCAGACACCTTCACATCCCCTGTGCCTATATATCATCCTGATAACCCCTGTGGTGCATGTCATACCTGCATATTACTATATCGTGGCAAACTAGCTAGTCAGAAAGTCTATTCCTGACCCTGTCAACTGTGTTAATGTGTGTTAGACCCTGAGAGAGTATAGCTGTGTTGACATTGACACCTGTTCATGTGGACAAGCACATGTACTACACCTACCTTATCGCTCCTATATCACTGTTGCAAAAGGCACTCACCATCAGATATACCTTTGGACAGCTCCCCAACATGTAAGCTCTGTGACACATGCAATGATTGTATAGACGTGATAGCAATACATAGTCAGTCAGGGGTTTGAAACCCTGTACTGGTAAGTGTGTGACACAAACATGCTTAGGCTTTACTCTCCCACCCCCTCCCTGTCTTACTTTCTCTGTCTCTCTCACATCCTCTCTGGTGGATGTAGAGAAGTACACCTGCTCTGCTTAGGCAACATCTTGTGTTTTGTAAGTGATGCTCATGATCAGCTGGTGGCTTCTGCACAAATTTCAGTCTCCCTCCAGCAGATTGCATGTGGAACAGCTGTGGTAACATTCCCATAGCCAATTGCATGGAAACATATTCCAATATCTAGGAACATCATGTGGGTGTTGAGCCTTTTCATTCACTGTGAGCAGTACCTCATGTCAGTGTTTGGCAAACAGCATCACAGATGGTATTGGGATTTACCTCTAACAACATACACTGTGGACACAGGCCAACAAAAAGGAGGGGGATGTGCCAGACATGACTACAGAATGTAAGTGTTGCTCTTCTCCATTTGGAGTAATGTTGGTTTAACAGGGTGTGTGTGTGGATATGACTGGTCTACATGATTTATGCCTATCATGACAGTGTTGTGTGTTTGAGGAAGCTCCCAGCTGTATGGTTATCTGCAGAGTGGGCAGTGTTTGGAGTCTTTAGAACTGCAGAAGCATAGTCTGTGGATTGCAGTCAGTACATGGTGACAGCCATGAGAGTTAATGACTTCATATCCTTCATAGGACATATGTCACAACAAACCCTGTTACAACAGTAAATGTATGAGGGTATCACAGCAACATGCCAATACTGGCCCAGTATTTGTGGCTCCAGCCACAAGTCTGTCAACCTTTGTACATATGTCATGCAATAAGAGGTGCGTATGTTTTGTACACCATTATTTATTGACATCATACCTGATAAG
>NC_056730.1:42063641-42068641 GCF_019279795.1 Protopterus annectens | reverse complement strand
TGGGCATGGTGATGTGGTGTGTGTTGTTATGTGGTTGCCCTAGGTCTGTTTGTATAGTGTGTGGGTATGCATGCACACAGTTCTGCCATGTGGCTGCCCTATACAGGTGTTTCTTGGACAGCTGCAGACCATACATGGCAGGGTGTGCAGTTCACCACCTCCAGCCATGGACACATGGACTGTGCCTGCCAGGGGTTCCATGGGCACGCCCAGGTACAAGCCTCGATGTGCTACTCTCCCCTGATGATGATAGATGTCCACTGGAACCAGGTCCCTCCTGGGACTGGCCAGGGCAACGTGCATGTGGCCTGCTGTGGTGTGATGTGGACAGAGTCCCCCTGCAGTGTTGGGGCTGGTACTGCTCCTCAGGGAGTGCCTTGGTGTCCTTGCACATCCATATTGACTTCCAGCTGTTGGTGTTGTTGGCCTACGTCCACATGGCCATCGCCTCACTCCCATCACATGTTCGAGCACGGACAATCCACGGTCGATGAGGCCCGCCTTCTCACCCAACTGTCTATTCATGGCCTCGATATAATCACGGAGGACACCTGCAAGTTCATGGAAGTTGTCACAGATGAGAGAGCAGCCCTCTGCAGCCTCAGACCCTGTCTGGTGTACAGTTCCTTACGTGCCTGCACCCCCATAACAGTCTGAAACATGCATCTGGTGGTACCAGTTGTGGCACTTCTGCCAGGGGCATGATGACCAGCGGCCCTCCCATGAGCACCCTGGTACATCTGCCTATGTGGTGCCCTGCTGGACATCTGGTTATGCCTGCTGTGTCCAGATACAGCAGGCGTAGATACCACACTCTCCTGTGCACTGCCACCAACCGTCAACTGTCCCTCTGCTATGGCCACTGGTGATGGGGTATCTATAGGCACTGTGACTGTGTGCAGGGTTGGGGTTGCTAACAGGGGGATGTCAAACGATGGCACAGTTTCGGCCTCTAACAACCCTGCCTGTGCCTCAACAGTCCTATCATCATTTTTGGTGTCTATATGGACACCAGCATCAGATTGCATGCAGGAGGGACACTGACCCACCTCGCCACCTGTGAGGGGAAAACAAGAAACGCACATTAAGACCAGTATGGCATTGCATAATAGTACGCACACACGCACACACGCACACACCCACACACACCCACACACACCCACACACACACACACACACACACACACACACACACACACACACATCCTGAAATTCCACCATAATACCTACCTGTCCCTGAGTTTAAAGACAGTCCCAAGTTTATTCACGTAAGTTCCCCATCCTGCATCACACCTGATAACATACACTCATTAATACCACTCATTAATGTATCATTCTTCTAAATGCCTAGACAAGTGATCACAACACATGACCTGTTACTCCATTAATTCTTTGACTTGATTGGAGTAGGTTTTACAAGGCCTCACTGCTGTCATCCAGTGTTCACCCTGGGTATGTCTGGACATCGTGAGCATGGCCCCCATATAATAGGGGCTACTACGTTCACTCAATAATGTCACGCACTGAAGTGTCATACATAACTATTGCTCAGTAGATGCAAGATCTGCTGCTTAATCGGCTTATTATTTGGACAGCAGTAATATATGGATACACTCCCTGGTGTTGTCCAGTAATTCCTCAATGCATCTGTAGTGCTGCATACATGGGTAGTTGTTCACCCTTCTGCTGATTGCAATTGTAATGGTATACCTGGTGTCCAGTGTCCCTCCCAATGCATGTTCCATGCTAAAGACCTTATTATACTATCAGCTGTCCTGAGATTGCATATCAGACAAGTATTCCTGGTGTCTCATGTCAGTCCGTGTCCATGTACTGCACGATTCCAAAGGGAAGTACTGACGTATGAACACTCCACAATCACACTTGTGCATACATGGACACCCACACAAATACACACACATACAAACACACATCCTACATGCATCAACCCCCTCCACTCCACCAGATTGCACTTACAGACAAAATAACTACCCCACCCACACACACACCTACACGTGAGGTTGCACAAGGATAGTACACACAGACCTCCCATTACCCATCTGTCAACATGCATAACATATGGTACTCAAGAGCATGCAGTGCATATATAGTCAACCCATGCTAGCAACAGTACACATGTGTGTGATGCATGGCCTGTGTTAGTAAGTGATGGCCCTTCCCCTGGAAAACATTGCACCCATGTACACAGTATTGCTATGCACCTGTTCTGCACCCTGCCATGTACTGTGCACCATACCTCACAAGTCTACGAACCATTGCTGAATGTGTATTACTGTGTCAGTTATATCTGCTCTAATGCTCACAGCCCCTATGTGCTTGTCCAACACATACATGGGATGATATGTAGATGGATATCATTTGTGCATGCCTAATGTCTGATTTACAAATCTCGACATCAGCAGTGCATGTATGACCAATACGATACTATTACACTGACAACCATCAAAACTTACAGTGGCTATGGGGAGTGTACACACCCTTATTGATATGGTACCCTCTTCCTTGACATGCCATGGGACCACATCACTGCATATGTTAACATTACATAAGCCTGATATGTGACATATGTCCTGTACATTCAAATGCAGTGTCTAACAAATGTGTTAGTTATGCTGATGTTGACCGCGATGCATACACTTTGTGGGTGCATATGTGTGCACGCCCATATTATGACGGTGTGTTGCAGCTACTGTTATGTGTGCTACAGCAGTCACTATTCCTGGCAGAGGTATACTAGCATGGGCCATCTGCATTTGCCAGCATATGGTCAGTCTGCCCTACACTTGTCCCCCAACTCTGCATGATTGCAAGTTCAACTCATGTGCACATCCCTTGGAGTTCACACACTGCCACCACTATTGCTTTGAAGTCAGGGTTACATCTGCCACAGTTCCTGAACCTGACTGTGTACAGATACAGCCATTCATACCATCCTTAGGATCCATGCTGCAGTGAACTGGTTTGCCATGATGACACCCCCTCCCCACCTTCAGCCTTTTTACAGATGATTGACAACTATGACCTACACATGTGTGTCAGTTTGCAGTGTCCCAAACACTGAACACCACATTTAACAGCCTCGTCCCAGCTAATGAATGGCAAACATACAGGTGTACACTGGCAGCAGCACAGTACAGATGCGGATGATAGACCTGAGGTGGGGTGAGGTGTTGGTTGTGCAGCACATGTATCTTACATGATACTGTCTGCAGGTTTCCAACTTGGTCATGGTACACCAGTACACATTGCAATGCATGACTGTTGGGAACCACTCATGTTATGCATACACTACCTGTAGAGAGGCCTGGCTGATGTTTCCTGTGGTACAACTGTCACATCTGATTACCCTAACCCATAGCCCACACGCTTGCAGAGTCCAGGCAATTGCTGACATGGGTACTGCACAGCCAGTACTTGTTGGACATTCCTGCAACCCCCTCAGTGTTGTGGCATGTTACTGGGCAGCCTGCATGACCAGTTTGCTACGTGTGACATCATTTGTTTTGGATAACCATCTATTTATTCCTAAATCATTCCTGTCCCATGCATCCTTGCCACATAAATAACTGCCTGCACTGTTTGCCATGGCAGATGCAATGGTGAAGTATGGCTAGATGTCCAGCTCATGGGTGCTACCTGTTGGGTATGGGGCCCACGCCATATCATGTAAGATGTGTGTAAGCCATGACTGCCTCTGTTGCAGGTAAGTGTGCACATTTGATGGCCAAACGTCTTGGACAGCAGACCAATATGTGGTGTGACACTAGGGATGTGTACTTGCTGAAAGGTGCATTTCCATGACAAATGCATGCAGTCAGTACATCAACAGCTGATTCCACTGTATTTTATCTGGAGTGTGTGCACCCATATGCTTCCAGTGTTTGTGAAGGTATGTATTCCCCATATTTGCTGCCCTAACCTACGATTCCATATTACACACTCATTGCTCATGTTGGGACCACATTGCAGGTTTAAAGGGTTGTGGACCACAGTATTATGATATGCTGTAGTGTAGATCTGTAACAGTTGCCATTGTAATACGGAGCGTTTCTCCCCGGGCCTCTGCTGAAATCAGGCTCTGTGGAACCTAGTAGGACATTCCCGGTCAACAAATAATAAATAAATAAATAAATAAATAAAATATACACTGTTGTAGCACTGTATAAGGGTGATGTTTCACACATGTCCCAACTGTAGGCCATGTGTCCCACCATTATGTTCATCCCTGTGGACACATTTCACAATGACAGGATGTTAGTTATATTGTAGGTGTCTGACATACCCTTCAGATACACCATCATGGTCAACACTGTGATGCAGTGCAGTTAACAGCAACAATACATGAATATGTATGAAATGCATTATGGGTAGGTGTGTTAGATGTGTGCATGGAATATACCCTAGCCATTACATGACCAATGTATTGGCAAGCATGAAACTAAACCATGCTTACCAGCTACAGGCTGCTGTCTTGTTGGTATACCAGAGGGACCTATATAAGAGTGTGAGAGATGTGATGTAAGTAGCCACAGCTGTGACATTGCTACAGAGTGGGTGCAACATTACAGTACAAGTCCACAATACTACAGCTTATGCACATCTGTTTATTACTACTACACAGCAACAGACTATATATATGACATCTCACATATGCATTATCTACCTGTACAGATGTGGATGCCTATGCAACAGTGCTCTACTGATGTGCCCTGTGGCCTTATCTGCATGCTCCTCAGCCAGTGTGTGGGTAGCACCCACCATCACTATGGTCTCCGCCAGTTGTTGCGTGTGTGGGCGGACAGGTGCCATAAGGCTGGCGAGCAGCTTCTCAACACATGTCAGAGGGGGATGGATGGCATGACCCCCCCATTGTGAGGTGATCCCCCTGGACTGCAGCAGCACACAGACGGGCATTGTGAAGCAGGTCACTGCAATGATGCCAGACCTGCTCATAACTGCCGTTATGCAGGCCAACATCA
>NC_056730.1:41976141-42058641 GCF_019279795.1 Protopterus annectens | reverse complement strand
AGCTTAATAATGAGGTTGCTGCATTTTGAAAAAATATATAGTTCAAAAGGCATTAAAACATGGGCCTTGAGATTCATGAATATACACTGCAGAGAAGTGTAAAAATCTTCTGTGTACTATGTTTCATACACCAGTGGTAAGTTTTTTGTGTCTTTCGGCTTTTCCCGGTTAGGGGTCACGACAGCGGAACTCTGGTCCGCTAATAATTGGCAGTAGATTTTTACGTGCTGGCTTGCCGGGCCTAACGCACAACCTTCAACGAAGGAACACCCATTCACGCATGTCGACACACACAGAAGACGCTCTAACTGAGAATCGAATGGGCAACGTCTAACTGTGAGGTGACAGCGCTACCGCAGCACCACCACCGCAGTAATATGTAGGCATAATATGCAGTACTGGTCACTATTGTGCAGAAGACTTTATTGTCCATGAATTGTGTGCAGGAGTACATATGCTGCTGTGTAGCATACCATTTGGTCAGCGGTGGAATGTGAAACCTATCCAGAGCTAGGAGTGCCACGCCTCAGCTGCTGATATCAAACTTCATATCTTACAAACAGTACAGTGCCTTTTGTTTATAGTCATTTTGATTTATCAATGACGCTGTCAATCAAAACCATTGCACTGACTTCCAGATAAGTATAATAACTTGCCACGCACAAAGATACACTGTCAGATGCGTACACTCACATGTGTGCAACACACTCACTCACACACACACACACACACACACACACACACACACACACACACACACACACACACAAACACACATACACACACACACACACACACACACACACACACACACACACACACACACACACACATAGTACAAACAGCTAAATATTACTTGCATTTCAGTTTGAATCATGAAGGGGTAGCCTACATCTCCTGGGGCACTTTCATTGCATCTTAACACAGGTGGTTCAGATGGACTGTCAACCTACATTGAAGTACTGCAACACTATATAGAAGAGGACTTAGTAAGTAAGTGTGGTAAATTATCACATCTGGACTCTCATTTTATTGTTTGCATCTTCATCATTGTTTACTTGCATTCAAACTAGTCATGCCTTTTGAAAAGTGCATCTATATTTACACTGAGGTCCTCATGCACAAAATATCAAATGCACTGCTCCACTCAGTACGTAGTGTGGCACCACAGTGGCTTGTAATGGCAGCCAAGATGAATTCCCACTCCTGTGTTCAGATACAGGCTTTAGGGACTGATTAAAATTTGTTGCTCATTTCTCATGCCTGCCATGAACACCTAATTAATATACTTTGATAATGAGGGAATCTGGTGATGTGTAATTTCCCTTTTGTGGGAGCTCCCCAGCATCACTGTGTGGGTCAGGGCAAACTACAAACTACTGTGTGGTATAAGGTTTGCATACACAGTGGGAAACCTAATTTCCAAAGATGATTTTCTTACCATACAATGGAATTACAGAGATATTTTTTTTAATTTAGGAATTGACAGCACTAGTATTTTGGTCAGCTCTGTTGGCTGAGAAACATACTAGTAGTGGAGAGGGACTGCTGCTCCCACAAATACACAAACAGTCATATGTATCTGGTTGAAATACCATAGTTTACACTATTAGACCCAAGAGGAGGAATAGCCAATGTAAGATGTAGAGGGGAGGGGAGTAGGGGAAATGAGATGGTACAAATGCAGTAACTGAAAGACTTCACTGAGATGACAAAGTCTTAGATATTATAGGTACAAACCTAGGAGCTTTCTACTCTCTGCCTGTACTTGGATCCTTTGTAATTTATTTTATTATCAACCTAAGACTAAAGTTCACCCATCTCCAGGGAGCTGCTACCTTTATACATCTCCAATGCTAAAGATTCCTCACTCCCATAATTTAAAAATTGTGACAACCTTTGTAACTCTTCTATCTCCACTTCTGTTATGGTGAACAACTGCATTCCTGATGGGAAAAAACCCTTGCACAATTACAGAAAACAATGGTTTGTCTTGACCTATACTACTGACATTCTTGTATGACAGTATGATAGCCTCAAAAAAAAAAATCACAAGCACTGGTCTTCCATCAAACATTATCCTTTGGCCAGGTCATCAATGAGTGTTTTCAACAACCGGTGACCTCCTGGAACATCCTCTCTATCGTGGTGTGATGGTTTTCACAAACTCCAGTCAAATCCATTATCAGTCTCTAAAACTGCACTCAAGAATAAATTTCTCTGTCTTCCTTTTTCTCCAAATGTAAACCACTTGTGTTCTATATAACTATCTGACTGATCAATTTTATGGATCTGTTTTGAATATGAAGCACTCTTAATGGTGTCATGTTGCTGTTGTAAGAATTTACAAAGAATCTTTTCCAGATGACTCAAACTGCTAAGCATAACAATTGAACAGTCCAGACACAACCTTCATCTGCTGCAAGACTTCAGTATCTACTTTCCAAAACCTCATAACTGTTAACAACATAATTAAGTGGGTTGAGGTTCAGCATCCATGAAGTGACCCTCAAACTCCATCCACTCCTCAAAACACACCTCCTCTCCAGTTTTTCCCAGATTTAAAGCCATCTTTCTAAAGATGGTAAACAACTGTATCATTGCCAAAATTACATCAGGACACCTTATAGACAAAAGATACATTTTAATTTTCTGTTATAGTTTGCAGAGCAGCTGAATAGTATCAGTGACCTCTTACAGCACCGCAAGACTTCCCTGAGATGGCAAAGCCTTAGATATCATCCCCACAAATCTGTAATAGTTCTACTTCCGACCCGTGGTTGTACCCTCTGTAATTACCATTACCTTTGACCTGATAGTAAAATCAAATACAGCTACAAGTAAGTCATCCTTCCTAAACTTTACCAAAGCAAACCATAATGTAGTCAGTGACATACTTAGAAAAGCAGTCATGAATACTGGCCTTCATGATCAAAACAAATCTGTTTAGAATACTTTTAATCAGTTCCACAATATTAACATCTGCATTTATAAAAAATATCAATAAAACAGAATTAGTTAAAGTCAACAAAAATGTTGTTGGAAATATAAAATTAATATTATATGCAACAAAAAGTGATACTACTCAGATTTCAAGATTTAGCAAATTCATTAAAGCAAGTCTATATTGCATAAAGTACAAAAACTGTATACTTGTCTTAACAAGTCTTCCAGATATTACTATGGACTTGGTTTGATCTCAAAGGATGAAAACAATAATTTGGTAGGCTTTAAATACATCAGAAAACCTCACAAGACAAGTGGTTAATGTAAAATTGTCAATAAACAGTGACTGGATCATGCCATAAAACATACTAAATGCAGCTGCAGACAAATTGATGGTATATGGTAGAAAGCGTTAGGTTGCTGCAGAGGTTAGGGGACAGATCCAAAAAGAGTGATCAAACTTTGGACAAGTCAAAAGCATGGCAAAACTACAGATAAAATCACTTTAAACATTTTTTATAAGAGAGCACATACCCCTGAGCTCCAAATTCGGAGGGCTTTATCCTTCATATCTTCCTCATTCCAAAGTCAGCAACAACTGCATAAAAAAGAGAGAAAAAAGACAAGGATAAGTGTACAGGCAGCTCACTCAATTACAATCCCACAAAATAGCCAAGCCAAATTAAAATATTCCAGGGAATGTAAACTCAGTGAGGAGGATCAATGGATTATCTTCTACCTGTTATCACCCGTGGAAATGTAGACCCTATACTAGGGATCTTCCACTTCATAACTAATGACATGCCACATAAAATAAAATTCAAGTTATGTGGAATAAAACATAATATACTTAGAAAGAATCAAGGAAAAAGTAAATCAACCTCTTCCTGTCATTTTATCAAAATGCTAGCATGTGATCATATCTCCAGTCTATACAGATAGACTGTTGCAGTATCAGTTCACAAAGGGAGGGAAGACATATTAGACTTAACAATTTTAAACTCATTAACCTCACCAGTATTCTATGTAAAATCAAGGAAAAAGTTGCAATGCAGCTTATCCAACATAATGTCACCCTGAATATGTTCAACTTAATTCCATGAATGTAGGCACAACCTTTGCCATTGAAATACAGGAACAAAATGAAATATAGCAGCAATATTGGTATGGACACATACTGTTGTAGTACCTCCCAAAAGACATTACAGGGTATGTGGTCATACACCTTATCCAGGTCCACAGAATGCACATAGTAATAATAAATTCCCATGACCCCTAAAGCAAATGCATAAGGAGAAGAAGTTGATCTTGTTTAACATCCTAGACAGAATCTGCATTACTCATCTCAAGTCAGATGTCTGATTATTGTATGCAGTCTCCATTCCAACATTGTAGTACAGATGTTTCCAGGGAGTCATCTATAACGGAAACATACCCTTCTGTTCCATTTTATGAAATTGGTGACCACCACCTAAGTTTGCCAGTGCAGAGATACTGTCTCACCTTCAAAACAACACTGAAAAGATGTGCTGAACAATACATCTCACCAATGGGAACTTCCTTCAGCATTTTAGGCTTTCTGCTGCTGACACCTTGCCATAAAAGAACAGTTCAATTAACATAAGGACCCTATCTGCAGAAATGGATCGAATCCCCACAATTGCTTCTGGCAATTCCTCCTATGATGAAGGTATGTCCACTGGCTTCACAAGTTTCTTAAAATATAGCATCTATCTCCTGACAATGTTCTTTGTCAAAGTCGGTATTTATCCTCCTTTCCTGAACATAACCTAAGCAAAGTTGTAAAACTTGAGCTGAGTCACTGGACTGATTGCTAGAATGTTTTGGAAGTTCTGTGAAAGTCATTCTCCATAGGCTCATCAAATGTCTCTCACACCCAAGAGTCCTCTTCTTCTGGCTTTTTCTTGATAGGGGTCACCACAGCAAATCACCTGTCCGCTCATGATTGGCAGTGAAGTTTTACAGTGTTGAGTTGCCAGCCCGGCACCTAACCTTCCACAGAAGGCACACACACACACACACACGCACTCATGTCTAGGGCCAATTTAGAGTGTCCAATCTACCTACAGCATGTCTTTGGGATGTGGGAGGAAACTGGAGCACATGGAGGAAACCCACGCGACCACAGGGAAGACATGCAGACTTCACACAGAAGGCACCCTAGCCGAGGATCGAACCAGAGAACCTCTTGCTGAGAGGCAGCAATGCTAACCGCTGCACCACTGTGGCCACCCTCTCACACCCAAGAGTAAACAGCAAATAATAAAGAAATATTTGCCTAATGAAGGGCTCATTCTGACAAAGATATATTTTAAACTGAATAAGATATTTTTTAAAGTCACCAACAGTATTGATCTTCTGTAGTTTACTGAAATACACTAAAGTCCCTTTGACATTTATTTTCAGTATCCACACATGCTAAATGCAGATAACTAATTCATTCCCAGTATAATTTGTTCAACAGCTTCTTTAACTGTTTGCCTCTTCTTAACTATCATTATGACTTCTATTTAAATTTGATTACATAAAAATTCAACCTCCTTCAGAAAGCATAAATCAGTCAGACAGGCACCATCACTTGCAACGAATCAAAGTTTTACAACATGTCATAGTATGCAGCAATGCTATAGCTCCATTTAGGAATGACCAGTTTCAAGAAGGTTGTACCTCTCCTGCTAACTGTTTTGGCTATTATTTTGTCCATTTATATAAAGGACTGCTTTCCCAAAAAGAGAAGTATACAATGACCTACAAGGTATTATTAGTTTGTATTCCTGACTTTAGAAGCAATGGAATGAGTTTAGCTTGAATTTTAATGAAAAAAAAAAGTCACGATATTTTAGAAGTATTAGAACCTCACTTTTAGGCCTACATTCACAACTGTCCTTCAAATTTATGTTTGGTAGCTTTTAAGTGTATTACTTGAAAAAGAACTAATAGATGAACTTTTATTTTAAACCAAATATTTTGCAAATGTAGACTGCTGATTTTTTTATGGGTATACGCACCTTATTCTGATCCTACCTACAAATGCCAATACATGTATTGCATCCAGATATTGTCATACAATTTTCAGAACAAGATACTTGGATATTCAGCCTTATACAACATATTGAATGATTTAATTGCACTAAAGGCAAGCTTGCAATAACATCTTAAATGTAATACCAGTCTGCATTTGTCAAAACTGTGTTTTTGTTATAACATTCAGTGAAAACAAAAATGTCACTTTTTCTTAGAAATAAGAATCATTATTAGTTGTTACATCATACTGCAATAAGGAGATGATTCTGAGCGATAGTAAGTTTACCATTCACACTGCATGCCTGAAATATATGTTTGTTGTGAAACAAATAGTGCAAAACTGAGTATTGTGTGTGTGTGTATGTGTGTGTGTGTGTGTGTGTGTGTGTGTGTGTGTGTGTGTGTGTGTGTGTGTGTGTGTGTGTGTGTGTATGTATGTATTATAAATCATTAAAATGTGGAAAATTTCTCAGGGACATACATCTTGATACAACCACAGAATACACTTTTTGATTTTAAACATAAATTACCTTTATGTAATATGCATCATTGCACATTGTCCATATTAGGAGGGTCTTCTTTATTAAAGTTCCAAAAAAAATATATATATATATATATATATATATATATATATATATATATATATATATAAAATTTTCATTATTGATGTAAAGTATACTAAGTTCATGTATATTATAAATATTCATTGCATTCCTCAACCCAAACAAACATTATGCCTTCAGTCCTAGTGGAAATTAAGTATAAAACAGCATGGCAGATTGTTACTGTGAAAAGCATGTACAAGTCTTGACTTAATACTTAATTTCTCTTTCTTCCCCTTGACAATTTATTTTAAACCATTCATATATGCATATTGGTGAACACTGGTATATGCAGAACCTAAGACTGTGGTCTCACCCTTATGTATGTACGTCTGTTTTGAAGTTACAGTAATCATTCTGTCATAGGTTATCATGTACCACCCTGCTCAATTTGGGAAGCAAGCACTGTTAAGTATTTGAAAGGGTGTGGCAAAAATGTTTAACTTTGTATACTTAAAGGTGTATATGGCTAGGTATCTTATGGTCCTTGCGATTGTTTGGCTAGTATGTTCCTATGGTGGTAACTTTCTGGTTGCAGAAAAGGACAATATTCTGCAAAAATATATAATTTTTGGCTTCAGATATGATGTCATCTCAGTACAGATGTAGTCTTTACATGTAGTGTATTTTCTAATTGGACAGAAGTCAAATACCTGTCCTCAACAGAAGCCAAGTATAACTCAACATGGTAAACTATCACTGCGCAATGCCCATAAAAAGCCTGCATTCAATAGTTTTGTATAAGAGGGCATATCTCAAACCTACTTGACAGTTCTTAGTAAAACTTTCAAAGACTTATACTTGGGTATTTATGTATATAATGCAGCTAATACTGTCATTCCACCCTTAAGAACTTAAATGCAGATCAAAGATGGCATGCCTCCAACTATGCTGTAATGTTCAGAACAAGAAGTTTTCATGGTGGCATCTATACAGTGACAGAAAATGGCTGGATATGGAGAAATATATCTGAATTTTGCCTCTTATGTAATGTAAACTCAAGACAGATATATTTTGGATAACTGCTGCATTTTCCACCCTTATCAGAACTTGTATTATATACCTGCTTAAAAAAAAAAAAAAAAAAAAAAAAAACATCTATAATGTAACTTGGAAAACTGCCTTGTGAAATGCAGGTAACTCCTGCCTTTGATAGCTCTGTATAAGAGGCCATATCTTAACCTTTTCTTACAGTTCTTAATAAACCTCTCTGGATATCATACTTGGACACTCAAATATGAAGAATACCTAAAACTGACATTTCTCCTTTAAGAACTTAAATTCACCTCAAAGCTGAATTGATGCTGGCTAGAGACTTCCAAGATGGCTGCACACTAAGTAACAGCTTAATTCTAGCTCTCACAGTGTGAAAAAAGAAATTCAGCAGAGAAAGCCAGTGGTCCTGCATTTCTGGGCAAATAGTAACTGGCTAGTAAGTGCACTGTCTGGATGCCAGCAAAAAAGAAATACAGATGATCTGAAAGAAAATCATCTACAAAAGGTGAGGAAAAACACTGACTGTGAAAAGTACTGCAGCTGTTCAGCAAAAAGCAGTGCAAGCTCCACAGACATGACTTCCAGTAACCTACAGGAAAGTATAAGACAACTGCACACAGACCTGGTAAAAATAAACAAAACACTGATGGAGTATATCAACTCAAACAACAAAAGGCTGGAAGAAATGTAAGAACCATTAAACAGATATTCAGATAAGGTAATAAAACTGAAAAACTCAGAGGTCAAAATGAAGAAAAGGCTGGCTGACTATGAGACTGCTCTAGAAGAAATGTTTCAAAAAATAATAGAATTAGAGGACAGAGCATGTAAGAAAAAACAGAGATTTTCTACTGTACCAGAAAAGCTGGAAGGAAGAGACTGTATTCATTTTATGAAAGCACAAATAAGCAACAGGACTGGTATTCCACAGCATGAGTTGTTAATTGAAAGGGCACATTGTGTGTATGTTCCAAACATGGCTAAGAGAAAGTAACCTGGACCTTTAATAGTAAAGATGCAATCCTACCAGCAGAAGGAGTTGATTTTGACAAAACTTTGCAGAAGGACAAAGTACTAAAAGTGGGAGACAGCAGAGTGTTTGTGGAAAATACTCATTGTACACCAGACAGAAGATGATTAAATTTATTCCACTTTTCAGGGAATGTTGAGTAGCAGGTGTGAGATTCAAATAGCTATAATCAGCTATGTTCAAAATATTCTCTCCTGGAGGAACAAAATCATTTTTGGTGAAGTACATGCTAAGGAGGAAATACAAAAGTTTGTCCAACAAAAAGTAAGCTGTAAAAGAGAAGGAGATTCTGCTTCTTGTTCTTCCAATAAAAAAGACCACAGAGGGACTATTCCAGTAAAACCTTTTTCAATGTTTCAATGGAAACTGCTTGAGAGAAGGAAAAAACACAAGAGTTGACTAGAAGAACTGAGAGTACATTGGAAATGAAACAGAGACAGGATTTGGGAAATTGAGATGAACAATAATACAACCAGTAACTTGGAAACTGACAAGTGTGGGATTACAAAGCAATAACTGTATTTGTGAAAGATGACAGAACAAGGAAATCTGGAAATATTGGACTTTTTTGGACTTCGTTAAACTTGTAGGGACTCAAAAGCATATACCCTACTTCATGTCATTAATGCTTGGAAAATACTTAGGAGAGGGGAAGAGGATGGAGAAAGTTAACTGTAAGTAAAACATTTATTTTCTTAATAGTACATTTTATAGTGCATGATTTCCTTGCATGTTATAAAGTACTGTTTTCTCAGATATTTTTAAGTGTAATAAGGATACTAATGCAAACAGGTGTTCATCTTTTTTCTTTTCTTTCTCCCTTCTTCTCTCTTTCTCCTTCTTCAGTTTTAATAAATGTAGGCACTGCAATGTAAAAAAAAAAAGAAAAGTCTGGTTAAAAGAGCATGGCAAAAGAAAAAGTTGTGTGCTTTTTCTCATTCTTGCATAGAGAAATAACTGGATTAAGGCCATTAAATTGATCTAGTAAGTTTTAATAGAAAGCAAGAAAATGAAAATAATATTGCATATTATAAGGCTCTATTAAAACTATCTCTTAGTGTTTCTGCACCATATTTTCCTCTTCCTAATAGTCTGTGGCTTCATCTCAGTGGTGTGTAGGTCCCTAATTTACTGATTTTAACAGTGTTTCACTTGTACTCAGCATTTAAACTGCAATTGCCTCACTTGGAAGGGCTTTGTATTCTGCTGCAACTTATTTGTGGGACTTTGGTTTTAAGAGCAAAGTGTCTTCCATTCCAGACTGCTGCTACCTCCTTACAGATACTGCTCCAACTCCTGGAATAACAACTGTGCTCTTACTGCATAGCCAGTTTAAATTAAAGTATGTTCCAAGCTCATACCACAAATTAGTCTTACTTTGTCTACTGTAAAGGCTACCTGCATAGCACTGAGACCCCCCAACACTCACCTCTTTGTTAAAAAACTTGCCGCTTTGTCTCTCTCTCTCTGCCATCAATAAGTTAGTCACTAGCCTAGTGACAACTAGCTATACTCTTTTGTTTTCTGTTTTTGGTTTCCTTTTAACTGTTTTTGTCTTACTGCAAATACCTGTGTATACCTAGCTATAACTTCTCTTCCCTCTCTGCCTATACCACCCCACCTCTGCTACTTACCTGCTGACTCTCACTGTGTGCTCCTTACTGTTTCCCTCCTGGCTTGCTGATTATTTTTTGTGGTGACTGCCATTTCCTGGCCTAGAATACCGCTATACCTTCCTGTTTATCCCACTTTGCATATGCTACTTTTCCCTGCATCCCTCTCTCTCTTTCTCTCACCCATAATCCTCTGGTTCATTTAAAACTCTCTCTTACTGTTTCTGCACCATCTTTTCATCTTCCTAAGTCTGTGGCTTCATCTCGGGGGGGTGTAGGTCCCTAATTTACTGATTTTAACAGCATTTCACTTGTACTCAGCATTTAAACTGCATTTACCTCACTTGGAAGGGCTTTGTATTCTGCTGCAACTTATTTGTGGGACTTTGGTAAGCACCTAAACTACTGTTTGCTAAGTATAGTGGCTTGGCTGAGCTATTGTTGTCTCATGTCACACAAGTAAAAGGCTGTACTTAAATTAAAACAGGTTACTTTACCTGCCTTTGGACATATTATCTCTACTCAAATAGCAACTACTCTATTGTATACTGTTACCATATTTCTGTAGATATTGCTATTCATATTTCTGTGTATTTTTGTTTGTATCTCTTTAGCAGATTTGACTGGTGACAGTGAGTTTGAAGAATGTAGTTATTGCATTATTGGGCATTTACCTTGCACGGTGACTACTTTAAGGCATGACCGCAGTATCATATACTTTAGTAGCAGCCTTGTGGATGTGAAGGTTAGCTCATTGTTTTTTTTTAATTTTAAGTTCAGTCACCATGAGACTGGCAATGTTATAACTGCTTAGCCTGGCTTGTACAATTCAAGAGTTATTCTAGCTGCAGTAAATGTTAAAGTATAGAACTGCTGCTTAGCTACATTCTCATATCTCAGTTACTTGAATTATTTCAACTACAAAATGGCACAAGTATACTACTAGAACGACAAAAGACATTTTATTGTAATAGTTTTAACACTGAGACATCATGGTTAATAGCTTACCATAAGTGTTATAGTGGAAGTAAGTCATTGAACTTCTGTCTCACATTTTTACTGCTCTAATCTGTAAAGCTAATAACATATGTATGTTTTATTTATTTAGTTAGCTAGTTTCATGTTTTATCTCAACTAACTCTTCTCTAGTTGTTATCAGTAGTTGCTTATAGTACCTCTGTAATTTTTGTTTTCCCTAGGTTTTACACTCAACACACTCTCTCCCCTCCTCTTTCCCTAGGTTTTAAGAGCAAAGTGTCTTCCCTTCTAGAAAGAACCACAAACATGCAGGTATAAGCCAAATAAATTTAATAAAACAGTAATTCTATCAATAACACCAAAAACAGCACTCTAGCACCTCAGCTTAACATAAGCCTTCAAGAAGTACTAATTTACAAAAAGACCAGGTCTTAAATACTCACAGTTGCCACTTAAATCATTAATTAATCAATTAACATCAATTTATGTTAAAAAACAATTAAAGATACATGTCACTCAGTTAAATAACACATTTCCAACAGCAGTCTGTATTCAGACCCTGTGGAATCAAAGTGGCATATTTTAAAATAAACAGTGCTTCCTTATATAATAACATTTTTCTAACTGATTCACTATTCCTATCTCCTATTATTTGTTCTAAAATAGTGGCTTTTAAGCCAACAGGACTGTTATTATGAAAATGTTTAAAATGTTGTGCCAAAGGACTTTCCATTTTAGCCTGCCTTATGTCTCTCAAGTGTTCTGTTAATCTGTTTTTAAACATCCGTTTGGTTTGACCTATATAATACTTATCACAATTACACTTTATAGCATAAACCACCCTCTCAGTGGTACACTGATATTTTCCTGTTGTTCAAAAATTAATTTGATTTATTCTAGGAAAGGTATGTACTATAAATTAACATGCTATACAGTTCCCACATGGTCTCATCCCTTTCAACTGAATTTGTAATAACAAATTTACTTCAGGCTTTTTAAACTTTGTATGTACTAGCATATCTTTTAAACTCCTTCCTATTTGAAATGAAAAAACTAAATTTTGTTTAACTAATCCATTAAGGTCATAAAATCTAGATAGAAACTTCCAATAGTGTTTAATTACTTCTCTAGCATTCTCACTCAAAGGATTATAGGTCATAACTATAAAGAAATTATTTTTCTCTGTTCCCTTTATAATATATTTGTTCTCCCCGTAGGGTACCAACACATGATTTTCATCTCTACTACCATATCTTACTTTTTTATTCTATTTACACTATTTTCAATTATTTGTCTATCGGAATTCCTTTCTACAAACATATTCACAGTACATTGTAACTCTTCTTCAAAATTATAATCCCTATTACAAATTCTAGAGATCCTTAAGAATTCCCCATAAGGCAGGGAATTCAAGGTGTGTTTAGGATGACAGCTATTACCCATCATAAATTGATTGACAGCCCCAGATTTTCTATGTAGACTTGTCCTAATCTCTTCACCCATTACACCTTCTAAAAAGATGTCAAGAAATGAAATTTTATTTCCATAACTCAGTCCATCAAATTGTATAGAGAACCTATTTATTTGCAGTTGTGCTACAAACTCTGTCACTAGTTCTATATCACCTTCACAGATGAAAATCAAATCATCTATGTATCTGAAATAAGATTTTACATATTTCTTATAAAATGGATTAGTGTATATATATATATATATATATATATATATATATATATATATATATATATTCTGTTTCAAATCTTCCCATAAATAAATTTGCATACATAGGTATAAATGAGGCATCCATCACTGTGCCTTGTAATTGATGGTACAAAGTATCTTCAAAACAGAAAAAGTTATTTTCCAAACTGAATTTCACTAAATCCATAGTATAATGTACTAATGGGCTGTCACCTAAAAAGATGCTGAGAGCTTCCATCCCATGAACATGTTTCATATTAGTATATAAACTCTTTATATCAATTTCCAATACATTGCTTCTTTCCATCTTATCCCTTTAATTTTTTTGTAAAAAATCAAATGTTGTGTCTTTAGGGGTCGCCACAGCGGAACTCCGGTCCGCTAATGATTGGCAGTAGATTTTTACATGCCGAGTTGCCGTCCCTGACGCACAACCTTCAGTGAAGGTACGCCCATTCACGCATGTCTCCACAAAGAATACACTCTAGCTGAGAATCGAACAGGACAACGTCTTACTGTGAAGTGACAACGCTACCGCAGCACCACCACCGCAGTTGTAAAAAAATCAAATGAGTCTCTAATATAAGATGGAAGATTAACAACTTCTTTCAATAAACATTTATACAATACTAGCCCCAAATTGTGTAAAAAATATTTTCTAGCCAACACAGTTGGTCTTCCTGGTGGATTTATCAAGCTTTTATACACTTTCTTTAGACAATAAAAGTATGCTAACTCAGTATCTTCACTTAATAATTTCTTCTACACATCTTTTTCTGTCCAATAACCCAGTCTCAGCCCCTTGTTAATAAAATTAGTATATTCTATTTTTGCTTTTTCTATGTGAGAATAAGTCACAATTTTATATACTTCATTGTCATATAACAGCTCATAGCACATCCTATTATATTGAGAATGGTGCATTATAACTATTTTATTACCCTTATCAGAGGGATTTATCACAAAGTTATTTTGTTGAGAAAATTGTTTAACTGCCAACCATTCATTTTTGGTTAAGTTATAGTGAATATTCCTTTTATCAAAGTTGTTACATAACGTTTCAATTTCAAAATCCAACATAGAATGAAACTTTTTTATACCTTCATGTATAAATGGTGGTATGAATTTACTAAACACTTTAACAACTGTTGTATCTATTGGTCAATAAGCATTGCATTCACTAGTGCAAGAAACAAATGAATCATCAGATATTTCATTGCTACTTACTATTTCATCTATGCTATCATATGTTTCATTACCAGCAGTTCTCATACAACTATCAGTTCTATCTAAATTATAAACATGAAAATAATACCACAAATGCATTTTTCTAATCAGTTTAAAAATCTCAATTTAAAAAAAACTGTATTCTAGGCAACACTGTGCAAATAAATTTAAGACCATGTTGTAAAGCTGTACACAAATTCTCATCCAGCACATTATTAGTTAAATTTAGAGCAATACTGGCATTATTACAATTTAAAGTAATGCCATTTAGTCCTTTTATTATTTCTCCATTGTCCCTGATGTTTACCTCCTTTATGTTGGTCCCAGTCTTGTTCCTGGAACTGTTGTTTCCTATTATAATATTGTCCACTTTGCTGACGAAAATTTCTCTGCATATATTGATTATCTTCAGGTTCGGGTAAGGCTGGAAAAGCCTGTTCATCCTCTAGGTCACTCTGATACCTACTTATATCACTCAACGAAGCTTCTTCTCTTGCCTTTCCTGCTGTTTTCCCTTCTAGAATCTTCTACCTTCTTTACAGATACTTCTCCACCTCCTGGAATAACGCCTGTGCTCTGCTGCATAGCCAGTTTAAACTAAAGTATGATCCAATCTCATACCACAAATTAGTCTTACTTTGTCTACTGTAAAGGCTATCTGCATACCACTGAGACCCCCCAACACTCACCTCTTTGTTAAAAACCTTGCCTCTTTGACTCTCTCTCTGCCATCAATAAGTTAGTCCCTATCCTAGTGCCAACTCTCTTAGTTAGCTATACTCTTTTGTTTTCTGTTTGTGGTTTCATTTTAATTGTTTAAACCAGTTACAGACCCCTGCCACTCTGCTACCTCTTTCTGATCCAAAGGATCTGGCAGCACCTCTCCATAAGCTAACAGTCCAGTGCTCAAGTCACTAGCCAGTTACCTTCAAACTGCTGCTTAGAGGCTGTAACGGGCTGAAACTTTAAAAATTCCAGTTAAAGGCATAAAAATAGCACAAACATTTGGCAAAACTGCTACCTACATTGTTAATAGCAATCACTGATAGTTTTTCGCTCACCTCTGCTGGGGGTCTACCCCCTGCCTTTGCCCTGTGGGCTCACTCTACTCCCCTCCCCTGCCTCCAATTCCCACCTACCCCCACTATCTGTATATTTATTCATCCCCAACTCCTCCCACATATCCTACCATCCAATTACACTATACCTCACCCACCACACACATTCCACTTTTAAACTCCCCACCCAACCTAAACAATTCCCCCTACCACATCATAGCTACTAAATCTAACAGGCCTGCTAACCTCCCTCACTTGTCTTACTTATCTTACACAACTCTCTAACCCCTCCCATACCGCACCTTCACATTACACAGCCACTTTCCAACATACTTTCACACCACCCTTCACCTCCATAACCCATAAACTCTACTCTTCTAACCCAACCCTACTATTCAAAAACAAAATCCTACCTATCCCACCCTCACATAACACACCCCTCAAACCTCACACCAACAAATCCACTCCCTACCACTGCTTAAACTCTACATCCACATTAAACTACCTTATACTCATTCTCCACCGAATTTCCCTCTCACACTCCGGTGATATCCATCCCAACCCAGGCCCACTACCACCACACAAACCACTAATTCCCCTCTCACACAGCCTCAAACTCCCAAATCTATTCACCTCACTACATTTGATGCCCAAAGCCTTCAAAATAAAATCCCTAACCTCCATGCCTAGCTTTCCCATAACCACCCTGACATAGTAGCGGTCGCAGAGACATGGCTTAAACCCTTCATAAAAGACAACAAAATTCTTCTACCAGACTACCAAATGATTAGCAATGACAGACTTAACAAGAATGTGGAGGTGTAGCCATAATCTACTCCTCCTCCCATACTGTTACCCAATACACCAATCACATCCCAAAATTCGCCAATCCCAAAATAACTATAGTTCTACTAAAAATCAGTGATCACAGATCCATATGCATAGCCATGCTGTATATACCCCCAAGAAATAATATCCCAATACTAGAAGATATCATCTCATGGTTTTCCTCTAACATTAAAAATGCAACCTATATCCCAGGTGACAAGAACATTAACTGGGCCACTATAAACACTCAAGCCCCATCTCACACAGTTAACCTCTTCAACTTTACCCAACTAATAAACACTTCTACCAGGCCAAGCAAAGATGGGGCCTATGGCACCATCATTGACTGGATCTTGGCATCGCATCCCAACCTTATTTCAAATGCAGGAATCCTCCCAGACCATCTCAGTGACCACCTGCCAGCCTTTGCCGACTGTCACCCCTCTCTTCTTCAAAAGCAACATCACTACAGTCAAACTTGTAGCCTATCCTACTTCAACCCTCAAACTTACTCCAAATGTCTAAAACTTACTGACTGGACCCCCTAAGAGCCCTGCCCCTCAGCAACGCCATCACCTACTTCAATGAAATTTTCTTAAATCTATTTAACAACCATGCTCCTCTAAGAAACAAACGTGTCAAGGCTAAAGCCTCTCCCTGGCTATCAAAAGAAACTAAACTAACCATGTTCTAAAGACACAAAAAATGGAAGCAATACCAAAGAAACAAACAACCTAACTCCCTACTTGAATTCAAACAACTCTGCACTCCGTAAAAAAACTAATAACTAGAGACCGCAAAGCATACTACTCCAAACTTCAGTCTGAACATTCAGCCAACCCTAGAAAATTCTGGAACATCATCTTCTCCCTCCTCCACCCAGGAAATAAAGATAACCCCTGTCTCAACCCCAACCTCACCGATCTTGAAACTGCCACCCTATTCAACTCCTTCTTTGTGGTTCTATAGCTAAATTGTCCTCCTCCTTCCCTCACCCCCCCCCCCAGTGCCAACCCTGCCTGCCCCCTAGCCATCTGATCTCATACCTCCTTCCTCCCCCTTCAACCTAAAGCCCATTCCTACAAGTGCAATAAAAAACCTACTCCTCCAACTTAAACCTTGCCACAACACACCTGATAATCTACCATCAGCCTTTCTCAAAATATCTGCTGATAGCATTGCCTTTCCCATTTCCATCTTAATAAACAGATCCATCCAAGAATCCTATGTCCCTTCTATCTGGCAACTTGCATACGTCATCCCACTCCATAAGGGAGGTAAAAACACTGACACTACCAATTTCAGGCCTATTGCCATCCTCTCCCCAGTCTCTAAAATCCTGGAAAAATTTATCCATTCACAACTGATGCCATACCTAACACACAATAACCTTCTCACCCCCACTCAACACAGCTTCTGCCCTGGCCATAATATCATGACTGTCCTCCTTACCTTTCTTGAGACAATTAACCAAGTATGTGACTTTGGCAAATTCATATCTACCCTGTTCCTAGACCTATCCAAAGCCTTTGACACCATCTCCCACCCCTTACTCCTATCTCAACTTCCCTCCCTCCACCTCTCTTCTTCCACCATAGCCTGGTTCTCTAGCTACCTCTCTGAACAACAACAAGCCATACAATGGAAATCCTCAACCTCTCCCTTCCTACACACCCCCACCGGTGTGCTCCAAGGTTCTGTTCTAGGCCCTTTACTCTTCAATATATTTATCAATACCTATCACCACACTATCCCTGATTCCTCATTAATCCAATATGCTGATGATTTAACAATCATCTGCTCAGCATACTCCCACTCCAACCTACTTCTAAAAACCCAATCAGCCTTCTCTAAAACTGAAACCTGAATGCAAAACAATAACCTGGCCCTAAACACAAATAAAACTAAACTGATGATCTTTTCTCCATCTAGAAACTCCCTTATTGACAGAACTCCTTCTCTATACTCAGCCAGAATAACATCTCCATCAAAATTGTATCAAATACTAAACTGCTTGGTGTTATCATTGATGAACATCTAAAATTCGACACCCATATCCAAACTATCATCAATAAAATCCACCAAAAACTAGGACTCCTGTACAGACATAACAGCTACCTCACCCCCTCCACCAGAAAAACCCTAGCCTCCTTCTCCACTCTCTCATGTATGGCACTCCTTTGCTAACCAATCTCCAACTTGGCCTACAATTCAAACTAGAATCCTGCTACAATAAAATAAGCAAATTTCCCACAATTCAAAAAACTCATCCCACCATTGCCACTCTCTCCATACTCTGCAGTGGCTCGAACTACCTAATTACCTGAACTTCCTCACACTCACCACTACCCACAAGCTCATCTTCAAACCTACCAGCTGCTCCTCTCTCGCTACCACCTTAAACCCTTATATTCCTAACTGTTCACTCATATCAGAAAACCAAAACCTCCTACAAATCTACAAACCCTCATGACCCCCTGGCCACCTCCTGCTATCCTACTCCATATCTAAATTATGGAACTCTCTCCCTCCCTTCACAATACTCCAAACCAGATTCAGTTTATAATCTCGAAATACTGAAATATCAAATTTCAATATCTTCAGACTATAAAGCCAAAATATCAAAATAACAAAACACCAAAAGCGCGAAATTCAAAATCACAACTTTTAAACATACCCGTATACCACAGAAACACACATACACCTTCCTCCCCACACTATAACAAACAAATAAAACACACACAAATGCAACAACACAAATACATAAACCTACCCTAGATATAAGAAGGGGGCAAGCCCCCCTGCAACCCCCATGTGGGGGGCTGCACCCCCCACACCCCTGCTACCTATATATATATACTAACTATGAGATTGTACTAAAAAGACAAAGACACAAAACCCACCACTACACAGTTTACATTCCCCTTGCACAAACAAACATCACATACATACAAACACCACCATTCTCAACACTTACACACTCACACGCTTACCTACATACCGTAACCTACACCTACAACTTCCCAACACAATAATATACACTAAAAATCCCTACCCAAAACCCTTAAAATATAAACACTTACCTGAATCTCCAGCTATACATTAACACAGCGTACCACCATAACCGTTGATTCGACATTTCTGGATTTGGTTATGTGGTCTTTTGCAGAACTGGGCTTTTGCTATTTTAGTCTCAAAATACTGACATTCGATATTTCAGTATTTTGAGATTATAAAATGAACCCCTCCAAACCACACCAACTTCAAATCTCTCTTGTTCTCCCACCTATCTTCAAAATGGACATGCCCATGCCACTTTCCAACATAACTCTAGCTACTATCATCTCCATCCCCTGCTACACCTACTTCTCATATCATTACTTTGTCTACAACTACACTCCATTAAACCACTCCCCCAGCTACACTCAGCTACACTCCCTGCTACACCTACTTTTCATATCATTACTTTGTCTACTATTACACTTTATTAAACCAATACTGGGCAGCTTTCTGTTGCACCTTAGCTAATCTTGTTAGATTTTCTTATATCAGTAAATGTATCTAACTTTGTACATACAAAATTTCCAACAATGTTCTATTATTTGTATTTCTTTGCATGATTGTATTAAACCTCATATGTATTATGCTGTATTCTCAGCCTGATTTAGATGATTATACTGCTTTGTGTATACTTGTAATTGTTAATTGGAGCTTTTCTCCTTGGGCCTCCACTAAAAATAGGCTCTTCTTGGCCCAGTGAACTTCCCCAGTCATCAAACTGAAAATAAAAATATAAATAAATACATTTTTCTAGCAAATAAATGCACGCTTAGCAGCATTTCTGTATCTGGTCCTCATGTCTCCAGGAGACAATCTGATAAAGAGAAATGGCTAGATGATAATGTTCTCTGAAAGCATTCTAGTGTCTTCCTAGCTGGAAGAGCTATAAAGATAAGACAAACCACCAGACAGCACTTAATAGAAGCACAGTCTGTACCATGTGTCTTAGCATGGATAACCTTTCTTTTAGGTTAACTCAAGTTTGTGAGTGTGGTTGTCAGTTTGGAACATTTGTTCCTATTAGAAGGGTAAAACTTCAAGATTTGAAGATGTACCTAATTTCCAGTGTTATTATTAAGCTAATATGCTTTAGGGGGTATTGTGGTGTGTTTGTTTTTTTTTGTTTGTTTTTTTTGGCTTGAGGGTTTTCAATAAAACAAAAAGTTTTATATGATGTGGCATAACCTCAAATGGATATAACAAGAAATAACTGTATAAAAGATCAACCTGCCAAACAGTATATGAATATAACACAAAAGATGGAACTACACATTTAACAAAAAAGCTGTTATACATAAAAGGTGGGAATAATAACTTTTTAATACAATGATGCTTTCTGTAATGTCTTTAAATGTCAATGGTCTCACAGATAAATACAAATTGAAAGAGTAGTGAACTATCTTAAAAATGTAGAGTGCAAATAGCTATACTACAGGAGACACACTTGGAAAGACCTGAATATGTTAATTTGATAAAGAAAGGTTTTCAGGATGGCTATTTAGTGGAATACATGGGACAAAGGAAAAGAGGAGTACTTATATTAATTTCAAGAGGGACTCCAATAGTGATAGAAAAGGATAAAATCAACAATAATGGTAGATTTGTAGTACTGAGTGGCTACTAGAAGGGAGGAGGATTATACTGGCATATATTTATATTCCACTTAAAACTGCTATAATGGAGCTTAAGAAAATTCTGGTAGAAATAATAAGCTTTTAGCAAGGAATATTGCTTATAGGTGTGGACTGGAATTTGATTTGCAACAGTAAAGATGTGTCGGGGGGCCCAGAAGGGAAAATATAACAAACAGGGGTAGATTTTTGAAGAATTTATGAAAATATTTGGTATGGAAGATGAGAATTCAGTACTAGGGGTTTGGAATGAATTTACACATTATTCCCCAAGATACAAAAACTGGGCTAGGCTAGACAGAATTTACATTTCACAGGAACATGTGCATTTAATTGAAGGTCTCAATAGACACCCAATAACTATTTCAGATCATGGACCAATAATAACTAAAATAAAAACACAGGGTGAGACACTGGCACTTTCCCACATATCTGTTGAAAAGAGAGGAATGTTTGGAATGAGTAGTGAAAATTATTCAGGAGCTATTAGAGAAGATAATTTTCTTCTGAAATTATAGCTAAGGAGTGGGATAAAATTAAAGTGGAGTTTAAAACAGGGTGGAAATAAAAGAAAGGGATATATGGTTAAGAAGTAGCAAGAATTATTTAGCGGAACTGACAAATGTTAACATATTGCAGAATAAGGAAACTCTCACAGAACAACATGAGAAGCAACTGCAGAATGATAAACAAAAAATAAGGGATTGTATTTCTTTATTTATTTCACATTTGTTAACTGGGTTGGTCCAGCTGAGCACAAGCCCATTTTCATTTGAGATCCGAGGAAATAAGCTCCAACAGTGATACTTTATATAATTACAGAGATTAGTGTGTTAATTAATTTACAAAGTATCAAAAAAGAAAAAAAACAGCATAGTTGTTGACATATACAGAGATAACATATAAGTAGGTAGATTAACATTTGATTTGAGAAAAGTAATGAGAAGTATGCAAATTGCAGTCAGGAATTGTTGAAATTAAGTATATTGGGTGAAGTCAGAGAGTGGTCAGGTAGGATGCTGACAGGGGCAGATCCAATTATTCTAGAGGAAGCATTTTAGTTCTGTTTTAAAGTTGTTTGTGTGATGTCATCACACAAACAAATCAATACATCAATAATATGCATGAATGTAGGAAAGATTGCTGTAAGCAGTTGTTTTTGATAATAACTCTAGAGCACAAAAACTTTTAGTACAACAACACAGGCAACAGAAAGTAGAAAGGGCTGTCAACAAGCTTAGGGAGCCTATAACAAGAAAGATAAGAGATTCTGTAGAAGTAATAGAAATATTTTGGAAATTCTGTGAAAGTCTGTATAAAGCAGAGAAATATGAAAATCAATAAAAGGTATAAATGAAAATTTTAATGGAAGAATTAAATATGCCAAGCTTAGAGCTAGATGAGGCTCAATTGCTAACCATTAGGTTAGGAGGAGATGGGATAAAAATGGTGATGTAGAACAAATCTACAGGAAAGTCCCCAGGAATAGATGGTATTCCTGTGGAAATTTGGAAGTTAGGAGTGAAAAACTGATAAAGATCCGGAAGGTTTTGTTTAACAGTATTTTAAGAGGAGGAGAAGTACCAACATCCTGGAAGAAAGCAGTGGCAGCTGTAATACCTAAAGAGGGTAAAGAGCCATCAGATCCAGCTTCATACAGGCACATTTCAATACTAAACCGTGATTATAAAGTGTTTATGTCTACAGAGACTAAAAGAATGGCAAACGTGATGCCAAAAATGATAGATATGGATCAATGTGGTTTTGTGGAGGGTAGGGGAGGCAACTATTTTACAATATTAACAAAACTTTGATGATCCAAAGGGAAGCAGAGTGTAATAAAATGCCACTGTTCTCGGTGGGTCTTGATGCAGAGAAAGAATTTGACAGAATAAGCTGGGACTTTATGAGCAGGACAATGGAAGTATTTGTATTCCCTGATAAAATTATACAATTGATTAGGAGGATATATGAGGGATCGGCGGCAAAAGTTAAAGTGGGTGGGGTCCTCTCTGATAATTTTCACTTGAGTACAGGAACCATGCAAGGGTGTCCTCTCTCCTCTTTGTTATTTGCATTATATTTAGAACCACTGGAAAAGAAAATAAGGGACTCAGAAATTCAAGTGTATGATTGGTAAAGTAGTCCAGAAAAGCTGGTTCTATTCACAGAGGACATTATTTTATACCTGTCAAAAACATTACATTGTTTCAAATCTTTTCAGGATACAAAATTAATGAAGCTAAAATAAAGACAATAGTGATAAATTATGTGCCCACACATTAATTGGTTCAACAGTAACCATATTTATAGGGACCTGACATAATGAAGTATTTAGCAGCATGGATAAAAAATGTTTCCGGTGTGTCAGCAAAGGCTATGTGGGAAGAGACTAAGCAAAAGATAATATAAAAACTGAGAAAATGGAAGCTCTGTTATATGGATATCGATAGTAAGGTACAAACAGTTAAAATGTTTTTAGTCTTAAGTCTTATACATAGGTCAGGCATATTTTTATCAACCAGAGGAGAAGTTGTGGATAGCAATTAATAAAGAGATGAAGGATTTTATCTGGAAGGAAAAAAAGGGCAAGAGTCAAGTGGAATAAGTCAATTCTTCCAATAGAACAAGGCAGATTGGGATTACCCAATTTGAAAGAATATTTCAGTTCAACACAGTTAAGGCTCCTATGCATAGCATAAGCAGAAAACTATAATTCAAAGTAAAAAGAGATGATGATGAAACATGGGGGAAGCTCAAGAAACAAGGAGAGACTGGAGACTGGATAAGCAATTCACAAAGAAACAATGGGGGGATATATGTATGTCTCCCAAATTCCAACAAAGTCTAGAAGATTTACGAACTTTGCTTGGACTTTGCCTGAAATGTTTACATAGGTATTTTTATACCCCAAGTAGACTCCAAATAATGTATTCCTTGGGTAGACAGCAAATGTTTTAGGTGTGATGGGGAAGAAAGAGGTAGCTGGGAACATGTTTTCTGGGAGTGTAATGAGTTGGCAGACTTTAAAGATTTTCTGCAGACTGCTCTGTCGGAGATGCTGGGTAAGCAATTTGGTGTAACTAGGGAAATTATTTTTTTAACTATGATACAGACTCAGAATTGCCTAGAAATAGTAAGGCCTTGCTGAGTCTAATTAGGGTGGCTGCCAAAAAAGCAATTACTAGGAAATGGAAATCAAAGTCCAAACCAACTTTACTAGATGTAGCAAATACTTTAACAGTGATAAAACAACTGTAATTGGGATCTTTAGAAAAGGGTAGGGGCAAATTACATCGGAAAATGGGAGTTATGGGAACAATACATGCAGAGGAGGAAAAAGGTTTAAAAGAAGGCAGGATATAAATGAGCTATGCAATGTTTGACAATGACTAGATAGATTATAAGCAATGTATAATGTTTGCAAGTACAGTTGTTTCAACATACTTTGTAACATATGTTTGCAACTGGAATTATGTCTGTATGGTTTATGTTCATTTTTATAAATCTAAGATTGCCTATGCCATATGTGATAATTTATTAAAGATGTTTCTTGTTAAAAAAACATATGCTACTTCTGTGACTGGCATTTCTTCCTTCAGAATTTGCATGTGGTTTAATATTGGAAATGGCTTAACCAGACTCCCCGGACCAGTACAGACATTTTTGGTGATAGTATCTTCCCAGTGACAGTAATGGTCACTTTTTTTGAAAAAAATATATAATGTAATTATTGGTTGTGAAGGAATAATAGCTCAATATTATATCTCCTGGACATGTACTGCATTCCTTATACTGAATTTAAATCACATACCCACAGCTTGACAAGTGAGAACATAATGCACTTTTGCACTTTGTACATTGGAAATGACCATGTAGACCTACTGAGATGTCTACACAAATACATTGTTGCAGCTATAATTGTAATGGGCATGTAGACCTACTAGGTTCTGTACAAATACATGGTTGTACCTGCAGAAGTGATTGATGTTTTCTAGTAAAAATTCTGGAGAACATATTTCGATATTCAGTTACAAACTGCATTTATGTCATACTTTTAAGGTGCAGCAAAACAGCATCCCATGACAAAAAGGAATATGTATATAGATGGTGTGATGCAAATCTAATACACATTTGCAGGCTGTCATATTCTAATTAAATAAAAAATATAGTAAGCATGCTATGCAAATCTAATAATACAATAATAATTATGAAAGTCAAAATATGGACTGGGTCTTTGTTTCCTTCACAAAATTCCAAAATCATAGACATTGCTCCCTTTGCGAACAATCAGCTGGTAAAGTATGATATATCACACCAACTCTGTTACTTAAATTATCTATACATAAAAGCTCTGATAACTATTTTTAAATGCCTATTACAGTTCCATTCACTTATTTATTAATTTATTGTCAAATTACCCGCTTTCCCAGTGTAGCTTCATAGGTTTATGGGTGTTTACTAAGATAATGACCACAAGGGCAAATGACAAAGATACTAATCCCAAAACAGGAAAGAAACACACACACACAAACGTGCACACACAAACACACACACACACACACACACACACACACACACACACACACACACACACACACAATAAACACTTCTGTTAATGGGTTACTATACCTACACATCTGTATCCTGGAGTCTATCTACATTACTTCTGGGTTCTATACAGTTTTGCTTTGCTAACTGAATTATCAAGTTGCTAAACTACTTCCCCATCTTGTGTTTTTACTGAAATGAAAAGTGCATTCCACCACCTAATAATTCATGCTTTATAGTTAAATAATGTTAAGAAAAACTTTGCAAAGTCATTATATTTTCACAATCTAGGCCTCCCATTAAGTCTGGGATAAAGACATAGTTTTTGCAATTATGTTATATAGCCAGCCCTTATAATGTCACTACCTAACAATAATTATTCAGCATATTATCAAGACTAGGCAGTCAATCAGTATATGCATACATTCAAATATTTCAAGCACGGGAATTAATGCCCTTCTAGCCTGTCAATGTGTGCCAAAACACTTGTTCCCATAATAAGTGTCCAGGCTGTTCATAAAAGTATCTGAACTAATGCATGCTTTAATGTAACTGGCAGTTTGTTCCATGCATCATCTCTTCTCTCACAGAACCAAATAGCACATTTCTCATTCCTATAGAATCTTTTACATAGGTTGTCTGATGTTTCACTACTACTTTTTGATAACACCAAACATGCCCAGAAGTAGTTGTCTCTAAATGTCCTATTTACCTGAATAAGATCTCCTCTTAAATATATATATGAGATGCAGTACAAGTTCAAATATTTTAGTGTTTCATAATAACTTAAATGTTCACATTCATGAATGCCCTTGGGGGTATATTTTCACTGTACTCTTTTCAGTTCACTCATGCTTGCTTTCTTATAAGGTTTCCATATTGTTATTCCATACTCAGGTTTGGATCTAATGTAATTAACTATGACTTCATAATTTCTGACTTCCTAGACCTTATAAATATTTTTGTACACCATATAGATCTGTAACTATCATTAACCAATTGGTTGATATAATTAGAAAAACTCAAAGCAGGATCTATCCGTATACCCAGGTCCATAAACGAATTTACAGTTTAAATCATTGTATGCTGTATTAAATATTCACCTTTCAATTTATATCTATCAAATATCATATGCTTATTTTTTTATGTATTTATCAGCATATTATTCTCCTGTGCCCAAATGGTCAATTTAGTCCAGTTCTTTTGCAAACATGCCCTATCAGCAACACTTGTAATCAGTTTACCCAATTTTATGTCATCTGCGTACAGACTGTAGAACATCTCAGATAAAAATGATAAGTATGAAAGATACAATCTAAATAAGTACGGACCTAGGACAGAGCCCTGTGGGATACCCTGACTGCAGCCAAAAATTTCACCTGTCCAATAGTTGTATGATACTTGCCATGTCCTATTATAGGTTCATAGGTTAGCACTAAGCTAACTGCCCTTGCGAGTCATTTTAAGCCTAGCCAAATTATCTCTTGTGAGACTCAAACCCTGCACTTTGTGTTTGTAAGGCAAACACCTTAACCATTAGGCCACCTTTCCAACCCCTAAGTAAGCCATCTAGCTGTCCATCTTATCAAGAGTACATTGTCACCTAGTTGTTCTAATTTAATTGACCAGTGCTTTGTGCATGACCCTATCAAATGCTGAAGATAAATCTATATAAATTACATCACAGCACAAATTTTCATTCATAGCTGTTATTGTATTGTTATAGAACATTATGTTAAAGGTTATAATAGATCTATTTTCAACATATGCATGCTGATATATTGTTTCAAAGTCCCAACGTATACAATTATGACAATAACGTATCCAATATTACCTTCTCCATTATTTTTCCACAACATGAAAGTAAACTTAAGGGTCTATATGACTCTGGGTTTTCCTACTCCCCTTTCCCTTAAAAACAGTTTTAATAAGTGCATGTCTCCAATCTCAAGGAATCTCCCCATATGTATATGACCTAGTAAATAATAAATATAATGGTACAGTAAGTTCTTACTTTATTACAGATTCCATTGCCTCCCTGTGCTTTGTTCGGATCCAGTTTGCATAGTTATATTTCAATATAATCTAATTTGATTTCAATATCTGAGGTTACCTAAATGTCACTAGGACAACTTATCAACCTCTTTGTAGAGCCAAACTGTTTTACTTAAGATTTTGTAAATACATCTATAATCTGCTATGTCTGGGAATAAATTTTATAATCTGCTCTCAGTTTATCAATTTGTATATCTTTACTCCTTCCACATCTTATGTATCTATAAAATGGTTTCTATTATGCTCAATATCTTCATAAAAGTTTTCTTCAAATTTTTCTTGCTCTTGTCTTACACTATGCTTAATTTGCTTGTCCAGCTTGTTTATTTCATTTTTCAAAGTTGTAGTTCAACCTCTTTTCCATTTCTTGTATTTTTTGTCTCTTAGCTTAATCGGGTATCTTGTTCTTATGGAAATATACCCCCCCCCCTCAAACATTGTATGCTACATCCTGATTTTAAATATTTTTTTTTATTTGTTGCCCTGAAACAATTTCTCTTTCAAAACTCTCAACATTCCTTCTGCATTTTTTTCCACTGAGTGCCTTACTGCAATTAATTTTACATAGTGACTGTTTTTCTTCCATATAATCTATAATTAATCTTCTGTGTATTGGTTTAGATTTCAGTTTAGCAGAATTATCTTGCAACAAATTAACCTTTATAACCCCATAATCACTGCACATCAATGGTAGTAAAACATGTCATGAAGTAATAATAATTTCTTTAGGAACCCAAACAATTTCTAGTATATTTTATTCCCTTGTAGGCTTTTTTACAATCTGAAGCAATTGTTCCTGAACATACATTGTAAGTAATTTCCTTACTAATGCAGTTGAATCAATATTATTCCAGTCTATTTCTGGTAAAGTTAAGTTCCTAGCCACTATTATTCTTCCCTCTTACGTTTCTTGCAAGAAATGTATGACTTCCTCTAGGTCAACAACATTTGACTTTGATGGTCTATACACTTCAACAATTGTTATATATTCCAGAGGTGTCTGTATTATCAAGTTACACAATCTATAGCATTGGTGTTATCATTGAACATGTAATATCATAGGTCTCATAACTATCATAACACCGCCACCTGATTTTTTCTTATTATGGCTGTTACAGTGAAAACGTTTATACCTGACAGAACTGGTTTCTGGTCATTGTTCTTAACCATGTTTCACAAATTATAACAATATCAGTCCTGTGGGAACATAGCAACATTTCCAATAAAAAAAAAATATTATTAATGCTTCTGGCATTCATAACCATCAGAGATGCATCAAATGTTGCTATATGCGGACTGTTAAATTTTTGACCTATCAAAAATTCAGCCATATGTTTGTCAAATCTGTCCCTGGGGGAAGTGACCTCAGCACTTGAGCTGTAAATCATTGGTTGCTTTGGACCATTTCTAGCTCTTTTCAAGTTCCCTGTATAAAAATCCGCCTCAGGGCGTTTTTTTCTGGCTATATACCCAAGCAGAGCTCCATGTGGTCCTGCAGAGGGGTCCTGGCAACAGAGAACTGAAAGAAGCGACCACTTTCCAGATTTAAGTATTTTTTGGCTTTTTTTATCTGCATTGTCCTCTCTGGCTTTCATTTAACTAGATATAACTGTTTTTGTGTCTATCTGCTGATTTCTGAAGTATCTGCACTTAAAAGTAGCATTTTGGTCGACTCTGGTCGATTAATACTGTTTTTTTGTTAATTTAACTGCTGAGGCTGCCCACTAAAGTGTGCTAGCCTGTGTAAATCGATTTTACTGTTTGCTTAATTGCATTTCTGTGTGCTTTCCTGAAAAACAAAAACAAAAAAATACTCCTTGTTTTCCGCCTTTGCTCGACTAGTTAAGACCAGTATACAGGCTTTGCTGTATTCTGGGCTGTGTGTAGTTCCTGTGTTGGCCATTGCCTTACTTGGATAGAAGGAAGTTTCTGAGCTCACCAGTGGGAGTGGGGAGCCTTGAGCAGCCTATCTGTCCCTGGGGGAAGTGACCTCAGCACTTGAGCTGTAAATCATTGGTTGCTTTGGACCATTTCTAGCTCTTTTCAAGTTCCCTGTATAAAAACCCGCCTCAGGTCGTTTTTTCTGGCTATATACCCAAGCAGAGCTCCACGTGGTCCTGCAGAGGGGTCCTGGCAACAGAGAACTGAAAGAAGCGACCACTTTCCAGATTTAAGTATTTTTGGCTTTTTTATCTGCATTGTCCTCTCTGGCTTTCATTTAACTAGATATAACTGTTTTGTGTCTATCTGCTGATTTCTGAAGTATCTGCACTTAAAAGTAGCATTTTGGTCGACTGGTCGATTAATACTGTTTTTGTTAATTTAACTGCTGAGGCTGCCCACTAAAGTGTGCTAGCCTGTGTAAATCGATTTTACTGTTTGCTTAATTGCATTTCTGTGTGCTTTCCTGAAAAACAAAAACAAAAAATACTCCTTGTTTTCCGCCTTTGCTCGACTAGTTAAGACCAGTATACAGGCTTTGCTGTATTCTGGGCTGTGTGTAGTTCCTGTGTTGGCCATTGCCTTACTTGGATAGAAGGAAGTTTCTGAGCTCACCAGTGGGAGTGGGGAGCCTTGAGCAGCCTATCTGTCCCTGGGGGAAGTGACCTCAGCACTTGAGCTGTAAATCATTGGTTGCTTTGGACTATTTCTAGCTCTTTTCAAGTTCCTGTATAAAAATCCGCCTCAGGGCTTTTATGCTGGTTGGGCATAGCAGCAGCGGTTATACAGGTTTAAACTATTTCTGGCTCCGCCAAGTCTGCTCTTCAATTTTTCCCTTAGAAGCTCTACTCAGTCTATTTAGCTGCATATATTAGCACTTGTTTTCGGAACTTCTATCCTTAGCAAGCACTCATAATAAAATAAGCACTCTTACCCTAAAGTAAGCACTACAGGCATCCACTACCCCCTGTGAATACCCACTTCCCTTAAAGGCACAGCACTCCTTATAATATTCTAGTATGTCGAGTGGTAGACCACTAGCATCCTCTCTTGTTCAGCTGGTTAATCTGGGAATCTTAAGACAATGTTACAATTGTCTCATGTACACAGACAACCCTCTCCTCCTTCCTCCTAACACATATACTTGTGAGAGATGCAACTATATAGCCAGACTGGAGGCTGAACTCTCTCAACTCAGGACTGGCAAGACCAGACAGGAGGAGAAGGTACCCACACCCAAAGCAAAACCGGTCACACATAAAACCACCACTACTACAAACCAAACACATAAGAACACGAAGACATACTCTGAGGCTCTTATAAAAAACTTACCAAAACAACAGAGGCCTCCAAAGCAGACACCCAGAAATACACCCCCACAAAATGCAACACCTACAACACATACCTCAAGCAACAGGTGTGTCACACAATCACAGCCCCTAAGGCAAAACACTATGCCAGAGACATTAGTAATAGGTGACTATAGTCAGACACACCGACGTTCCACTTACCAGGCTGAATAAGGAGAGGGTAACGGTGAGCTGCCTATCGGGAGCAAGGATCCGCCACATTACACACGCACTCAGGTCACTCCAAAGCAAGTACAAGTATGATGCAGTCATTGTCCATGCTGGTGTGAATGACCTGAGACGTACCTCCCTGGACTACATGAAAAGAGACATTGAGGAGCTCTCCGATTATGTAGCCCAGACTGGTATGACCCTGACCCTGAGCAGCATCCTGCCTTCACCAAGAATGATGCCTCAGTACAAAGACAAAATGATCAGTTTTAACAATTGGCTTAATCACTGGTGTCATTCTAAGGGGATCCAATGTCTGTCAGCCTGGGATGACATGCTGGGCAGGCCACGTTGCAAGGGATGGCTTGCACCTGTCACCACTGGGCTTCCGGATACTGGCCAAGGCTCTTGCCACCCCATAGTGCCTTTTTAGGCAATGCTCAAAAGACAAATCAACCTCCATAAAAACAAAATGGAAAAAAATTAAGGGTAATGCTGCTCAACGCCAGAAGTCTAAATCTCAAGATGCAGGCACTTGAAGCACTTCTCAGTATGGAGAACATCGATGTCTGTGCAGTAACTGAAACTTGGTTCAAGGCTCCTGAGAGCACTCCAGCGCTACCAGGCTATACCTCATATCATGCTTCGCCTCAAGTTCCAGGCCGAACCACAAAGGAGGGGAGTGTCCATTTTCATAAAGGACACCTACACCTCTCGATTGGTGGCTACCCATGAAGCATCAGAAACCATACAAGTTTTACTCACCATAGGCAAAACTGCCATACAACTGGTCGCATGTTATAGAACACCCTCCCAATCCCAGGAATCCCATCAAGCATTCCTGAAAACACTGGAGGATATGAATGTCACACCAAACACCATCATATTGGGTGACTTCAACTACCCCAACATAGACTGGGCCCACTATTCTAGCCCTAACACCCTAGCCCAAAGATTCCTGGAATTCATTAACTCAAATGCTATGGAGCAACTGGTCACTTCTCCTACGAGGAGAGATAATATACTTGACCTGATTATCACAAACATGGGGTCCAAATGCTCCGCACCGGATATAAACCCCTCACTAGTAAGATCTGATCATAAACTGATCACGTTAGATGTACATATCCCACCCTTATGCACAGAACAAAAGACTACAGTGAAAAACTTTTCAAAAGCTGACTTTGCGCTCCTTAAGTCAGAAATGATATCCTTTAAGCCTACTGGGTTAATGGAAACCACATCCCAAAATGCTGAATCCTTCACAAAAGCCTTCTACGGACATCTCCAAGAATGCATGGATCAAGCAATCCCAACTAAAACCAAGACCCTCTCCACCAAGGGAAAACGCCCGGTTTGGTGGACCCCGGCTATAAACAAACTGTACAACAAAGAAGGAAGCTACTGCAGGACAAAGCCAAATCCCACAAGGGAAAGGCTTCCTGATCAGCACAAGTAAAAACTACGTTCTCTCATAAAACATCTAAAGCAAACTTTGAGAAAAAGATTGCCAAGGATACCAAAGACAATCACAAGGCCTTCTTCAATTATGTCAGAACCTTGGGAGGAAATTCTCAGATATGCTCTGAGTTAGTACACAACGACAAAAATTCACTGACCCTACCGACATTGCCAATATTCTGGCAGATAGGTTCAGTGCAAATTTCTCCCCTCCCTCACCCCCTAAAGATGAAGTAATTATCCCTGCTGAATGTAACCTACCTGTCATCACAGACATACAGGTGAAATCAGCACTCAACAAAGCAAAAAACACAGCATCTATGGGACCCGATGGTATCCCCGGTTGTGTGTTACGTGAACTTCAAGATGAACTAAACCCGCACCTAAGAATGCTATTCAATCTTAGCCTCACTACAGGATATGTACCTGAACACTGGCGCATAGCAACAGTGGTCCCACTCCACAAAGGGGAAAATTCTACTGACCCTGGTAACTACCGCCCCATAAGTTTGACCAGCCTGGTCTGCAAGGCTATGGAAAGAATCATCATGGAACTCATAAATGGCGACATTGGGGATCTGCAGACCCTTGATCCCACCCAGTTCGGTTTTGTAAAAGGCAGATCCTGCCTCTTAAACCTGGTTGACTTCTTCGAGACAGTCACTAGTGCCATCGACAAGGGCAAGGCTGTCCACACTGCCTACTTGGACTTGGCTAAAGCCTTTGACACGATACCACACTCTGGCATCATAGACAAGCTCAGCAGCCTAAATGTAAATCCATATGTCACAAGATGGGTAGCAAACTGGCTAAAAAACAGAACCCATAAGGTCAAAATTGCTGGAGCCATGTCAGACTCAAAACCAGTCACGAGTGGTGTCCCACAGGGATCAGTCTTGGGACCACTCTTATTCGGCATTTACTTCTCAGATGTGAAAGCAAATATGGGAGGATTATGACTGACAAAGTTTGCAGATGACTGCAAACTGGGTGCCATAGTTGATTCACCTGCTGACACACACATCCTACAGAAAGGTCTCAATGAAACGGACAACTGGTGCCGGAATCATGGCCTCAAACTTAACGCCAAAAAATGTATAGTCATCCCCTTTGGGAAAAACAAAGTACCCACAAATTATCACGTAGACAATAACCCACTGAATACGGAAGAAGTAATCAGAGACCTGGGGACTCAAGTCGATAGTGACCTCTCCTTTGACAACCATGTTGCCAAAGTGGTCAGAAAGACATTCTACCTTGCCCATCTCATCATGAAGGGATTCTCATCCAGATCAAAGGAGGTCATTGTACCTCTTTCAGTTAACTAGATATAACTGTTTTTGTGTCTATCTGCTGATTTCTGAAGTATCTGCACTTAAAAGTAGCATTTTGGTCGACTCTGGTCGATTAATACTGTTTTTTTGTTAATTTAACTGCTGAGGCTGCCCACTAAAGTGTGCTAGCCTGTGTAAATCGATTTTACTGTTTGCTTAATTGCATTTCTGTGTGCTTTCCTGAAAAAACAAACAAAAAAAAAATACAAAAAAATACTCCTTGTTTTCCCGCCTTTGCTCGACTAGTTAAGACCAGTATACAGGCTTTGCTGTATTCTGGGCTGTGTGTAGTTCCTGTGTTGGCCATTGCCTTACTTGGTTAGAAGGAAGTTTCTGAGCTCACCAGTGGGAGTGGGGAGCCTTGAGCAGCCTATCTGTCCCTGGGGGAAGTGACCTCAGCACTTGAGCTGTAAATCATTGGTTGCTTTGGACCATTTCTAGCAGATTTCAAGTTCCCTGTATAAAAATCCGCCTCAGGGCGTTTTTTCTGGCTATATACCCAAGCAGAGCTCCACGTGGTCCTGCAGAGGGGTCCTGGCAACAGAGAACTGAAAGAAGCGACCACTTTCCAGATTTAAGTATTTTTGGCTTTTTATCTGCATTGTCCTCTCTGGCTTTCATTTAACTAGATATAACTGTTTTGTGTCTATCTGCTGATTTCTGAAGTATCTGCACTTAAAAGTAGCATTTTGGTCGACTGGTCGATTAATACTGTTTTTGTTAATTTAACTGCTGAGGCTGCCCACTAAAGTGTGCTAGCCTGTGTAAATCGATTTTACTGTTTGCTTAATTGCATTTCTGTGTGCTTTCCTGAAAAACAAAAACAAAAAATACTCCTTGTTTTCCGCCTTTGCTCGACTAGTTAAGACCAGTATACAGGCTTTGCTGTATTCTGGGCTGTGTGTAGTTCCTGTGTTGGCCATTGCCTTACTTGGATAGAAGGAAGTTTCTGAGCTCACCAGTGGGAGTGGGGAGCCTTGAGCAGCCTATCTGTCCCTGGGGGAAGTGACCTCAGCACTTGAGCTGTAAATCATTGGTTGCTTTGGACCATTTCTAGCTCTTTTCAAGTTCCCTGTATAAAAATCCGCCTCAGGGCGCTTTTATGGTTAGGCATAGCGCAGCGGTTATACAGGTTTAAACTATTTCTGGCTCCGCCAAGTCTGCTCTTCAATTTTTCCCTTAGAAGCTCTACTCAGTCTATTTAGCTGCATATATTAGCACTTGTTTTCGGAACTTCTATCCTTAGCAAGCACTCATAATAAAATAAGCACTCTTACCCTAAAGTAAGCACTACAGGCATCCACTACCCCTGTGAATACCCACTTCCCTTAAAGGCACAGCACTCCTTATAATATTCTAGTATGTCGAGTGGTAGACCACTAGCATCCTCTCTTGTTCAGCTGGTTAATCTGGGAATCTTAAGACAATGTTACAATTGTCTCATGTACACAGACAACCCTCTCCTCCTTCCTCCTAACACATATACTTGTGAGAGATGCAACTATATAGCCAGACTGGAGGCTGAACTCTCTCAACTCAGGACTGGCAAGACCAGACAGGAGGAGAAGGTACCCACACCCAAAGCAAAACCGGTCACACATAAAACCACCACTACTACAAACCAAACACATAAGAACACAAAGACATACTCGGAGGCTCTTATAAAAAACTTACCAAAACAACAGAGGCCTCCAAAGCAGACACCCAGAAATACACCCCACAAAACGCAACACCTACAACACATACCTCAAGCAACAGGTGTGTCACACAATCACAGCCCCTAAGGCAAAACACTATGCCAGAGACATTAGTAATAGGTGACTCTATAGTCAGACACACCAACGTTCCACTTACCAGGCTGAATAAGGAGAGGGTAACGGTGAGCTGCCTATCGGGAGCAAGGATCCGCCACATTACACACGCACTCAGGTCACCCCAAAGCAAGTACAAGTATGATGCAGTCATTGTCCATGCTGGTGTGAATGACCTGAGACGTACCTCCCTGGACTACATGAAAAGAGACATTGAGGAGCTCTCCGATTATGTAGCCCAGACTGGTATGACCCTGACCCTAAGCAGCATCCTGCCTTCACCAAGAATGATGCCTCAGTACAAAGACAAAATGATCAGTTTTAACAATTGGCTTAATCACTGGTGTCATTCTAGGGGGATCCAATGTCTGTCAGCCTGGGATGACATGCTGGGCAGGCCACGTTGTCGCAAGGGATGGCTTGCACCTGTCACCACTGGGCTTCCGGATACTGGCCAAGGCTCTTGCCACCCCATAGTGCCTTTTTAGGCAATGCTCAAAAGACAAATCAACCTCCATAAAAACAAAAATGGAAAAAATTAAGGGTAATGCTGCTCAACGCCAGAAGTCTAAATCTCAAGATGCAGGCACTCAAGCACTTCTCAGTATGGAGAACATCGATGTCTGTGCAGTAACTGAAACCTGGTTCAAGGCTCCTGAGAGCACTCCAGCTACCAGGCTATACCTCATATCATGCTTTCGCCTCAAGTTCCAGGCCGAACCACAAAGGAGGGGAGTGTCCATTTTCATAAAGGAAACCTACACCTCTCGATTGGTGGCTACCCATGAAGCATCAGAAACCATACAAGTTTTACTCACCATAGGCAAAACTGCCATACAACTGGTCGCATGTTATAGAACACCCTCCCAATCCCAGGAATCCCATCAAGCATTCCTGAAAACACTGGAGGATATGAATGTCACACCAAACACCATCATATTGGGTGACTTCAACTACCCCAACATAGACTGGGCCCACTATTCTAGCCCTAACACCCTAGCCCAAAGATTCCTGGAATTCATTAACTCAAATGCTATGGAGCAACTGGTCACTTCTCCTACGAGGAGAGATAATATACTTGACCTGATTATCACAAACATGGGGTCCAAATGCTCCGCACCGGATATAAACCCCTCACTAGTAAGATCTGATCATAAACTGATCACGTTAGATGTACATATCCCACCCCCACCCCAGAACAAAAGACTACAGTGAAAAACTTTTCAAAAGCTGACTTTGCGCTCCTTAAGTCAGAAATGATATCCTTTAAGCCTACTGGGTTAATGGAAACCACATCCCAAAATGCTGAATCCTTCACAAAAGCCTTCTACGGACATCTCCAAGAATGCATGGATCAAGCAATCCCAACTAAAACCAAGACCCTCTCCACCAAGGGAAAACGCCCGGTTTGGTGGACCCGGCTATAAACAAACTGTACAACAAAAGAAGGAAGCTACTGCAGGACAAAGCCAAATCCCACAAGGGAAAGGCTTCCTGATCAGCACAAGTAAAAAACTACGTTCTCTCATAAAAACATCTAAAGCAAACTTTGAGAAAAAGATTGCCAAGGATACCAAAGACAATCACAAGGCCTTCTTCAATTATGTCAGAACCTTGGGAGGAAATTCTCAGATATGCTCTGAGTTAGTACACAACGACAAAAAATTCACTGACCCTACCGACATTGCCAATATTCTGGCAGATAGGTTCAGTGCAAATTTCTCCCCTCCCTCACCCCCTAAAGATGAAGTAATTATCCCTGCTGAATGTAACCTACCTGTCATCACAGGTGAAATCAGCACTCAACAAAGCAAAAAACACAGCATCTATGGGACCCGATGGTATCCCCGGTTGTGTGTTACGTGAACTTCAAGATGAACTAAACCCGCACCTAAGAATGCTATTCAATCTTAGCCTCACTACAGGATATGTACCTGAACACTGGCGCACAGCAACAGTGGTCCCACTCCACAAAGGGGAAAATTCTACTGACCCTGGTAACTACCGCCCCATAAGTTTGACCAGCCTGGTCTGCAAGGCTATGGAAAGAATCATCATGGAACTCATAAATGGCGACATTGGGGATCTGCAGACCCTTGATCCCACCCAGTTCGGTTTTGTAAAAGGCAAATCCTGCCTCTTAAACCTGGTTGACTTCTTCGAGACAGTCACTAGTGCCATCGACGAGGGCAAGGCTGTCCACACTGCCTACTTGGACTTGGCTAAAGCCTTTGACACGATACCACACTCTGGCATCATAGACAAGCTCAGCAGCCTAAATGTAAATCCATATGTCACAAGATGGGTAGCAAACTGGCTAAAAAACAGAACCCATAAGGTCAAAATTGCTGGAGCCATGTCAGACTCAAAACCAGTCACGAGTGGTGTCCCACAGGGATCAGTCTTGGGACCACTCTTATTCGGCATTTACTTCTCAGATGTGAAAGCAAATATGGGAGGATTATGGCTGACAAAGTTTGCAGATGACTGCAAACTGGGTGCCATAGTTGATTCACCTGCTGACACACACATCCTACAGAAAGGTCTCACTGAAACGGACAACTGGTGCCGGAATCATGGCCTCAAACTTAACGCCAAAATGTATAGTCAGCCCGTTTGGGAAAAACAAAGTACCCACAAATTATCACGTAGACAATAACCCACTGAATACGGAAGAAGTAATCAGAGACCTGGGGACTCAAGTCGATAGTGACCTCTCCTTTGACAACCATGTTGCCAAAGTGGTCAGAAAGACATTCTACCTTGCCCATCTCATCATGAAGGGATTCTCATCCAGATCAAAGGAGGTCATTGTACCTCTATATTCCTCCCTTGTCAGGCCCATGATTGAATATAATGCTCAATTTGGGATGTATCTCACCCGGCACATGCAACAACTGGAAAGACCCCAGAAGTACCTCACCAAGAGGATCATAGGTCTCAAACATGTGCCTTATCCAGCTAGATTAAAGAAACTCCAGCTCTATTCAGTAGCATACCGCCTGCTCAGAGGTGATTTGTGCCTAACATATAGGGCCATGTCCAACCAAGAACTGATGGACATGCTCCATCTCAAAAAATCCAAATCCACCAGAACCACGCGAGCTAAAGATTTCAACCTTTGCACAAATATGAATAGGACATGCTGGAGGGATAGATTCATAACACAGAGGTTACCCATACTCTGGAGCAAAATCCCAGTTCATGTGAGACAGAGCCCTTCATTGGCACTGTTCAAGAAAAATCTCGATGCATGGATGGGAGATCGCAAGTTTACCCCGGGAGTCACCTCAGTGTCACTACTAGACAGAGGTATAGTTTACTAAATAATGGGGTCCCACATGTGTCACTACTAGAGAGGCGCAACTATATAATACGGGGTGGCGGAAGCCACATCACTGTTGGCTAGGCTTATAAATGCCCCCGGGCAGATAGCCTAGTACACTACTATGAAACTATGAAACTATGAAATATTGCAAAATATCTGCTGCAAAAATTCTCTTCCCTGATCTTGGCAAATGTATGCCATCCTGTCTGGACACATGTGCCCAAAATTAGACATGGATGCTCTACACATTTTCATTTATCATGTGATATTTACCCAAAAAATTATTTTCATTCACAATGACCTGACACTCCTTTCTATATATGATTTGTGAAAAATATGTCCTAACACCAGTACACGTTATGCTAAGAGGGGTTTGGAATATTTTTAGGGAATGACTAATAAAACATCTATTTTTCAACAACCACTATGTTTTAGTTACAGGAAGAATATCAACCTTAAAAATATTTTCGAAAGAAAGAAGACAATAAGAGGCAGTAGGGGTGCACTGACCAAAATTGGAACCCACAAGTGTGGTAGATGTGCCCAATGTCCATTTGTAGCCGGGGAAAAAGAACTTTTGATCCCGAACATTGGTTTTAGACTAAAGAGTATGGGGTACTACAGTTGTTATGCAAAAGGGGTAGTATACCTTGCATATTGTACGACCTGTTGGGCTTATTATGTGGGGAAAATGGAGAGGCACCTGAGAACACGAATATACGAACATATGAGGGACATCAGTAGAAAAAATGAGAATAATGCATTGCTTAGACACACATTAAATTGTAAAAATACTAATATAAAATTTTGGGTAATAGAAGAGGTGAAACATAGAGAGAGGGGCGGGGATTGGGAAACATTCCTAGAATATAGAGAACTTATTTGGCAGATTAGACTGGATGCATGCCCCTTTATGGGCATGAACGACCATATTTCCATCAAACCTGCACTGAAATTACTGGCATTAAATCCCAAATAAATTTATAGGCCTTTTATACACTATAAGATATTTGTAGGTTTACAATATATTTTTATTTATATTTATATTTAATTAATTTGATATATTATATTCACAATATTTTATACTACACTACACTGTACAATATTATTTATATATTTATTAATAGTATACTTTTGACATGATCTAAATGTAATTTCCTATAATATTATTCATATATACTATTATATATATAGTTCAGCTGGGGGTGACATTTGTTACGCAACATAATAATTCTGTTTTCAATTTTATTCCTGGATACTTTTTGGTTACATTTTACAATATTTTACAATTTTTGCTTATATGTATATGTCTATTTATGTATTTTTTATGATGACATTTTTATATCTACTATATATATATATATATATATATATATATATATATATATATATATATATATACATACATTTTATATTTTCTATTTAACACATTTGTTTGTATTATACATTCATATATGCAATTAGTTTTATACACACACCTATATATTTCTTTTTTGATTCTAACTTGTATATGTGGTGATATTTTGCGGAATGACAAAGCTTGCTAGTACTGAATATTACAATTACATTTGTACCAGCAATGAGTAATTCATGTTTGTATATTCACCAAAATGGCATTTATAGTGCAATGGTTTAGGTTTTAGTTGTTGAATTTTAAATGCATTTAAGTTTTTTAACATAGTTGAGTTTGTTGTCAAATTTGTTAAATTTAGTTCATAGTTATTATGAGCAGAAACAAACTATGCTATGTTGAGAGTGGGATCAACAGTTTGTTTTTTACTAATTCAGTTGATCTACTTGGCTATTCTAATTTGTTGCCATGGTTTTTAATAGGTTTTCATTTGCCATTGAAATAGTATTTATATGCCTTAATTATAGGTCTTTATTGATTATGATGAAGTCTCGTGGGTAGAGACGAAAGCTCGCTAAATCCTATTACATGTGTTTTTTAGTTTATGTCGTTGGCATTGATTCAATAAATACACACTTTTGCATCTTGGTGTGCAATTTTTTGGAGGATACACCTTTATTGTGCTGACTAGCGGACTGTGTTTTAGTGTATTTATTGTTCCTGAGTGAGCTACGTGGAATTGTTTTGTTCATAGGAGCTGAGCGATCTTTACAGACAATAGACGGGTCTATATTAGAAGCACGAAAAGGCTTCTGAGCGAATAAGGAAACAGTGACACATATTCATCGAATCACATTTAAGCGATGGTTTATGGTGTTAAATTATTTTTTTTTTAGCGAACGGCCACGTAAGTTTTTCCCTAGGGAAAAATTTGATTACATGGCCATTCGCTATTGTCAGGTTTCGTGCATTATGTGCCTAATAGACCCCAATAGACACATCCTTTCCTAAATGTGCTGTATTTGCCCTGTGCCTAACATTATTTATCTCACTAGCCCAGTCATTAATATATGCAACAACAGTTCTCCAGGCAAGTGCAATCGTCATCAATAAGTCTAGATTAGCTATTAATAATGGTAAGCAAATCATCCAACTTTTGATATGAGGAACACAGATCACCAGTGTTAATCAGGAGTTACCTTTAAATATACATAGAATTTACTACAATGATAAGATATTTGTGATTTAGCAAATCATTAATGGCATACTCATTTAAGAAATCCATATTAATCTACAAATAAATAAAAAATTGTAAAATAAAGAATAATCAAAATCAGTTACCACAGAATTCAGAGAACTTAAATCAACTTCTATGAGAAAAATCATACAAACAATATACAATTAAATACTAAATAAAGTACAGTAAGGTTGTTGCTCGGACCGTGCAACTTCTAGAAGTCACAAAAAGCTGGAATTCCTTTACATCGTGTGTGAATGCACGCATTAGCTTCTGTTCACTATCGCTCACAGTTGCACCTCTTTTTAACAGTAAAGATCAGTAAATCACAAACCAAGATAGGATTGTTTAGATAAGCTCTCTGTTTTTTTGATAGATAAACATGCAAATACTTAAAAAAAAAACACATAAGTTATGTTGACATGCTAAGTTATATAAAAACATACGTCAAAAAATAAATGTTGAAGTCATATGCTTTAAAATAACTTAAAAATGTTGAAGACCCCTTTATTATCTGCATATGTCTCCCTATTTTCAGGTGAGAGCTGGGAGACACTATGATCAGTAAGTGCCTTGCTTATATTTTACACTGTATAAGTGGGAATCAAGCCAAACAGAGGTTAATAGGGTACAGTTGTTTATATTTCATTATCTAATTTACTAGGTTGCATGGCCAACAGGCTAAAAAGCCAGAGCACACTTTTTTAATCAAAGATCATATCTATCCTATCAATCATTTTTTGTGCTGTTCAAATCTTGATAGGATCATATCTATCCTATCAAGATTTGAACAGCACAAAAAATGATTTTGCAGTTGGTAGTTGAGAGGCATTGTATGTTGTACTTCATCAGTAGAGCAAAAGATATAGAAATAATTGTATGTTCTGCAGGCTCTGATTTATAGGAGATAAATTTGTTTGCCTCTTGGATGAATACTAAATTTGTTACAATATCACAAAGCAGTCTTCCTTACTTTCCCTGGGATTCTTGAAAAATTGGGTAGGCTTTGTGCGAAGCCTATACAATGTTTGTGTTAGCACAATAAGCAGCAGCTCTAACCCCATATGCATGGTGCTTATCACACCTACACAAAAACAAGTGCATTTTTATGACCAGCAGTACTGTTGGTGGCCATTAAAATGTGTTGAGCAGCACGTGCACACACAGTAAACAAACAAGCTTGCATATGGGCAAACCTGTTAAGCGTACTCACACAGAAAGCACAAAGAACTACAGAGGGCAAAAATGCAAGAGGCTGTACCAGGCAGGCAAAGTGTAGTGAGTGCAATGTGCACATAAATTAAATATGAATACAGAAACAAGCAAGAGGGGAGGATAAACGGCAAGCAGAACTACAATAGGTTCATAGGTGTGTACTAAGCTAATGGCCCTGGAGCCTTTACAAGCCTAGCCCATAGGATTACCCTTGCCATTGTGCCACCCGACCTTAGTTCCCAGTGCCTCTGTTGAGTAAAGCCACTGGAGTGATCCCTGGGGTGAATTTTCCAATTCCCATCCACTTCTTCAAGATTTCTCTTGAAGAGGGACAGTGAGGTGCTCTGCTTGACATGTATGGGAAGACTATTCCATAGCATGGGCAGTCTATGGGTTATAAACCTGTTCTTCCAGCATGTTCTGTTGATTGTGGTAATGAGGTTGAGGTCTCTAGAGCATGTGGTGTTGAGGGATTGGGATTTCTTTAGATGTAGCATTTCTAACAGAGCTGGGTCAGACATGGCTTTGTAAGTCAGAGATCGCCTCTAAGTAGGTGATATGAGACAGAGAATAGTTGGGTTTTTTTAGTCTGTCCATATAGGAAAAATGTTTAAAGCCTAGGATTTTCTTTGTGAGGTACTTTTCCGGCCTCCCCAGTTGTTGCAGGTATTTAGTGAGGTACATGCCAAATGGGGCATTGTATTCAATGATTGGCGTAATGAGGGAAGAGTAGATGGGAGACAATGACCTCTTTCTTCCTGGATGCAAAACCTTTAGTAATGAGATGTGCCACATAGAAGGACTTTCTGACCACAGTGGGAATGTGGTGGTCAAAAGAGAGGTTGCTGTCAACCTGTGTTCCCAGATCTTATACCACCTTCTGTGTTCAGTGGACTACCATTGATGTGGTAATTCATGGGAACCGGGTTTTCCCAAAGGGGATGACGACACATTTTTTGCATTGAGCTTAAGGCCATGGTTCTGACACCAGTCGTTGGTCTCAATCAGGCCTTTCTGTAGGATGTCAACATCACTCTGGGAGTTAATAATAGCTCCCAACTTGCAATCGTCTCTGAACCTTGTCAGCCAGAGTACGTTTGTGTTGGCCTGGACTTCAGAGAAGTAGATACCAAACAGGAGAGGACCCAGGACCGAACCCTGTGGGACTCCACTTGTGACTGGTTGTCACTCTGACTTGGAGTCAGCTACTTTCACACTGTGGGTTCTACCTGTGAGCCAGTTTGCAACCCACCTAGTGATATAGGGGTTGATGCCTAGCTTAGTGAGTTTTTTTATGATTCCTGAGTGGGGAATGGTATCAAAGGCCTTGGCCAAATCAAGGTAGGCTGTATGAACCACCTTGCCTTCATCCACAACTCTGGTGAATGACTCAAAGAAGTTGACCAAGTTGAGCAGGCATGATTTACACTTCACAAAATCAAACTGTGTAGGATCCAGAGTTTGGAGATTCCCTATATCCTTGTTTATTAGGTCCATGCTTATGTGTTCCATAGCTTTGCATATCAGACTCATCAGGCTAATGGGGCGATAGTTCCCAGGGTCTGTAGTCACCCCTCCTTTATGGAGTGGGGTGACTGTAGCAGTGCACCATTCGGTATGGACAAAGCCTAAGGTGAGGCTGTGATTGAACAGGGCACACAGGTGAGATGCCAATTCACTCTGTAGTTCATGAAGAACACAGCCAGGGATATTGCCAGGTCCCACAGAAGCTGTATTCTTGGTCTTGGACAGTGCTGTTTTAACCTGTGTAGCAGTAATACTGTGTTCCTGGCAATCTACTGGTATTGCGACTGGTCCATTGGGGGTGAGAGAGGGGTAAAGTTGGCACTGAATCTGTCGACCAGTATATTGGCAAGATCTGTTGGTTCAGTATAGGAGGTGCCATTGTGCAGTAGCTCAGAGCAAATCTGGGTATTGATGTGGAGATTCTTTACATAACTATAGAATGAAGTGTGGTTGTCTTTACTACCTGCTGCAATTCTGTTTTCATAGCTAGCTTTAGAGGTTTTAATGAGGGATCTCAACTTTTTGTTGAGGCTGATAAGGGAGTTTTTCCAGTCTTGGGACTTCACCTTATTCTGCATCAGTTTCTTCCTTCTGTTGTAGAGCTTGTTTATGGCAGGAGACCACCAGATTATCTTCGTCTTTTCGGAGGAGAGCATCTTGGTTCTATTGGGTATGGCGAGATCCATGCTTGTGTTCGTACAGTGCAATGGTGTATGATTCGGTGGTCATGCAACTGATCTCCATTTGCATGGGTGCCATGAAGTTAGCCACCTCTGTTTTTAGGAGCCCATAGTTAGCTTTGGAGAAGGTTTTTCATGATGGTTACCTTTGCGGGGGTGGGGGTGGGGGGAGGGCTGTGGATTTCCAAGGTGATTAGTTTGTGGTCAGATCTAACCAGGGAGGAGTTGACTATTGGTGTTGAGCAACAGTTGCCCATGTTAGTAATGACCAGGTCAACCTCTAGTGGGGGTAAGAATGAGCTGGTCTAGGGCATTAGAATTAATGAATTCCAGGAAACTTTGGACAAGTGTATTGCTATATGAGTAGTTTTCCCAGTTAATGGAGATTTAGTTGAAGTTGCCCAGTATGAGAGTATTAGGCTGGATCCTAATATTATCCAGGGTGATTAGGAACGTGGAGTGTGAGTCTTGCTACATGGTTGGGGATCTACAGCAGGCTATGACCTGAATCACTGTCTTACCCAATGTTAGCTGCACCTGAAGTATCTCAGATGCATTATATTGGGCTACCAGTCTAGAGGTGTGTGCATCCTTTATAAATATGGAAACACCACCACCTTTGGAGCTTTGGTCCAAGTTCTTGGGCCAAAAGGTGTGGAATGAGTTACAGCCTGGTAGTGCAGGGGTGCTTTCTGCTGCCCTGAACCAGGTCTCTGTTACGGCACAAATGCTGTTAAGGAGTGCTTTGAGCGGGTGCATTTTGAGATTTAGACTTCTAGCATTGAGCAGCATGACCCCTCAGATTGCATTTGTTTGTAGCTGTTATGGTGGTAATTTGGTCTTTAGAACACTGCCTAAGAAAGGCACTATAGGGGAAGCAAGAGCATTGGCCAGTATCCGGAAACCCAGTGGTGACAAATCCAGGCCATCTCTGGCAAAGCATCGAGGTCTGTCAGTCATGTCATCCCAGGCAGACAGCTACTCCCCTTAGAATGACACCAGAAACTTAGCCAACTGTTGAAATCAATCATTTTCTGCTTGTACTGTGGTATCATTCTGGGTGATGGAAAGGTTGCTGCTCAGGGCTTGTGTCATACCCGCCTGGGCTACATAATCCGAGTGCTCCTCCTTGTCTCTTTTCATGTATTCCAGGGAGGTAAGTCTCAGGTCATTCACACCCACATGTACAATGACAGAGTCATATTTGCACCTGTTGTTGAGGGACCTGAGTGCATGCGTTATGTGGTGGATCCTGGTGCCTGACAGCCAGCTGACTGTTACTTTCTCCCAATTCACCCTAGTGAGTGGGACATCAGTGTGCCTTACTATCAAGTCACCTATGACTAGTGTGTTGGGCATGCTGTTTTGCCTTAGGGGCTGTGGTTGAATGGCACACTGTTTAGGAGAATTATGTGTCTCGTGATTAGTGTTGTGTTATGGTGGTTGAGTGCATTTCTGCCTTGGAGGTCTCTGCTGTTTGGATACATTTTTATTGAGACCCTCCACAAAGGTAAGTGTGCAGTTTGTGTTTTTATGTGAAGGCAGTGCTGGTGTGTGTTCTGGAGGACTATGTGCTCCATGTGATGGTGCAAATGTTGACCTTATCCACTTGACCAGCTATTCCAGTCTTGGCTGGAGAGTGCATGGCTTCCAGTTTGGCTATATAAGTGCATCTCTCACAAGTCAAAGTGTTGGGAAGTAAGAGGAGAGGGTTATCAGTGTACATGAGGCAGTTGCTACATTGCCTCAGGATGCCCAAGTTCACCAGGTTAGCAGGAGAAAGCACAGGGACTGACCTTTAGACATGACTGGAGGGTTGGGAATTAATAATAAGCTATGGAGCTGTTTCCTTGTAAAATATTTAGTGCTGGTAGCACTTTTGTGTGCAACAATAATTGCTACAAGATTACTGGTAAAGTGCTAGACTAATAAGCTAATAAAAGTGCAGGAGAGGAGATAACTATTAGATCTAAGGGAAAATTTGAAGAGCAGACTTTGGCACTGCTCAGAAGCTTACAAACAGTCCTGGATACAGCAAATCTGTATCTGAACTAGACTAGTTATAGGAAAGGCAGGAAACAAGTGAAAACATCGGCCTTTAAACCAGAAAGATTAAATAGATGGAAAAACTGCCAATAAACTACAATTTCTGGGCCAGAAATCACTCCTCTTGTGGTAGATAGGCTACCTAGTGCTTACCACTCCCACTGATAAGCTAGAAGCCTTCCTTCCAACACAGAAAGGCTTGATGTGTTCAGAAGCTGACATACAGTCCTGGATACAGCAAATCTGTATCTGGGCTACAGTAGTTAGAGGAAATGCAGGAAAAGCACAAACGCGGGCTCTTAAACCAGAAATTTGAAAAAGATAGAAAAACTTCCCAAACGGCCAATATACTACAATTTCTGGGCCAGAAACCACTCCTCTAATGGTAGAGAGGCTACCTAGTGCCTTCCATACCCACTGATAAGCTAGAATGATTCCTTCAAACACAGAAAGGCTTGAGGGGCTCAGAAGCTTACAAACAGTCCTGGATACAGCAAATCTGTATCTGGACTAGACTAGTTACAGGAAAGGCAGGAAACCAGCTTAGAATTTAGAATTTCTTTACAGAAAATCAGGTAAAACAGCACTAAATACAATTCAAGTGCAGTGTAAGCTAGCACACTTGTGTGTGTATCAGTATTAAAGCAAATACAGTTTAAATAAATGCAATTTATTCAAACTGTATTCTGAACAGCATTCAGTTATTGTTTTATTCAATTCTGAACAGTTAAAAAGTGCCAAAAAATATGCTTACCAGCTGAGAAGCACACTCTGTCAGAACACAGGGAGATTCTAGCAATGTTTTTTTTTAAGTAAAGTGTAAAGGGAGAAAGGAGGACCAGACGATAATTCAAGGTTAAGAAACTAAATGGGATGACCTTCTCAAATGTTCTCTCTGTATTAGGTAGAATGAGCTAATGACACTAGACTGGGAGGAGTGTCCCAGATCAAATTTAGAGTAGGGGCAGGCAACTGCAAAGCCACCAAGTATAAGAACATGATACCAATAGGGAGGGACGGTGGGAAACTATCAGTTATATGATACACTCCTTGGCAGGAAATCAAAACAAACACAAACAGATGTTTAACAAATGGAGAAAATTTCCAATAATTACCTCACACACAGTGAAATTAGCTAGAAAAGATTTACAAACAGTGTGACAGTAAAAGCCTTATTTATCAGGCCCTGTGAGGCAGACAATTTTAGTACAACCATACAGATTAGTTTATAGTTATAAAATACAGTAAAAAGTATGCAGCAGACAATAAAAGTGTTATAAATATCTACAATAAGCAATAACTAGTAAAAATAAGCAAAACAGCAGTATACTTAATGTTATATATCACAAATCAGAGTTTTACTCAGTGCCCTTCCTCCGATTAGCTCTGTGTGAAATGGCAGAAATACTCACAAGTTAACTTCTTAAGTAACAGAAAGTTGAAACCTGAAACAACTTTAAAAAAAGCTTGAAAGAACCAATGAGGTGTTTACTCCAAGCTGTAGTCCAGGTAACCCCAATCAGCCAATGACCATAAACACAACACTCACACTGAAATGCAAAATGGCTTTTGCTAAACTAAGATGGCCTGGAGCATGTGCTTAGACACACAGCTTCAAAGCCATGCAGATTAGTTTATAGCTATAAAATATAACAAAAAGTATGCAGCAGACAATAAAATTGCTATTAGACAGGTTGCCAGGCAGAGAAAGTGTACTGAGGACAATGTGCTTGAAATCAAAGAGATGTATACAGAAATATGGAAGAGGGGAAGGTAAACTGTACTAAGATAATTTATTTAAAGGAGCTTATGTCACAATGACAATTTTGTAATAATAAAGTCTGCAATATGTATGTGATAATAATTAATGATGGTCACACTTCCTAAGCAAATATAGGTAAATAAAATATTTAAAAGCAAAATGTATAAGGACGGCACAGCAGGCACAGCAAGTGCAAATGAAATAATGAAATAATGAACTTTGTTTCATTTGCACTTGCTGTGCCTGCTGTGTCATCCTTACACATTTTGTTTTTTAAATATTTTCTTCTGGTTGTGGTTTTGGACGTTTATCCGCAGTGGAGTACTTTGTTTGTTGCTGCATATGTAAATAAAAGCAGACATATTATAAGATGTGACAGCTACACAAATTCACATTGTAACAGAGGGGATTACATGAGATATGAATGTTATTAACATGCTAAGTTGAGATGACAGCAAGGACAGTACATACTGTACATTATGGGATAGTTGCATAGTGTGCATTTTGTCAATATACCATGCTGGAAAATACGAATGGCTCAGAAGTCACAATCTCCTTTTGCAAGAATCTAACCCATGCCATCGATGTTAATATTGAGTTGTGTATTAACTGCATATGTAACAGAGATAGGCATAGCACATGTATGAGGAGGATCACCCTCAAAGGGAATTATGCACTTTAATATTCTAACAGTTATGCACCCCATATGTAGGTATATGTAGTGTTACAAATGTGGCAGCAGAGTGTGGCATATGTAATACACTTGCATAAGGCACTCTTGCCTAACACAGTTATTGTTCAGGCAGATAAGAATAGATACACACATGACAATATGATGCAATGTATTCCATAGAGCTATGTATTACCAGCATCTGCCTCAGGAGATAGCAATGGATATTGTCACAAACAACTAAAATTAATATGTATATTAAGAATGGATTCCTAATAATGAATGTCACATCAGCATTCCAGACTGATGGCAATTAATTGAGTATACTCGTGTACACATGATTATGATCAGTCTTTTATCAATTGCCCTTGGTCAAGGAAGTGTTCTCTATATTTTTGCACAGATTCCACCCAAGAAGTGGAGCACACTTGTGTACACCAGAAAACTCAATTAATGTGCCACACTAGCACTCTCACCATGACATTGGCAGAACAAATGTCTACTGCCCTAAAATGCAAAGCTACATTCACATGTGCTCATGCAACATATCAAAGGATAAGACTGATGTGAATAATGGTTGCTGTGTGATGTCAGTACCTTCATAAAAAATATTCCCTATGCTAGAACTAAACATCAGACTATACAACTGCTGCAACTAACAATATGGCTATTAACCACACGCACCACAGTGGAACTGTTATTACAGCTCTTGAACTCCATTTACGTGAAGTAATTAAATCAACTGTACTTTATTTGCCCATAATTTTTATCCACCAAAATGGATGTGGGAGGCCTCTGCCACTCTGTATGTTCAAAGCAGAAATGGGGAGGATGTCTTTCCTGCAGAACAGTTAAGGACACAAATGCTTACAGTCGCTCAATGCTGGTTCAGAACACTTGCCTAAGTGTTGAGAAAATCAATACCATAGTGGGATCAGTAAATGTGCCATGATATAAGTGCATCAGCAGTTGTCATTTTATATTTATTTATTGACATTTGTTGACAAGGAAAGTCCACTAGGCCCAACTCATTTTCAGTGGAGGTCTGGGAGAAAAGCTCCGTACAATCACAGACATTTTACATAACATCAGCTTAACTTTGAAAGTCAAGAAAGTTTTTACATAATACAAATTGAAGCAGATTTACAAGACAAATACATATTATAGAGGTATATAATACAAGAAAATAAACCCAGAGTGTTAAATTTTTAGTATTTGTGTTTGTATATTCTCATAAGTAAGAATATTGTTTAATCAATTCTGTTTATTCAGCCACAGAAATAAAGAAAGCCTGAGAGATTGGATACAAAGACAGATGATATATATTGCAACTATATTAAGTTAATAAAAGTATTTGTAGTGTATAGTGGCCAAAATATTTAAGGTGGTTTAATCATATGACTACAACATCAGAAAAGGTTATTGAAATTCTGTTCTTTTAGTGCAAATTTAAATGTTTTTAAAGAGTCTAACTGAGTAATAGAGAGAGGGAGCGCATTCCAAAGTTTGGCAATGGCATGGGAATAGAGACATTGTCCAGCTCTTTTGTTGGGTTTAGTTATGGTTAAGAGTTGTTTGTTAGAGGACCTAAGATGGTGTATGTTTGTATTCTAGTTTGAAGGGATGGGCAGTAGTGTGGATTATTAAGTAGTTTGTGGGTGAGAGTAAGTTGGGAGTAATGTAGGTTATGAGGGAACTCAAACCAGTTTATAGATTTAATGGCCAAGCAATGATGTGTGCAAACTGGCATGGAGACAAACTTAGCTATTTTATAGTAGCATAACTGCAGTTTGTTCAGGAGAGATGTGTGTAGGTTAGTGAAAATGGGGGCAACCATAGAGGAGGGAGGGTAGAAGTAGACTAGTTTCAGCTTGGTAGACTTGTCCAAATAGAGTTTATGCCTACAGAGTTTGTCAAGCTTAAAATGGGTCTTTTTGATTTGGCTGAGTATATAATTCTGAAAGGATAGTTTGTCATCAGTTGTGATGCCAAGTAGTTTGGCTGTTTTTACTATTTCAATTTCTGTATTTTTTTGAGAGAATATTTTAAAATCTAGAGTTAGATGTTTGGTTGTGAAGAGTAAAAGTTTAGATTTTTTTTGGGATTACATAGCAGTTGAGCTTCATTAAGCCAGGATTTGATGGAAGTAAATGCATTTTGTGTTAACTTTAGAAGATCTGAGGTGTTGTTAAAGGATGTAATTATAGTTGAATTGTCCACATATTGAATGCATGTACTTCGCAGGGATGCTTTATGGAGATTATTAGTAAATATGTTAAAAAGCAAGGGCTGAAGAATAGACCCTTGGGGAATGCTTGTGTTGTTGAGTAGGTAATCAGATTGCTTACTTTGCCATCTAACAGATTGTTTTCTGTTGTGTAGATAGTTATGGAACCAGGTTAGAGTGTGTGGGGAACAGTTTACGGTCTGAAGTTGTAAGAGTAGTTTTGAGTGGGATACTGTATCAAAAGCTTTTGATAGGTCTAGTAGGATCACTGATGTTAGTAGGCCTGCATCAAGAGCTTTGTATACAGTGTTGGTAAATGACAGTAAGGCTGTTGTTGTGCTGTGTGCTAACCGAAAACCATGTTGGGTGGGTGTGAGTAGGTTATTGTCTGTGAGATGTTTTAACAATTGAGAATGAATACACTCTTCTAGAATTTTAGATAGAGGTGAAAGTATGGAGATGGGCCTGTAGTTAGACAGATCACTGGTGTTACCGCCTTTGTGAAGGGGAGTAATAATTGAGTTTTTCCATAGCTGTAGGGCATATGATTCAGAGATTGATCGGTTAATGACAATGGTAATTGGAAGAGCTATAGAATCTGCTGCAAGTTTTAATTATTCAACTGGGAGGCCATCAGAAGAGCGGGAGCATGGTTTTTGTTTTGAGAGCAGTTTACAAACTAGAGAGGTGGGTACTGGTTGTAATGTAAATAGGAGGGGATGTTTTTTGTTGGAACTGCAATTGATGTGGGGGGAGTGGTTAGAGAGTGTAATGTCGTTTATGTTGCCGATTATACTTTTGTTAGTTTGTATAGAGAAATCATTAACAAGTTTTTGGATAGTATCAATAAAATGAGAATTAAAGGCTTGGGCAATGTTTTGAGGGTCTTTGTCAAGAGATGGGGAGGGGTTGTGTTGAGTACCAGGATTTAGGAGAGAGGAAATAGAGTTCCAGAAAAATGTGGGATTATTTTGTTGGGTGGTGAGTTTAGTGGATAAATAGCTTTTTATCACTGATGACTTGCTTTTTGGCATTGTTACACAGTAGTTTATATCTGAGTTCAAGTTGTGGGGTTCTATTTCTATGCCACTCCTTCCAGGCTTTATCCCTGGAGGTAAGTAACTGTTTAGTTTGTTTAGTTAGCCATGGGACATGGTTAGGTTTTACTTTTTTGGTACGTGTGGGGGCAAGACTGTCTAGAATATCTAAAAAGGCTTCATTGAAGTAGTTGACTGCTTTATCCAGTGGGAGAAATTTGGTAGGGGACCAGTTGTGGGTTTTTAGAGACTCTAAGAATAGTTGTTCATTGAAATGGGTAAGATTCCTAGTTGTTGTTAGACAATGCAGTTTGTCTATTGGAAGTTGGGTTCTATGGGTGTAGACAGGAAGATGGTCACTAAAGGTATTGGGTAGGGTCCCTGCCTTGGTGAATTTTTGAGGGTGTGAGATGAGTATCCAGTCTAGAGTTGATTCTGTTTGTTTTTTTTACATTATGAGTGGGGTTAGAGATGAGTTAGTAAACCTGTGCAAGTTAATGCTATTTACTTGGGAGTCAGAGATGACAGTTTGCCAGTTTATATTTGTGTTGCCAAGAGTGATGGTTTTATTTGATCTATTGATGGTGGTCCAGAATAGCAGATTTCCAGAGAGGGCATGTTTTGACCTGAGAGAATATAGAGTACAGCAATACATAATTGTTTTCTGTTGTTGATGTGAAGGTTAACTAGCAGTAATTCCATATTTCCAAATGTTGGTATAGGTTTATCATATGGTGAAACAGCTGAAATATCACAGTAGATTAATGCAACACTTCCACCTTTTTTATGTAACTGGTCATTTCTATGTATATTATATCCCAGAGGGATTATTTCAGTGTTAACAATATGTGATTTTAGCCAGGTCTCTGTGACTGCTACAATATCTGGGGAGTAGTGAGAGAGCCAGGCATGGAATTCGGTGGTTTTGTTACAGATACTACATGTGTTAATTGTAGTGAAGCAGAGGTTTTTGACACTGGAAGAAAGCTTTTGGGCAGAATGATTGATTGGTCCAGAGTTGGGGTGAATGTCGCCACATAGAGGGAGGGCCTGGTAGTGACATGTAATTATGGAGGGATGCTTAGTAATGAAGAGAGGCCTATGGTAGGGGTTGTAAATTAATTTTAGTTTGATTATGATGGCAAAGGATCTAATCTTTGTAAGGTGCCAAGTATGGAAGTTGAATAAAAAGGGTGAAATGTCAGAGAAACTATGGTATTAGTGTGGAGTGCAATGGGTAATGTGCAAAATGTTGAAGTTGGTGAGTATGTAGAGAGGTGGTGTGGGATAGGAAAATAAGAATGAAGGTAAGGGAGATTAAGATAGTACAAGGTTTTGATGTATAGTACATGTTAGGAAAAGGTTGTGGTACTATAGTTAAGGAGAAGAATGAGGAAGATTCAAGAAGGGAAAATATTAACAACGAAGATAATTAGGGTGGAGTGAATGGGAGGATACTGGTGTCATATGTGCAGTTATGTGAAAGTATTACATCATGTGTGTGAATCAAGGAATATGTGTCCCTGTAATTACTTAATAAACTTGCTGTATGTCATACAACCTTGAATGATGCTAGGTAGAACCAAACACACCTGTGGCACCCTGTTGTTGCCACTGTGGGTTTGGGAGGTTGGCATAATGGTTAAGGTGTTTACCTTACAGGCACAAAGTGCAGGGTTTGATTCTCACATGGGGTAATTGTCTAAACTTAAAATGGCCCACAGGGGCAGTTAGCCTAGTACTAATCTATGAACCTATGAACCTGTGATGGTAGAATAGCAGTTATTTACAATGTGGATATAATCCTGAATTGGAACAAGTGCCTTACTTAGGCAACAACATATATTACACCTTCTCATGTCCTCAGTCCTGAGGAGGCATCTCACTACAACTGGTATGGAAGGACAATCTACTCAAATGACAGCATCATTCTTTAATACAGCCTTTCAAAAGGAAATTCAGACTAAACTCTTGTAAGAGGAAACAACATCTACACATGAATACAGCACATGTGGTTGACAACACTGTTAACAACATGTACACTGACTGAAAGCAGTCACGTTGGGATTTGAACTATACACCTAACATCACTAACACCCACAAAATGTATGTTACTAATCTCTTCTTGATCATTGAAAAAAGGTAACATATATCTATGTCTCATGAAAGCAGTTTCAGGGAGGCACACCTCTCAACCTCTTAGCACAACAAAGGTCCAAAAATTGGGAAAGGTTTTAAATATTGCTGTTCTACAGTTTAAACTCAGAGAAAGTTGCTAGACTAACAAGATTTGTATTAGTGTGCATTTTCCGAAGGAAATGAAATCTGAAACACACAAATGTATGCTATTATTTAATTAATTCAGTCCTCTTTGATTTGTTGCCAGAAAACCACAAATATGATGAGGTGAAAATCTGGACATTCTGCAAAAATCTGAACAAGTGAGAGGTATGGTCAGGGGCCAGGGCTAAGTATTCAACATATGTTGCTTAATACTCTGAAAGTCCATTTGTTGCCTAAGTGAACTAAGAAGACAAATCAGTCAAAAATGGGGTCTTACTGTATTCTTAATGGGCTTCTTGAGGACCTTGAAATACAGCAAATTTGCAGAATAGCAAATTGTCCTTCACAAAGTATTATACAGTATGTGTGAGCCAGAGATCTGTGTAGGGCTTGGAAAACCTTTCTTTTTCCTTTGATTTTTAAGCAGCTGAAGAGTATCATAATATAGGATAAGTATATGCAATGCAGTATACAAGATAGCTACTGGATCTGATATTTAGGATTATTACTAGGTTATTAAAAATGTGTGTTATAGTTAAAATGAAGCTAAGATTACTTCAGATCCTTCCTTTATTGTTGACTAGCATGCAAATTGAATATATACCAATCATAGTTTGTTTTGTGTGTGTGTGTGTGTGTGTGTGTGTGTGTGTGTGTGTGTGTGTGTGTGTGTGTGTGTGTGTGTGTGTGTGTGTGTGTCGGTGTGGCTGTGTGGGGGAAGAAAGTTTATAGTATAGTACTAGGCTATCTGCCCTTGTGGGCCATTTTAAGCTTAGCCAAATTTCCCTTCCCAAACATAAGACCCAAATCTTGTAGCTCATGAAATAAACCTAGTAAGACTCATACTGTCATAATTTAATCCAAGGGATAATATTTTGCTGTTTTTTTCCAATAATTTTTGATCTCTTCTGTTGCTAAGTTGCTTACACTTTGCATCTATCTTTCTTTATTTGTTATGTTTCGGGGTTCATTTTATAACTGAAATAAAGCACTCGGAGGTATAGCCTATTTTGTCTAGTATAGCACACCCCCATTGTTGAACAGTAAGCACAGTCTGTGTAAGTGTTTAATATTTTATTATCCCATTGGGACATGCTATTAGCAGACAATAAACCACACATTGCTGTGTAGATGTCCCAGTGTTCTCTGAACTAGCACTGACTGTTAAAACATTGTGTTACAAGGCGCTATCAATATGATGTAAACCTCAGGTACAAAGGGTGAGGCAATGCACACTAAACTTTTTTGTGCAGTATACACATATGTATAATGTTGAAGGGTCAGGGTGTATATTTTAGCTACATCTCCCTTGGTTCATGATTTTTCTGTCTCTGCCAAAGCCGCAGTTAGTTCGTTTTTTTCTGGTTTGTAATTCATACTTAACAAGCTCTTAACAGTATAATTTGTTATATTGCTGTTGGCATTTGGACTGTACCTGCAAAGAGATGCAGATTGTGCTGAATTCTGCTTTATTTTTAATATCTGTATGGTTTCTTTAAATTGCTAAAGCTGTGTTGTGTTTGATTATGTATCACATGGTAGTTACTGTACATGATTAACTCTGAAAATGCATTAAACTTTCAAAAAACTTCCTGTTTGGACATGCTTTGATCATCTTGGCCTCTTATATTTTTGTGAAAAGTTGTTGTCAAGGAAATTTATTTTACCAACCTCGTTAAAAAAAACATTGCTTTTGCTCTGTGTGTGTGAGGGGACACATACACACCAAATGAGAGTGTTACACTGGGCCTAGCTACTCCTCAGCATTTACAAGTGTAAGTGCTGCAGTGCAGACCTAACTGTACAGAATGAAGTGGTCAGTCAACCAAACAGTTCACTGCAGTTCACATGAGTGCATTAATTAATTTACATATAATGAAGTAATACAATCCAGTAACAACATTTTTTTCTGGAGCATTTCTCCCCGGGCCTCCGCTGAAAACAGGATCTGTGGAACCTAGACGGACTTTCCCGGTCAACAAATGTTAAATAAAATAAATAAATAAAATAAAATAAAATAAATTTTCATTCAATATCTCTTCCTAAAGCACAATGCTGAGAAATGTATTTGTGCACACATTGGCAAAGTATTAGCGCATGTGTGATTACACTTTGTGGTGTTGGAATGTGAAGTAGCAGGGTTAAATGGTGCTCCCTTCCAACCTTTGCGTAAAGAAGGAGCAGAGAGATAACGTTGTGATTGTAATTAAATGTAGAACAGATCTGTTTTATGTGAACATGTTGCACATACACACTTTGCATGTGGGAGTGCACTTTTCACGTTAGGCCCAAAGCTTAATTAAAAAATGAATTGTTCTGCTTGCCTTACCTGTTTATGTGATATTAGGTGGCAAACAAAAAGGGTTTGCTGCTGAAGGAGAATAGGGAAAACTTTAATTTAGCTAGCCTTCTGTATCACAAACATAGCGGTGATGCGTAGCCATCAGCACACTGGACAGTACTGAGCAGAGAAAATCCACCTATCACCTAACTTTCTCTGTGCCAGAAGGTGTAAACTAAATGAGCTAAATGAAAAGAGTTGAAGTAGGGTTCTAGTCCAGTATGCAGATCATTTTACAAAGGGTGTCAGGATGTGATTATCATAAGTAATTTTAATCATGACTGTAAGACTACATAGCAATAACTATCCTAAACATGTTGATTGCCCAAATTGTGTCAGTAATGCCTACTGAAATAATATTTTATATCTGCTATACATCAGCCATATTTCAAGAGAAATCACAAGTTAATCGAGTGTACAATTTGTTAAACATTATAAGGGTGGTATGTATTTTAAAATAATTACTATGACTCAGCACATATCCTAACTGTATATATAGGGTAGGATCTCCTGTGCAGTGTAGCCATTACATTTCCTCACATTAAGGATAGTAGTCAGGTGATATAAGATGGACATTTCATGCATCAGCTAAATACATATGTTACATTATAATGTGATGAGACAGAAGAGCCGATGAGGGACACAAAGATGGAGAGACACGTAACAGTCTGTGCTATGGCATATGTATGAACACCTGTATGGCCTGTTTGTATTACTTGTGCCCTCATTCAGAATATGTTTTCTGTACCATTAAGCTACTGGTATAAGGAGAGAGAAGGTGCAGGAGTGACAGAAACCAAGACATCCACATACATCTGGAAGAAAACGGTGCAGGAAATTGGAAACATGATGCTGGCATGAGCACGGTGTTTTGTTGATAACAGATGTACCACACACACAAGTAATATTTATATGGAGAAAAATTACATTACTTTATTTCATATATCAGGATTCAGGCCTTTGGCAGTAAAAATAAAATTGAACAGACACACATTAACTTATCTCACCACAAAGGAGCTCATTCTGTACTAACCTTCAATCACACATTGTAAGAGACATTATGTAGGCAGCAGTATTCATTACACTTAGATCAACTTTAGCCTTTATTACATGTTATGTGATATACAGCAGTGTGATACATATGAAAGACTAAGTGAAACACAGTTCATTACATTACATTACATTATCATTATAGTTTTACTATAATTATATTGCAGGTGATGGCAACAACTGATCATGTTTTGGCATAGGACATGAACAGCCATTCACTGTCACTTGGCAATGGTGCACAATGCCAAATTCAGCGCAAATACTGAGGACAAAAAGTGAAGGCTTTCTTATGAGCCATGTCTGGCTATGTGTTGGTGTGTTTGATTGTATTTTTGACCAAATTAAATGTGTGAAAAAGGGGTTGATAGGAAAGTGGTGAAATGGGAAGGGGGCAAGCAGAGGGAAGAACACATGGGAAAGAAGAGAGGAATTTGCAGGAAGGTAGTGGGACAGAACCATAGCTACCCACTTCTTCACAACTTAAATATGGAAGTGTAGACAGGAGTTGTTGACTATGGACTGTGACCACAACAGAAGAATAATGTTGCTCAGCCAACTGTGCCAAATCAAGCATGTCAAGAACACACACAGGTGAAGTGGAGATCTATGTATGGGCCTTTATATTTTTATGGGAGAGGTGCCCTTTTTTTTCACTTTCAAGGAGAAAGGAATGTTGGGGAAGGGGAGAGTGTAGGTAGGTAGGGTAGGTGAGGAAGCAGGTTCAGATGTACAGGACATACAAGCCAGACAGAGATGGTGATGGACACAAATGTTTGGGGGACACCATGATTGAGGACAGGTAAGGATCATTGGAGGCATACACACATCAAGCCTGAGAACAGGAAGAATCTAGACCTCACCCTCAGAACCTTCATCACTGTCTCCTGTCTCAGTTTCCTGTGTCAGTGCTTGATGTGGCATCATTTTGGCAATATAACAAAGCACTTTTTCTACACTGTTGATTCAGGTACCAAGACCCCTTTCCATTACACCCACCACCAGGCCTGTCAGCTCCTGGCAGGTGACAAAATCAATACCTCCACCAATATTACTCCTGGAGGGTACCAGTGCACCAGCTATTGGGGCAGAGCCACTTGTTGCAGATGGGGTAGGTAGAGCAGGGTTTGTGGAGGCAACGCTAACAGCTTGGGATCTTGAAGTGCTGTATGTTGATGCTGCAACCTGTGTAGGAATGGTGGTCATTCTACCTCTCTGTGCTGCATGTATGCCTCTCAACCTGTTACAGCAAGATATCTGGAGAAAGCCATAAATAATGGGAGAAAGGCCCAAACATAGGGACACTTTTAAAATATTGCTCTTACAAACTTAGAAAGTTGATAGAATAACAGGTTTTACATTAGCATGAATCTTCTGAAGGACTTGAAGTCTGAAACTCAAAGGTCTGCCATTATTTTATGACTTCAGCCCTCAATTACTTCCCAGTGATTTGCCAGAAAATCACAAATTGTAGGAGAAACAGACCAAAAATATGAGGCAAAAATCTGGACAGTTGAGAGGTATGGCAGAATGTCACTTCTTGTAAGCAGAAATGTATGACAACAGAATATTTTTAAGGCATATAAAATATCTCTCCCCCCAAAAAATGAGAAAGAGAAGGGGAGGGGTAAGCCAAAAAGACAGAGAGAATTAGATCCATGGCATATCACATGACTATATAAATTCAGGAAAAAAAAGTTATGATTGTCACATGATCATCAAACTATACACCTTTGCCACATCCACATATAATGGGAAGGTCTTGCTCTGTTGTACCATTTAGCAATTGCACTGCTATGATATCATAAATAGAAGTATTTATTGCAGTATTTTCCATGTGGCATACAATTATAATAGTTATTAGAGTTACAATAAGGCCTGATGCATACATACCCCATGCCTCTCTGAGCCAATTTAACTCCTTTTGGTGTGCCTCCCCCTTTGCTGCAATGACTTCAGCAGCTGTACAATAGAGAAGAAGAGAAGACACATGACAGCATATTGAATAACAGTCTTGGCTGGGTCCTGTATTCTATATCACATAATACAGATGGATCAGTATACTTACACAGCTGAGGAGTGTCAGCACTTCTAAACTCACCCTCCCATCTGTAAAGAGGTCTTTCTTGCCCCATTTCAGGTCACTATAGTGGTGATGACAGTTCTCTAGAGTGCATGGGATGCCAGATGCGCTGAAGACAGCCTTGGTTAATTTGTTCCCAGCATCAGTTTTATACTGGTCACTATAGTGGTGACGACAGTTCTCTCCAGTGCATGGGATGCCAATTGCACTGAAGTCAGCCTTGGTTGATTTGTTCCCAACAACAGTTTTATACTGCTCACTATAGTGATGATGACAGATCTCTCCAGTGAGTGGGATGCCAGCTGCACTGAAGACAACCTTGGTTAATTTGTTCCTAGCATCAGTTTTATATTGGTCACTATAGTGTCGATAACAGTTCTCTCCAGTGTGGGATGCCAATTGCATTAAAGACACCCTTGGTTAATTTGTTGCTAGCATCAGTTTCATACTGAAACCCAGTATAGTCTCCCTGCAGCACCACACAGCTACTCCTCAACACCCCACCCGTTGCCCTAAAAGTAACACCATCATCTCCCGCACCAATCATGCCTGCAGAAGTCAAACAGCAACTCTAATTCTAAATTGGCACCAAATTCCAATCTCACGTTTAACAGCTAGTGTGCAAACATGAACAACTATGCCAACTGCATTTGCAAGATGGAAAGCACGCACAGGCCTTTGCAAACAAAGGTATTTTATCAAACAGCAACACAGGTGTGAAAGATGGTAGTGAGATTTGCCATGTCTGATGCACAACCTATTCACACTTTTTCAGATTAAAACCACAAGAATGAGGAAGAATGTTTGTGCCTCCCTGTGAACTGCACCAGAAACCAAAGAGTTTAAATCCTGAAGGCAAAAGGAGCAGCGGAGAACCAAAATAATAATACAGTCCAATTCAAGGAAAGACTCGGCCACAAGAAACTGGTCAACAGCAAAATAAAATTGAATTTGTTGTTGACCCGTTTCTTGTGGCAGAGACTTTCCTTGGATTGGACTGTATTATTATTTTTGGTTCTCCACTGCCCCTTGTGTCTTCATGATTTATTCACTTTTTCAGATGGTCAACACTGACAGGCTTAATAGCTTTGATTGTTATCATTGGTGTTTTGTAGATTAAATAGGATGACTTGGCACATAACATGCTGGAATTTCACACTGTAAAAAGTTAGTTGGCCGATATGGGAATCAAATCTAAGGAAGAACTAATGAACATTTTTCAGTCAAGGTAATTATTTTGTCAGTGCTACAGGAGAATTCCCTCTCATCTATATTCAATACATATAAACTGCATTCAGTATGAATGGAGATATACTCTAGATAGGCCTGTATGTGAATAACTTATTGTAAGTCCTGTGAATTGCAATCCCATGAAAGAGTCACTATCAGTGTTTGTAAATGTATGTCAGATGATCAGACTTTCATGGGTTGATTAATACAGGCTGGGTATGGTGCATACATACTTCACTACCCATACTATCTTAAACACAGAGCTGGGCTATGTGAGGACAGAAGATGATTTTAACTTAAGTGTTCTGCCCATCATAGATAATCAAGTGCATTCTTAATTCATTATCATATTATACTGCTTAAACAATTATGCACACATTCCACTGTGTTTCATAATTAAATCATTTATGAGATATGCTACTTAGAAAAATGTATTTATCAAAGCATTAATGAGGCATTTTTGCAATAAACCTAATTATGTTATATGTTGTGTTAACTTCCAGCAGCTTATAAATGTAGAAAATCCCACCGAAGCTGTACTGCCCTAGACACAACCTACAATGAGAGAAGAAGAGGAGCCCACCTTAGAAGAAGTAAGAACAGCACTAAAAAATGACGTCAGGGAAAGCAGTAGGCTCAGACAAGCTCACAGCAGATGTGATAAACATGCTGGGTGAGTTACGGGAGAATAGGCTCCTGAGGGTACTCATAGCAGTATGGAGAGAAAGGCATATCCCAGATGAATGGATAATAAGCATACTCATGCCAGTGAACAAGAACAAAGGGGACATCCACAACTGTGGACAGTACTGAGTTATCAATCTCCTGTCACACTGCATGAAAGTCCTGGACAGGGTGATTGATAAATGGATATGCAGAGTAGTAGAAAGTAAAATGGAAGATCAGAAGTTCAGATTCAGATCAGGATGCAGCACAACTGACCAAATGCTGACAGTGAAACAGTTGAGAAAAAGCTAGTGATGAGGAAAAGTCCATCTGGGCATTCCTAGATTTTGAGAAAGCATATGACAAGGACCCAAGAAAACTGATTTGGGCAGTACTGTGGTGGTTCACATTCCCAGAAACATTGGTAGAATTAGTGCAGGCTATGTACAAGGACCCAATGACTCAAGTATGAACAGTGTTCTGTCTCACAAAGGGGCTACCAGTGGGAGTGGGTTTACATCAGGGTTCAGCTCTAAGCATACTGCTGTTGATACTGGTGATAGACTATATTAGCAAACAGGTCAGAGGGGACAGATCAACAACGTTGCTGTATGCAGACAATGTGGCATTACAGGCAGACTCTGAGCAAGAACTTCAGCAAAGGATATGGGAATGGAATGCAAAACTGAAGGCACATGGAGTAAAACTGAGTACAGATAAGACAGTTGTAATGGCAGCAAACTGGGGAAATCAGAAGAAGCTGAAAATTGAGATAGAAGGGAAGATAGTGGAACATGTTAATAGCTTCAAGTATCTGAGAGGGGTGGTTGAGGAGAAGGGAAGTCTGAATGAAGAGATCAAAGTTAGAATCAGAAGGGCTGCAGCCAACTGGCATAGAATGTCAGGTATAGTGTAGGACAGAAGAATGCCAAAGAAACTAAAAAGTAAGGTGTACAGAACAGTGGTATGACCAGTACTAATGTATGGTACAGAAACCTTTACAGTAAAGATAGAGCAGATGAGGAAGGTAGATGTGATGGAAATGAAGTGCCTGAAAAGGGTGGTAGGATGCACACTGTGGGACAGATGAAAAGATCAGGACATAAGAGCCGAAGCCAAAGTAGTTCCAATTGCAGAAAAGATCAAAGAGAACAGATTACAGTTGTTTGGGCATATTTGCAGAAAAGCAGAAGACAATCTGGTGATGAAGGTTTAGGACGGACAGGAAGAAGATAAGAGGAAATGAGGGCATCCAGCATGAGGTGGATTTATTGTGTGAGAGAAGATCTGCAACAGTCAGGCATGAGAGTCGAAGAAGGCAAGAGTGTACCATTGAATCGAGACAGATGGCAGCAGTTAACACGATATCCCAACCCCATGTAGAAAATGGGAAAAAATGGATTGATGATGATGTTTCCTTCCTAATCAGTGTTGTTAGACATTGCATTCTGACATCCTTGTGTGATATGGATTTGAACCCTCAATCACCAGTGTTCTATCCTTAAAGCCAGTGCACTTATACCTTGTGCTACAGAGACACTTACACAACAGGTGGGTGTTATCCACTCTGCACTGCCCAGAGTGCTGATGTTTGTGCATTCCCACTCAGGCTCTGTGCACTATAGAAGGCATCCCAAATAAAACTTTTCACTGATTTCCTTAAGCAGGGCAACTTGATTGTGTGCCACTCAGCAATGACAAGTGCACAAGGCAAAAAACAGAAAGAAAAAGTATATGATGTGCTGATGAAAGTACGTCATAAATCTGGAGTAATACTTTCTGCATCCCCTCCACACTGCATGGATTTGAACCCCAGAGCAACTGTTAACGGAGAAAAGTCACTACATTTTCAGCTTCTGCAACAGAAACAGATATACATCACGTGCACATCATATTAGTAATATTGTGCAGCAGTGACAAAACTATTTGCACTGATAAAGATTACAGAAGTAAAAGTGTTCACTCTTCCCTTCAACTGTGAGCCCTGTGTGTGTTGCTGCCATTGCATGTGCAAAAAAACACATATATATCAAGTTTTACTCCACACACAAAACAGAAGATGAATTTTCTCAGCTGCTGCAAACATTACAAGCAAAGTGTAGCTTCAAGCTGAATTCAAACCTGCATACACTTTCCTGTTTCTTTCAATTCATTTCATTTCACCTGTGTACCTTGATAGTTAGATGCAGTGTAGGTTTTCTTCTCTTACTGATGTTCAGAGTAATGCAGCAAAGTGCACCTGTGCCACTCTAAAATGTGCTACTGATGGCATGACAAATTAGATTTCTCAACTTATACCTTGGGCAGTGGACTGATGTTCACTGCTTTGAACCACTGCCAGTCAGCAGTGCACTTTGCCAAAACAAAGGCATAAAAATACAGCCAGCACGCAAGTAAATCCAATGACTACAAAAATAAAAACAAAAAAGTAAAATAGAAGTCACCGGAACCATGAGCAGCTGGTAATGAAGTGGTTTATCAGACTCATGCAACTTTTAAAACCGCTAGTAAAAACTTTCACCTGAAAAAAGGCTTCTTCAAGCAAAAGATACCATCTACCATTTATATTATATCAAAGTGGGTCAAATGATTACAATCAGGCTCGTTTGTGTACCTCTTTCAATAAAGGCTTTGAAGATGCATAGCCATTGAAACCGAGTGAAATATGTGACCCTAAATGTAAAATCCAATTAAATTCTTCCTTTTCAGTATAATCATTAATATTACTCCAACGCATTATATTATCAGCTTCTCTTGAATTGAAAATTTAAAACCATGTCCAAAACCATTGTCTCTAATGTGTTTATATAGCACATTTTTAACTATTTCTCTTTTAATTTCAGATAGGTGGTTACAGATATGATCCTTTAACCTTGGTTTATTTTACCCACATAATATGCTTGACATGCAACACATCTAGCCAGATAGACAACATTTTTAGTTTCACAATTACCATATGCATTAAGTCTGAAGGTCTTGTTAGAAGCTGGATGGGTAAAATAATTATCACAGCAAATGAAACTGCAGAAAGTACATCTGCCGCATTCAGACATGCCATTCTTTAGTTGGTTGTGTCTTCCTTGATATATGTGTCGGCTCTTTATAACATAACAACTGCTTCAGACTTGGATTACTTATAATTGAAGCATGGCTACTCAGCAGTGAGCAGGTGCACAAGTCAAGAAACAGAAAAAAAACATATGAAGTGCTGATGAAAGTACGTCATACATCTGGAGTAATGCGTTCTGCATTCCCTTAATACTGTATGGATTTGAACCCCAGAGCAACTCTGTTAAGGGGCCAAATTCACTACCTTTACAGCTTCTGCAACAGAAACAGATATACATCATGGGCGCATCACTCGCTCATTAGTAATACCATGCAGCAGTGACAAAATTGTTTGCACTGATAAAGATTACAGAAGTAAAAGTGTTCACTCTTCCCTTCAACTGTGAGCCCTGTGTGTATTGCTGCCATTGCATGTGCAAAAAAACACATATATATCAAGTTTTACTCCACACAACAAACACAAGCTGAATTTTCACAGCTGCTGCAAACAATCCAAGCAGCATGTGGTTTCAAGCTGAATTCAAACCTGCATCCACTTTCCTGTTTCTTTCAATTCATTTCATTTTACCCTTGTACAAGATAGTTAGCTGCAATGTAGATTTTCTTCTCTTATGCAGCAAAGTGCACCTGTGCCATTCTAAAATGTGCTACTGATGGCATGACCAATTAAATTTCTCAGTTTGTACCTTGGGCATGGACTCTCGTTCACTGTTTCAAACCACTGCCAGTCAACGGTGTACTTTGCCAAAATCCACACATAAGAGGAATCCAAAAAGAAATTGTCAGTATTAACAAATATCATGGAGTAATAATGAAAAACAACAACCAAAGACTACTGGAATCAATTTATTGTAAACACAGTAAGACTCTCTAGCGTGTCGGCAAACAGCCTTCAAGGAATACATCTTCTTAGTTCGTTTTGTGGTTTGTGGTTTAATAATAATGAAAAAGCAGGACTGTGAAGTCTTCTAGATATGTGTGCTACAAAGTCATCATATGCTTATAAAATGTTCATTAACGCTGTCAGATAGAACACTAGCTAGAACTTAAACCCTCAGGTCAGTGCAATAACCACACGTACACACATGTACACACACACATGTACACACACACACACACACACACACACACACACACACGCACGTACATACACACACATGTACACACACACACACACACACACACACACACACACACACACACACACACACACACACACGCACTGTTGTGTTTCTTATCCCTCTGCCACCAGCACAGGGCCAGAAAATGTTCCTTTTGTGATATTGGCAAATACTTATGCTAATAATAGTCCATACCATATTAATGTCAGGGTGCCAGCACTGGCAGCTATTTCTTCTCTTTACTTTCTGAGCATCTTCCACTCCTCTCAGCCTAACAGAAATGCAATGTCAAGAGCATTTCTTTGCAGCTTTCTTTCAATGTGTAGTATAGCTGATTAGCATTGCAGAAACACTTTTAATCAGAGGATGGAAAGTGCGCTATTATTAAAAGAATATCAGTGTTGTTAAAGTTGTTCTCATAGCTGTCAAGGTGCTTTCAGTTTTTTTTCCTTAAGTCGAGCCTGAGTGAAAAAACACTCCAGAAAGAAGAGTCACTTCAGTATTGCTTGTTGATATAGTAACAGCAATCAGTAACACTTGCAAGCCATAGCAGCTAACAATTGTCATTGCCCTTCCCTGCAGTCCTAGGGCTTGTGCATACAATTGTATAGCTACTTAAACCATGTTTACATCCTCTACACCGTGTTTTTTTGATAATCAAAAATACTAATGATGTCACACCTCATTAGTTTCTTCACAGTGCTCATTGGGCTGAATCTACACAATGTACAGGTAATGGTGTAGCTATACAAGTGGACAAAGGGGAGACCGATTGGATACAGATAGACCATTACTGCTAATTACTTGGAGGAGTGTGTTCTACAAATTACTGCATTATTTCAAAAGTTATGTTTTTCCTCTTCACAAACTGCTAACATGCTCATATTTTTTGGGTGTATTTTAATACACAGTGGAAAAAAGAATTTTGAAATGTATACAGTTTTAAAAATGTACTGCTGGCATACTGCACATATGTCAGTTCTTGCTCTGCTTTCCAAGTTAGTATGGCTAAATCACAGTATTGTGTTATCATTTGCTATTGCATGACTGGTGTCCATAGAGCCATAACATCCTCTGGCATTAGCCAATGTGGTCACAGGTTCATAGGTAGGTACTAGGCTATCTGCCTGAGGGCATTTATAAGCCTAGCCAGAGTGTGTCAGCTTTCGCCACCCCATTGATTAATTAACTGAACTTCTGTCAAGAAGAGACAATGAAGTGATCCCAGGGGTGTATTTTCTGTTTCCCATCCACTCATCAAGGTTTCTCTTGAAGAGTGTTAGTGAGGGGCTCTGCTTAATGTAGTTAGGAATTTTGTTCCAAAGCATGGGGAGTCTCTGTGACAGGAATCTATCCCTTCAGCATGTTCTATTTATTGTTGTGGCAAGGTTTAGAGCACTAGAGCAAGTGGCTCGCAGTGACTTGGATTTCTTTAGGGGGAGCATGTCCATCAATTCTGAGTTGGACATGGCTTTGTAAGTCAGGCAGAGATCACCTCTGAGTAAGCGATATGCCACTGAGTACAGCCGGAGCTTTTCCAGTCAGGCTGCATAGGACATATGTTTGAGGCCAGTAATCCTCTTGGTGAGGTACTTTTGTGGTCTTTCCAGCTGTTGGAAGTGTCTTGTGAGGTACATCCCAAATGGGGCATTGTACTCTATGATGGGTCTGATGAGTGACAAGTAGAGGGGCACTATAACCTCTTTATTTCTAGATGCAAATCCTTTAATAATTAGATGTGCTACATAGAATGATTTCCTAACTACTTTGGCAATATGATTGTCAAAGGAGAGATTACTATCTACCTGTGTCCCCAGATCTCTTATTACCTCTTCTGTATTAAGGGGGCTGCCACCTATGTGGTAATTCATGGGTGTTATGTTTTTCCCAAATGGGATGGCTATGCATTTTTTTGGCATTTAGCTTGAGACCGTGACTTTGACACTAGGTGTCCGTCTCAGTAAGGCCCTTTTGGAGAATGTCCATGTCAGCCAGAGAGTCAATTATGGTTCCCAGTTTGCAGTCATCGGCGAACTTGGCTAGCCATAGTCCTCCTGTGTTTGCCTGTACTTCTGAGAAGTATATTCCAAACAGTAGGGGTCCCAGGACCGAGCCTTGTGGGACACCACTTGTGACTGGTTTAGAGTTGGACCTGGAGCCCACTATTCTTACTGTGTGAGTTCTGTCTGTAAGCTAGCTGGCAACCCATCTCATGATGTAGGGGTTTATGTTCAGGCTGGTGAGTTTTTCTGTAATTCCCAAGTGGGGAATGATGTCAAAAGCCTTGGCGAGGTCAATATAAGCTGTGTGAACCACCTTCCCCTCATCTATGGCCTTGGTGACTGTCTCGAAGAAGTCAACCAGGTTTAGTAGGCATGATCTGCCCTTAACAAAGCCGAACTGGGTCGGATCAAGTGTTTGGAGGTTCCCAATGTCTTTGTTAATGAGTTCCACGATGATGCACTCCATAGCCTTGCAGACCAGGCTAGTCAGGCTTATGGGGCGATAGTTACCAGGGTCAGTTGTGGCCCCTCCTTTGTGGAGTGGAATAACTATTGCTGTGCACCATTCTATGGGCATGTAGCCTGTGGAGAGGTTGAGGTTGAACAGTGTGTTTAGGTGGGGGGTTAGTTCATTCTGTAGTTCATGCAAGACGCAGCCTGGGACACCATCTGGCCCCATTGACGCTGTGCTTTTGGCTTTTGAAAGGGCTGTTTTCACCTGTGTGTCTGTGATTTCCGAGATACTACACTTTCCCAGTATTGTTGTGGGCCCTTTTGGGGGTGAGAGGAGGGTGCATTTGCACTGAATCTATCTGCCAGGATGTTGGCAATATCAGTAGGTTCAGTATATTTTGTGCTATTTTGCACTAGCTCAGAGCATATCTGCGAGTTGCCACTTAGATTCTTGACATAGCTAAAGAAGGCTTTGTGGTTATCTTTTGAATCCTTGGCTATTTTTCTTTCGAAGTTAGCCTTGGATGATTTTATGAGGGACCTTAGTTTCTTACTGATACTGATCAGGGCTGTCTTTCCTTCTTGGGATTTGCTTTTTTTCTGAACTAGTTTCCTCCTTCTATTGTATAGCCTGTTTATGACAGGGGTCCACCAGACTGGTTTCCTTCTCTTAGGAGAGTGAGTCTTGGTTTTGCTATGGATGGCACAATCCATGCATCCTTGTAGGTGCTCATAGATTGCATTTGTAAAGGTTCCTGCATCTTGGACACTGTTATCCTTTAGTGTGGGAGCTGTGAAACATACTACCTCTGTCTTAAGTAAGGTGAAGTTTGCTATAGAAAAGTTTTTCACTGTGGTTTCCTTGGTTGGGGGTGGTAGTGTGGTGTGGACATCCAGAGTGATTAGTTTATGGTCTGATCTAACGAGTGATGGGTTGACCTCTGGTGCAGAACACCTGTCGCCCATGTTGGTGATGACTAGGTCCAATATGTTTTCACCTCTAGTAGGGGAGTTTACCAGCTGATCCAGGGCATTTGAGTTGATAAATTCCAGGAAATGCTGGACGGTAATTGAAATCGCCCAATATCAGGGTGTTCGGTAGGACCTTCATGTTTTCCACTGTCTCCAGAAAGGCGGAGTGGTGGTCCTGGGTCATGGAGAGTGATCTGTGGCAGGCCACAATTTGCATTGCAGATTTGCCTGATGTTAGTTGCACATGGATGATCTCAGAGGTATCATGCTGTGCCACTAACCTGGAGGTGTAGGTATCCTTGATGAATATGGATACACCCCCTCCTTTTGTGTTTCGGTCCATGTTCTGTGGCCAAAGTGTGTGGTATGAGTTGTAGCCCAGTAGTACTGGGGTGCTCTGTCGAGCTATGAACTAGGTTTCAGTTACTGCACAGATGTCGATGCTCTCCATACTGAGGAGTACTTTGAGCACGTGCATTTTGAGATTTAAACTCCTGGCATTGAGTAGCATAACCCTCATTTTTTTTTATTTGTGCTGTTTACGGAGGTGGGTTTGACTTTTGAGCCTTGCCTAAAAAAGGCACTATGGGGGCAGCAAGAGCCTTGGCCAGTATTCAAAAGCCTAGGGGTGACAGGTGCAAGCCATCTCTTGCGAAGCAATGAGGCTTGTTGAGCATGTTGTCCTAGGCTGACAGACACTGGATCCCCTTTGAATGACACCAGAAGCTTAGCCAATTGTTGAAATTGATCATTTTTTCTTTATACTGCTGTATCATTCTTGGTGAGGGCAGGATGCTACTCAGGGTCATACCTGCCTGGGCTACATGATCAGAGAGCTCTTCCATGTCTCTTTTCATGTAGTCCAGGGAGGTATGTCTCAGGTCATTCACACCAACATGAACAATGACAGAGTCATATTTGTACTTGTTCTGGAGTGATCTGAGTGCTTGTGTTATGTGGTGGATTCTGGCTCCCGACAGGCAGCTAACAGTAACCTTCTACTTGTCCAGCCTAGTGAGTGGGACGTCAGTGTGCCTGACTATAGAATCGCCTATTACTAGTGTGTTAGGTATGTTATTTCACCTTAAGGGCTGTGATTGTGCAGCACACTGATTTTGTGTTTTATGTGTTGTCTGGTTTGTGACGGGAGGTGCAGGTTTTTTGGGTGTCTGCTTTGGAGGTCACTGATGCTTTTTCAGGTTTTTATTTAGAGCCTCCGAGTATGAGTTTGTGTATTTATGTGTATTTTTTGTCAGTGCTGGTTTAGTATGTCTATGTGAGGCTGGAAGTGTGGTGCAAGTGTTAACCTTCTCCTTATGACTGCCTGTTCCAGTCTTGGGTGGAGAGAGCTTAGCCTCCAATTTAGCTATATAATTGCATCTCTCGCATATGTTAATGTTTTATGGTAGGAGGAGAGGGTTGTCTGTGTACATGAGGCAGTTGTAACATTACCTCAGGATACCCAGGTTCACCAGTTGGACTGGAGAGTATACTTGAAATTGCCCTTTGGTCATGCCAAATTCCCATCTCAGAAGGGCAGAGTAGGGTGAGCTGCTTAGTCGCTTGGTTGGTGAGGGGTGAATAATGAGCCTTGCCCTGCTGGGCAATCAAGTGTCGGGGTATATTAGTGCTTGCTATTAGGTCTGAGCAAGTGCTGGACTGTAGGATGCTTTTTAAGTGCTTAGGTTGAGAGTTAGACTACTTTCAAGGGAAAAACTGAAGAGGAGACTTAGTGGAGCCAGGAATAATTTAGCCCTAGCTAACTGGCACTGCCCAGATGTACAAAACCATGCAAACACGGTTTTTACAGCAGGGAAATGAAAGCGATAGAAATTAGCCCAAAATGGCCTATAAACTACTAACTTCTGGGCTGGAACCACTCCTCCAGGGACAGATGGCTGCTCAAAGCTCCCTCTCTCACAGGTGAACAGAGAAACTTTCTATCCAAGTAAGGTATGGGCAACTCAGAAACTTGTAACACAGCCCTGAATTCAGCACTAGCCTGAAAACTGGACTATACTAGCTTAGAAAGGTGGGAAACAAGGAAAAAAATTTTTTTGAAAAGATAAAGCAAAAACAGTAAAAAAATGCACTTAAAACAGCTTTAAACGACTACAAACAGTACAAAATACACTTAAAACAGCTTTGGATGACTACAAGCAATCAGAAAAGGCTTTTAAACAAATTACCCAATTAACCAGTAAAAAAATCTCAAAACTGAGCCCTGTTCCTGTAGTCTTCAATCAGACAAGTTCTGACTGCACACTCCTGCCACTGGGGTGCAGGGGAACCTTCTCCAAAAAAGAAGGCCTGGATTAGTGCTCAAGTTATACAAACAAAGCTAGATTCAGCAGGCCTGTATCTAGTTTATGCAACAGCAAGCAAGGCACACCAATTTCAATAAGAAACAGTTCAAATATGCAGGCACTATAAGTCTTTAACCAGAAATTCCCAGCTCAGAAGGGCAGAGTCCAGCCTCTCCTCCTACAACAGTGCAGACCACAAGCCTTCTTAATGTAAAATAACTGGCCTGAAGCCCAAGTGCTTAACCCATAACTAATACACTTTTAGAATAACAGACACTGAGCCTTCAATCAGCAGTTCCCAACTTAGAAGGACGTAAGCTACCTGTCCCGCCACAACAGTGCAGACTACAAACCTTCTTAATGTAAAACAACTGGTCTGAAGCCCAAGTGCTTAAACCAAAAGGCTTAGAAAGATAGTTACACCAAGCAGTAATAAATACAATTGAGTACTTTTAAGATGACGCAAAAGCAAAATAAAGTAATAAAGTAGGAAGAAACACAAATACCGTAAAAGCAGATGAATAAAGTGCAATTTTTTTTTTTTTTATTTTGAGTGAGCAAATGAAATGCCAGATCCCCTCCTGTACTGGCACTACTTCTACTGCTCCATCACTAATTGAGGTGTCCAGACTGAGACATGGTGGGCTACAGGGTCATGGTCCTGGACATAGCTGTGAAGTAAGTTTGCCCAGGAAACATCGCTCACATTCAGGTAGCACTGCTACTTTGAAGTGGCGACGTGGAAGTGGCAGTGAAACTGCTGACAGAGACAGTTTGTGTGGTCAGGAGTGACAGCAATGAACTGACAACTCTACCGTGCTCAGCTCACACCTGCCGCACATGACAGGATGTAGCGCTAGTCCAGAGGTTGATTCTGTTTTTGCAGGCACACACACATTCACAAATGTTGATTGGGATATACCTCTTGTTAGTGTCCCTGAGATATTTCATACTTTAATGAATGTTCAGTTTCTTACTGACACACACTCACTACTTTGGTGTCACCCTTCGCCTACTACACCCTCCAGCCTGTGCAAACGGTGATGACTGCATCAAGGCCTTTGTTCAGTTGGGTTTGACTCAGAGTTGGATACATGTCTGATGCAGAGTGGATAGGTAAGAGACTGACAGTTTGCAGCTAGTTTATCTTTTTACACATTTGTTCATATAATACCTGTTCCATACTTACCCTGAAATTACTGCAGTTATGAGGCATGTACTTTGGGGCTGTCTTTGCCTGATGTTATCTGTACACAGACAATACATAGGTAAGTAAAGTCTGCGGACATCAGATGGCATCGCTTTTAATATTTGTATGTGCTTCGGTTGTTAAGTGTATTCCTTCACTGGTGAGTGTATGTGTATTTTCATTTGCCTCCTAGTTGCTGAGTGTGTGTGCTAACCTTTGAGTCTTAGGTGGTGAGTATGTGTGTTATCCTTTGTCTCTTAGCCAGGGCAAGGGCATAATGTGCGCTTCTACATCTGCTAGCTACCTCTGCAGCTGCAGGCTCTGCCTCAGAATCCTCGTCTGTATGTGTTAGAGGTGCTGCCCCTGCCTGTGGTGCAGGGATGTGTGATCCTGGCCCTTGCTGTCCATGTTGCAGCTGCTTCCTCAGGATGATATTGTGCAACATGGCACAGACTGTGAGAATTTCTGCAGAGGTGCCTAGGTGGTAATGCAGGGCACCCCTGATGTGTCTAGACAGCGGAACCTTCACTTCAGTATGCCAAATACATGCTCTATGATGTTTCTAGTTTGAGCATAGGCATTGCTGTATCCTTTCTCTGTGGTTTATTTCTGATGAGTGTCATGACCCAAGGTTCCCATGCATAACCTGCATCACCTAGTGGATGGCCTTGTGGAACATCACCCCTAGCAAACCTTGTGTGCAGCTCCAAAGTGTGCCATATGTGTGACTCATGGTAACTGCTTGGGTTGCCTGCAGAAACATTGAAGATGACCCCCCCCCCACGGGCATTACAAACAACCTGGCAATTGATTGAACGGAATCCCTTCCTGTTGATATATGTCCTTCCCTGCTTAGCAGGCGGGGCTTTTATTTTTATGTGAGTGCAGTCTGGCCCTCAAGTCTTCAGGGAAGTGTGCTACAGCATGAAAGTCCTACATTGTTCTTGCTATCACTTCTGGTGTGCGTGGAAAATAGATGTACTCCCTTGCATGGTGTAGCATAGCATTAAGACATTGGTGCAACATTCTGCAGGCTTTGGCCTTTGATACCCCTAGTATATCCACTGTGGACCTCTGGAATGTACCAGTAGCTAATATCCTTAATGCTACACATACCTTAGTTTCTACTGGTGTAGATTCTCTTCGATTTCCCCTGGGTCTGAGGTGCAGGTGGCAGAGGTTACAGAGTTCCTTTAGTATTTTCCTGTCGACCCTGTTCCACTCTACTATTTCAATTTCATGCAGTCCGTGATATGCTAAATGGGGGTCTGAGTACCTTTCTTCTACTTGGACAAGGTCTATCAGCAGCAACAGCAGCATAGATTTGAGCCTGTTGCACAAACACATGCAAAGGAGCAGCAGTCCCTAACATTTTTTTTTTCTAAGTGTGATGATGGCTGTATTCCCATATGTTTTGGAGTTCATGGCAAAGGACTACATCTCTACACAGCTACTTTGTAGCTTCCTGAATAGCTCTGCCATATTGGCTTGGTCCATTAGTATGTAATTAGGCTGCTTATCCTTTCATTAGCATACTCTGTTGTTTACCTTTCTTTGGTGGCTCTTCATGAAGTGTACAGCCGTTTAATGGATACAAAAGAGTGCTACTGTGTGCAGGTTGTGGTGCAATGCACACATGATAGCATCGAGGAAATTAGTCATTCAGAAATGCAGCCCATTGTCTTTTAATGAGATTCATCCTATAGTCTTTGTGTCCAAAGTTCAGCTCCCTCAGTTTTCACTTACATACTTGGAGAATATGAGCAAGCCATTTAACCAAGATGATGCGTTGGTCAATTCTTAAAAGAGGGAGTTGGGTTTAGTGTTAAAGAATACATTAATAAAATATCATAATGGTTAAAAATCCAAAAGTCTAAAGGTATGCACTTGTGCTAGAGTTTAGGTGGTGGGGAGCAGAAATAGTGAAAAGTCAAACTGTAACTGGCTGCAGGGGATGGTTAAAATTTGTATGGCGAGTATTTTTTAATTTAACTGCATGGAATTACAGGTAAATGCCAATCCATTAAACAGACCTGATGAAGCAATAAAAAGAAATACATTGCTATACACAAAGTTATTTACGATAGAAGACTACATGTGATACTTTTCTGTTTAAAATAATGTGCTTGTTCTTCAAGACCCATTTTACAAAACACTGTTTTATCTTAACTAAGACATTATAATACCATAATGTTTAATCCTGTCAAAATCTATCAGTTCACTTATCTCTATAAATCAAAAATGACAGTCCCTTAATTGGTTTCACATATGTAAAAATATAATGACTAAAGGGCACACACTTGAGAAAAATGATAATCTGCACAGTGTAACAGGAGTAAAAGTCACTGGAATATTAATCAGACTCTAGATTATTTGATTAGAATCACAAAAAAGCACTCTGTCGTGGTTGCCTTATATGTATGATGGAGAAAAGGATACAGAATTTCAACTTTACCAGCTGTCTCAGTGATAAAGAATGACATCCTACTGCCCCTCCAAAGCTGTAACAAAGCAGAGCGGAATGCATAATTGCTGTGAAGAGTCACTTTTATACACAATACACTGCAGTTTTGTAATGTTTAGTGAACTACAATTACAGTATCATACAGTTCATTTTTTGCTTTAACTTCTTGCCTGTTGTATCATTCAGCAGTGTGATAAACTTTGTTATAATTCATGGTTTTCTTAGTCTAGTGCCTGTCTAGGTGCTTTGGCTACATATGACATTTCCCCATTAAGACACCGAGCATTGCAAATATGTCTGAACCCAAAACATGTCAACATCAAAGATCTAGCTACTGTTCTAGTGCATTATTACTGAACTGCGGTATTTCCTGTCTGTAATGGACGGTTGAAATCGTTATCAGATTTATTCCTCCATAATCACAATCGTCTACCACAGTAAAGATTATGCATTTGCAGTTGGCGGCATGACTTGAAGTACTGACAAGATATAAACAGTTGATTTTGAGTTTGTGAACTCAGTAAACGATCACTGGGAAGAATATAGATATGTTTTAAGATTAGTTGCTAAGAAAAAAAAAGAAAGAAAAGAGTTTAAGACTAGTTGCTGGTTTTAGGCTGCCATAAATTTCAAGATTTATATAGCAAGGAAAGCTGCTGCAGGATTCATATTACAATATCAGTAGTGGAAATAAACTAGCTATTTGCCACTATCTTTTCAGCAGCTGGATGCTGCTGTAATTTTAAACTATGGCCATTAGAGGGCAGCCATGCTATATAAAGGAAAGCAAAGTTCACGATTAGCATGATTCTCTGTTTCTCATTTTTTCAACCTGAACTAAATAGTAATTCCATTGTAGCTGCACAGTGTCATAAAGTTGTTCTAGGCCTTGTCTTACAGTAGTTTAACTATTTTGAAAACATTTCTTGTTTCATATTTTAAGTACTTTTTTTCTCTTCTTTTTTTTAATAAGAAATGACATATCCTGTGAAAGTCATCAAGTGATTTTGTGGCTATCAGTTTTTTCAACGATGGTCATCTCCATTGTTTTCTTTTCTACCAAAAAGAGGAACACAAGATAATCAATGTGTTATTTGCATTACTTTTTTATAAAAAATAAATTAGCTAGGAAAGATACGACTCCCAGCTAAGCTTCTTACAGCTTGCAATTAATGCAGATAGTTGCAAGACATTTACTTTATTACTTAGTAATGTGCTGTTTCTGAAAAGAACACTCATTCTAGGCATAAAGAGAAACATAGGATGTGGGTTTCCAGACAGCACAAAGTGACAAAATTACCAAATATAGAGCCGCTTGAAATTTCTACAACTAGGGCACTGTCACTTCTTAGCCTGTTTGAGTGGTGGTGTTACTCCCTAGCCAGATGATGAAGTTATTGTTTTCCACACACCTCGAAATAAAGCCCCTACATGTTCCCCCACTGTTCAGACTACCCACGTTTTTCTAGTAATTTGAAATGAGATCAGTTTGATGTCAATTCCTCATGCAGAAACTGCAGAAAGTTAAAACGAAACATTAGTTTTCACAAAAACAAATTCCTTTTCCTCAGATGTCATTTTCCAGATACTTTTGTTGGGTCTTGAATTTTCTATTATTTTGCTCCAATAATTACTAATGATTATTCCATGACCTCTGAGAATTTACTTCCTACAATTATAGTAGTGATAGCCTAGTGGGCAGACACTTGGACATGAACTGACTTCCTCCATAACTCTGTAAGGGAGCATATGTCCATTTCTCAGATGTCTGTGATTCAGGTATCTGAGACCATGGGTCCCTTTCGAATGGTCGACATTTCAAAATGTCGGCATTCATATGGCTGAGACCATATGATCAACATTTGAAATGTCGACCATGGGGAAATCGGCATCACGCTACAGTGCGGAATGGAAAGATTTCCACTTCCGCACTGTAGTGCGATCTCAGAGTTGGTATATTTAAGTTCCGGGGGCAGTGAGGGCGGAGCCTTCCACGGGGGTGCAGGAGTGCGAAGCCCCCCTGCTAGCAGCGTTAAGGTAAGTTTTTTTTGTTTTGTTTTTTGTGTTCTACTTGTATAGGCGACATTTCAAATGTCGATCATATGGTCTTGGCCATATGAATTTCGACATTTTGAAATTTTGGCCATATCAAGTAGACCTGAGACCATACCTGTCAACTGTCCAAAGTTTTGCAGAATGTCTAGATTTTTGTTGTGATCGTCATAAAATTTGTGTTTTTCTGACAAATCACTGAGGACTGAAGACACTAAATAATGACTAAATGATAACACAAATTTGAGACTTCATATCCTTCAGAAAATGTATGTCAACACAAATCCTGTTTTTCAGCATCTGTCTGAGTTTATTTATTTTATTTTTATTTATTTTACATTTGTTTACCGGGAAAGTCCGACTGGAACGAGGTCTTTTTACAGAGGAGGCCTAGGGAGAAAAGCTCCAGAACAACATAATTACAACAAAAAAAAAATATTCTGTACAGAGGTATATATTTAATCAACGAGATATATATTGCAATAGTTTGTTCTAAGCAAGCTTAGCTTATACATAGTATACCCTGGATGTCAGTGTTGGTAGAACAAATACACACACTGAGTGACGCAATCAAAAAAAACTGATGCCAATTAAGGAGACATCTCACAAGATAAGATGTAGTACGCCCTCTATGGGAGTATTTGAGTACTGTATATTAGAGATGGTAAGTAGTGAAGAGAGGAGGGTAGCAAGGTTTGGAGGAGAGCAGGAAAGCATTTATGTGATGCAGGGACAGAACCATGACTGCAAGAGGTGTGACTTAAGTGATTTTTTGAAAAGTGCGATAGATGGTGCTAAGGAGATATTTTGGGGGATGTTATTCCATTTCCTAGTGATGGTGTGAGAGAAAAGAGTTTTCCCTGCAGTACTGTTGACTTTGGATGTGCAGAGCAGGGTTTTGTTGAATGAGAGCAGAGCACAAATTGCTGAATATTGGTTTAGTAGTTGGTTTAGAGCTGGGGTTTTGTGAGAGTCCCTTATTATGTTGAAGGTCAGCACTAGTTGGTGGTAGCTAATTAGTTGAGGGAGTTCTAACCACTGTAGTTCTTTTAGGGCAAGACAGTGGTGCCTTCTAAAAGTGGAGTTATTGGCGAATTTTGCAATTTTTTTGTAACATGACTCTAGTTTGTCTAGGTCTGTTTTCCTGATATGAATTAGGATTGGTGATGCATGCATTAGGGTAGACAAAAGGTGGGTTTGGGCTAGGGAGATCCGTGCGTGGGTTCATAGGAACTGTTTGTGTTTTGTATTTGTTTGTGTCTTTCGGCTTTTCCCGGTTAGGGGTCGCCACAGCGGACCTCCGGTCCGCTAATGATTGGCAGTTGATTTTTATGTACCGGCTTGCCAGGCCTGACGCACAACCTTTAATGAAGGTACGCCCATTCATGCATGTGTCCACGCAGAAGACGCTCTAGCTGAGAATCGAACTGGACAACGTCTTACTGTGAGGCGACAACCTTTTTAATGGTTTGCGAGATATGGACATCAAAGTGAAGATCCTTATCTATTTCTACGCCGAGGAGCTTAGTATGGGGGGAGGGGGAGATTGTGGTGCTGTTTTTGGACGTGATAGTGAAGGAAGGAGGTATGGTTTTGGATTTATTGGGGTAAAAAGAAGTAATTTGGTCTTGTTGAGGTTTAAAATAAGTTGGATAACAGTAATCCATTGTTCCACGGAGAAGAAGGATTCTTGGGTAAGCTTTTGAAGAGTGGTTATGGATGGGACTGAGCAGATGAGTGCGGAGTCATCTGCGTACTGTATAAGTGGTGCATGCAGGGTGGAGGTATGTAGTTTGTTAGTGAAAATGGTGAAAAGTAGAGGACCCAGTATTGATCCTTGAGGAACGCCTACAGTAGTTGGTATTAGAGGTGATAGTATACCTTGCCATTTGACTGATTGTTTTCTATCAGAGAGAAGGTTTTTGAACCAGGAAGTAGTGGAGGGGTGGAAGGACATGGTGGATAAGGTGTCTAAGAGTAGGTTATGGGAGACCATGTCAAATGCTTTAGATAGATCTAAGAATATGGCTGATATGAAGTTGTTAGTGAAGGACAGAAGAGCAGTAGTTGTACTGTGGTTTGGGTGGAAGCCATGCTGTGCGAGGGAGAGGAGATTATGTGAGGTTAAGAAGTGCATTACCTGGGAGTGAATACATTTCTCCAGGAGCTTGGACAGGGGAGATAGGATAGCAATGGGCCAGTAGTTTGATAATTCATAGGAGTTGCCACCTTTGTGAAGGGGAATAATATATGACACTTTTCATAGTTGGGGGGATGTAAGCTTCTTGTACAGAGCAGTTTATAAGAATTGAGACAGGGTAGGCTAGTGACTCTGCAGCTAATTTTAGGAAATTAGAGGGTAGACCATCTGCTGCGAGAGTGGTGGGTTTTAGTTTAGAGAGTAGTTTTCTAACTATGGAGATCGGTACAGGTGAGAATATAAAGGTGGTGGTGTTTTATAAATTATTATAATTATTTAAAAATGTAATGTTTGAAATCTGTCCCTATTTTTGAGTCTTTGTTCCCCTATTATGTTAGGCTTTGCCCAGATTTCTTATGACAAGATATTCAGAGGTAAACCCAGATGCTAGTCCCCTGTCCTATGATTAGAGAAGGATAACACAGAAATAGTTTGAATTTGTGCAAAGGTTCATCAGGATTCATTGTGTGGCCTAAATATCCTACCACAGGGAAAGAAAGCTTCTAAGAAAGAGCAAAGAGGAAACATGCATCTCCAGGATCAGAGTCTGGAGGTTAGAAGGATTCCATCTAGGAAAAAGAGAAAACATACATCTCCAGGATCAGAGTCTGAGTGTTAGAAGAAATATTACAAATTAGCCTTCTCAGATCATCTGTTTTCTCTTAAGGGTTATACAGGGTCACAGTAAACAATCACATTTAATCTCAGTCTACATTAAAAATAAACAAAGTTGGCAAAGCTAAAAAAAAAAAAAAAAAAAAAAAAAAAAGTTTTTGAAGAGGGCAAGACAAATCACCCTGCACACCTCATACCCCAGACTTCTAAATATACTAACTTGAAGGCCGCAAATCTTGTGTGAAATGTCTTTATCCTCAAATATTCAGAGTCTCAGTAAAGCATAGACTGGTTAGTGATCTAACTAGGATTCATTTCAATCTCTCTGCCATATCTTGGTTCAGTTAAACGTAGGTTGATTACGCCGGTATATCCAGATTTATAATACTAACAAGGATGGCAAGAATGAGGAAGATTCTTTAGCTTTAGGATTCCCACCACAGGATTACCTGATGATGGTGATATTAATTTAATAAATGAACACTTAGGTTGTCATACAAAAATCTCATCCCCAAATCAGATGTATTTCAGATTTCTGAAACTAAACCAGTCTAAGCCTGTAATCATTCTACATTTCACTACGCCATATCACTGCATATTTAATGAAGTTGTTTTTCCTCCTCCTGCCTACCACCATCTATTCCTCATTCTTTTTCCTGTTGGATACCTTTATCCACCCATCACAGGATTATATGCTTGCCTATCCCAATTACCCATGCAGTAGCCTCGTGCACTTCTATGCCCACATTGCCAACTCAACTGATAATACATAGCTTGATGAAAGGTGCTGCAGCCCTTCATACTGTCTTGCTTTGGAGCTTCCACTAGTTGAGGCAGTTGCAGAGGACTGGTCTGACTCTCTCCTCCCAGGATGGGTTGCTGATTTTGGCCTCTAAATCCCACCCTCCATGGACACCTCCTACAGTGCCCTGGTCACCAATCAGTCCTGGGTCGTCTTGGACACAGTCAGAGCTTTAACTTTCTGTGCCACAAAGCCAGCATGCTTAATGAAGTCGGCAACAATATACCATCTTCTTCAAGAAAGAAAGAAAAGCACAATATGTTATGAGAGGTATAGCAACTTGTACAGAAATTGTGTGTGTGTGTGTGTGTGTGTGTGTGTGTGTGTGTGTGTGTGTGTGTGTGTGTGTGTGTGTGTGTGTGTGTGTGTGTTGCAACTCTTAATTAACAAACCCAGTGCAGTAGCAATCAGATACACTAGACAAATAGATCTTATCAGAGAAGCTTCAGATGTATCCTTTTCTAAAGAGAAGCTGCCTATGTTGACATAGATAGCTGGCAAGGTGATTATCTATGGAGAAATGTAGTTATAATATAATAAAAGCATGCTTTCCAACTGTTGCTGCTTATGGTCCAGTAATAAGAAGAATGCACAGCTCCTAAGGTTGTAAAAACAGACTACCACATGCCTACCCTAACAAAACTTTTTTTTTTAAATCCCTTCTCAAAATAGTTCCATATCTGTTAAATGAAAAGGAAAAAAATATGCCGAACATTAAATAAATGCTTCTTAATGTGTTTACAAAATACAATATAAATTATCCCAATTAAAACTGGCCATTTCACAAGAAGCAGACCGAACAGCAGTAGCTTCACAAGATGGAGGGAAGGCAGCACGCCTGAACGGGAAGAAGGCAGCAGCAACAAAATCAACAGCAGGGCGATCCTTCACAGGAGGGTAGATTTATTGTGGCTGTGAAATGCAAGGCTATAATCTCTTGTCCTCTGCCCTTCCTTGTGCAGTGCAGATAGAACAGGTCTGTTTGAAAAATTCACTAGAAGCAAATAACATCAGATAAGTGTCACACAAGTAGTGTCAAAGGAGTACTCACAGCTCTTGACCTCTTACATCCAGAGTTAACTACAAATCCAAAAATACTCAGGAACCAATTTTAAACATTTGTACTAAGGACTTAG